>NW_026652280.1:32219802-32219952 GCF_009828535.3 Hylobates moloch
GGGGACAGCATTAGGAGATATACCTAATGCTAAATGACGAGCTAATGGGTGCAGGAAATCAACATGGCACATGGATACATATGTAACAAACCTGCACATTGTGCACATGTACCCTAAAGCCTAAAGTATAATAAAAAAAAAAAAAAAAAA
>NW_026652280.1:32219962-32342462 GCF_009828535.3 Hylobates moloch
TTTTTTTTTTTTTTTTTTATTATACTTTAGGTTTTAGGGTACATGTGCACAATGTGCAGGTTTGTTACATATGTATCCATGTGCCATGTTGATTTCCTGCACCCATTAGCTCGTCATTTAGCATTAGGTATATCTCCTAATGCTGTCCCCACCCCCCCCACCCCCCACCCCACAACAGTACCCGGAATGTGATGTTCCCCTTCCTGTGTCCATGAGTTCTCATTGTTCAATTCCCACCTATGAGTGAGAACATGCGGTGTTTGGTTTTTTGTCCTTGCGATAGTTTACTGAGAATGATGTTTTCCAGTTTCATCCATGTCCCTACAAAGGACACGAACTCATCATTTTTTATGGCTGCATAGTATTCCATGGTGTATATGTGCCACATTTTCTTAATCCAGTCTATTGTTGGACATTTGGGTTGGTTCCAAGTCTTTGCTATTGTGAATAGTGCCGCAATAAACATACGTGTGCATGTGTCTTTATAGCAGCATGATTTATACTCCTTTGGGTATATACCCAGTAATGGGTATATACCCAAAGGAGTATAAATCATGCTGCTATAAAGACACATGCACACGTATGTTTATTGCGGCACTATTCACAATAGCAAAGACTTGGAACCAACCCAAATGTCCAACAATAGACTGGATTAAGAAAATGTGGCACATATACACCATGGAATACTATGCAGCCATAAAAAATGATGAGTTCGTGTCCTTTGTAGGGACATGGATGAAACTGGAAAACATCATTCTCAGTAAACTATCGCAAGGACAAAAAACCAAACACCGCATGTTCTCACTCATAGGTGGGAACTGAACAATGAGAACTCATGGACACAGGAAGGGGAACATCACATTCCGGGTACTGTTGTGGGGTGGGGGGTGGGGGGGGTGGGGACAGCATTAGGAGATATACCTAATGCTAAATGACGAGCTAATGGGTGCAGGAAATCAACATGGCACATGGATACATATGTAACAAACCTGCACATTGTGCACATGTACCCTAAAGCCTAAAGTATAATAAAAAAAAAAAAAAAAAAGAAAAGGCCATGAAACTCATGGGGTTCTGGGTGGCTGGGGCATTGCCCAAAACAATAAATTCCTGCTGGAGAAAACTGTGCCCATGACTTCACAGGATTTATAACAGTGCCAATCAAGGAAATCATGAAAGAGATTGTGGATATGGAGAAAAAAAGATGGGGAAATGAACAGTTTCAGGACATAAATCTTAGAGAAATTGAAGAGTTAACAGATGCCATATCAGAGAAATTAGGAGAAGACAACTTGATAGAGAGGAGTGCTTCTAAACCAGTGTTAGATGACGAGGGAGAAGATGTAGAAGAAACAGTACTAGAAAACAAATTAACATTAGACAATCTGGCACAAGGGCCTAACTATTCAAGACTGCTTTTGACTTCTTTATGCCATAGGCCCTTCTATGATACAGGCACTGAAACTAGAGCAAATAGTGGAAGAAGGATTGGTACTTCAAAGAAACATTTTTAGAGAAATGAAAATGCAAAAAAGGCAGAAATTATGATGTATTTCCCTAAAGTTACACTGAATGTGCCTGCCTCCCCTTCTACCTCCTCCATCTCTGCCATTTGTAAGTAAGACCAACCCTTCCTCTTCCTCCTCCTCCTCAGCCTACTCAGGGCAAGATCATGAGAATTAAGACCTTTATGATGATCTACTTCCACTTAATGAATAGCAAATATATTTTCTCTTATGATTTTCTTAATAGCATTTTCTTTCTCTAGATTACTTTATTATAAGAATACCATATACAATACATGTAAAATACAAAATATGTGTTAACTGTTTATGTTATCAGAAAGGCTTCCAATCAACAGTATGCTATTAATAATTAAGTTTTGGGGAGTCAAAAATTGTGGGGATTTTGGACTATGTGAGGGATGAGAACCCCTAACCCTCTTGTTGTTCAAGGGTCAACTGTACTTATTTACTATATAAAGGATAAGAGACACAGTTAAATAGTTATTTCATTTTGTTAAATTAAAGTTATGGGACACAGTGGCTCATGTCTGTAATCCCAGAACTTTGGGAGGCTGAGGTAGGCAGATCATGAGGTCAGGAGATTAAGACCATCCTGGCCAACATGGTGAAACCCCGTGTCTACTAAAAATACAAAAAAATTAGCCAGGTATGGCAACATGCACCTGTAGTCCCAGCTACTCAGGAGGCTGAGGCAACAGAATTTCTTGAACCAAGGAGGTGGAGGCTGCAGTGAGCCAAGATTGCACCACTGCACTCCAGCCTGGTGACAGAGCAAGACTCTGTCTGGAGACAAAGTAAAAAAAATATATATATATATATATATATATATATATTTGGCCCACCCAAGTCTTATTGCCACCACCACCAGTGCCCATGTGTGCCACCACCTGGGGGTCTAAAAACCAGCCTGTTCAGCCCACTGCCACTGCTGCCAGCACCCACGTATGCTGCCCCCACGAGGGGCCCAAGGATCAGTGCACATGGCCTTATAAGAAAAAAAAAAAAGCCTGCCTAACAAGAACACTATACCCAGCAAAGCTATTCTTCAGAAATGAAGGATAAATAAAATATTTCCCAGACATGCAAAAACTGAGGGAATTCATCACTTCCAGACCAGCCATATAAGAAATGCTTGGCCAGGCGCAGAGGCTCATGCCTGTAATCCCAGCAGTTTGAGAGGCCAAGGCAGGTAGATCACCTGAGGTTGGGAATTTGAGACCAGGCTGACCAACATGGAGAAACCCCATCTCTACTAAAAATACAAAATTAGCCAGGCATGGTGGTGCATGCCTGTAATCCCAGCTACTCAGGAGGCTGAGGCAGGAGAATTACTTGAACCTGGGAGGCGGAGGTTGCAGTGAGCCAAGATTGTGCCATTGCACTCCAGCCTGGGCAACAAGAGCAAAACTCCATCTCAAAAAAATAATAATAATAAAATAAATAAATAAATAAATAAATGCTTAAGGGAATCCTACTACATCTGGAAGCAAATGGATGATATCTACCATCATGAAAACTCAAAAAAGTATAAAGCTCACTGACAAAGCAGATACACAAACGAGAAAAAGAATCAAGCATTATCACTACAGAAAACCACCAAAGATAAATAAAAGAAAGGAAGAAAGGAACAAAAAATATAGAAAAAAATCAGCAACCAGTTAACAAAATGACAAGAATAAGTCCCCACCTATCAGTAAACCTTGAATATAAATAGTTTACATTTCCCAATTAAAGAATATACACTGGCTGAAATGATAAACAATATCCAGTTATATGTTTCCTACAAGAAACTCTCTTCACATGTAAAGGCTGAAAGTGAAAGAATGGAAAAAAATATTCCATACAGACAGAAACCAAAAGCATGCAGGAGTAACTATATTTATATTAGACAAAATGGACTTTAAGTTAAAAAAACATAAAAAGACAAAGAAGGTCATTATAAGGGTCAATTCAGCAAAAAAAATTAACAATTATAAATATATGTGCACAGAACACCAGAGCACCCATATATATAATGCAAATTTATCAGAGCTAAAGAGAGATAAACCACAATACAATGATAGGTGGAAACTTCAACACCCCGCTTTAAGCATCGGACAGATCATCTAGACAGAAAATCAACAAAGAAACACCTGACTTAAGCTACACTATAAACCAAATGGACCTAACAGACATTTACAGACCATTCCATCCAACAGCTGTAGCACACACATTCTTCTCATCAGTACATGGAACATTCTCCAGGATAAACCATATGTTAGGACACAAAACAAATCCGAACAAGTAATTAAAAATCAAAATCATATTAAGTATCTTCTCAGACCACAATGGAATAAAATTAGAAAACAATAATGAGACAAACTCTGGAAATGGAACAAGATACATGGAAATTAAACAGCAGGCTGCTGAATTACTATTGAGTCAAAAAAATTAGGAAGAAAATCAAAAATTTCTGGAAACAAATGAAAATTAAAGCACAACATATCAAAACCTATAGGGTACAGCAAAAGCAGTACTAACAGAGAAGTTTATAGTAATAAATACCTACATCAAAAAAGTTGAAAGATTGCAAATAAAAAAACCTAACAATACACCTCAAGGAGAAAAGCAAGAATAAAACCCAAAATTAGTAGAAAGAAAGAAATAATAAAAATCAGAACAGAATTAAACAAAATAGAGACTAAGGCTGAGCATGGTAGCTCAAACCTGTAATCTCAGCAGTTTGGGAGGCTGAGGCAGGCAGATTGCTTGAGCCCAGGATTTCAGCCTGGCCAACACTGATGAAACTCCATCTCTACTAAAAATACAAAAATTAGCTGGGCATGGTGGTGTGCATCTGTAATCCCAGTTACTCAAGAGGCTGAGACATGAGAACCCGCTTGAACCCAGGAGGTGGAGGTTGCAGTGAACCAAGATCATGCCACTGCACTCCAGCCTGGGCAACAGAGAGAAATTCTGTCTCGAAAAAAAAAAAGAGAGAGAGAGACAAAGAAAACAATACAAAAGATCAATGAAATGAAAAAAATTTTTTAAATAATATAAACAAAATTGGCAAACTATTAGCTAGATTAAGAAAAAAGATTCAAATAAATAAAACCAGAAACAAAAAAAGAGATTACAACTGATACCACAGAAATATAAAGGATCATTAGTGACTATTCTGACCAACTATGCACCAACCAATAGAAAATCTAGAGGAAATGGATAAATTCCAAAATTTTCCTGATTCAATCTTCCTACCAAGATTGAATCAGGAAGAAACAGAAAATCTGAACAGATGAGTAATGAGTAAGGAGATTGAATCAGTAATGAAAAGTCTCCCAACAACAGAAAAAAAAAGCCCATGACCAGATGGCTCTACCACTGAATTCTACCAAACTTATAAAGAAGAACTAAACCAAGTTTTCTCCAGCTATCCCAAAATATTGAATGGTAGGGAATTTTTCCTAACTCATTCTATAAGACCACCATTACCCTGATATCAAAACCAGACAAGGACATAATCTAAAAAGAAAAATATAAGCCTATATCCCTGACAAACTTAGATGCAAATATTCTCAACAAAATACTAGCAAACTGAATCCAATAACACATCAAAAAATAATACACCATAATCAAGTGGGATTTATTCTGGGAATGCAAGGATGGCTCAACATATGCAAATCAATAAATGTGATATGTCAAATGAACAGCATGAAAGACAAAAATTATATATCTCAATAGATGCATGAAAATTATAATATTCAACATCTTTTTACGATAAAAAACTCTCAACAAACTCTCTCCTTTCTTAGGTATAGAAAGACAACACTACAACACAAGAAAAACCATATAAGATAATTCCACAGCTAACATCACACAGGATGGGAAAACCTATAAACTTTCCTTTAAGAACTGGAACAAGATGGCCGGGCGCGGTGGCTCACGCTTGTAATCCCAGCACTTTGGGAGGCCAAGGCAGGCGGATCACGAGGTCAGGAGATCGAGACCACGGTGAAACCTCGTCTCTACTAAAAATACAAAAAAGTTAGCCAGGCGTGGTGGTGGTCGCCTGTAGTCCCAGCTACTCGGAGAGGCTGAGGCAGGAGAATGGCATGAACGCGGGAGGCGGAGCTTGCAGTGAGCCGAGATTGCACCACTGCACTCCAGCCTGGGCGACAGTGCGAGACTCCGTCTCAAAAAAAAAAAAAAAAAGAACTGGAACAAGATAAGAATGCCCACTTTCACCACTCTTATTCAACATAGTTCTGGAGGTCATAGTCAGAGTAATTAGTCAAGAGAAAGAAATAAAGGGCCTCTAAATTGGAAAGGAGGAATTCAAACTGTCCCTCATTGCAGACAATATGAAAGAAATATATAGAAAAATCTAAAAACTTTACCAAAATATGGCTGGCACAGTGGCTCATGCCTGTAATCACAGCACTTTGGGAGGATGAGGCAGGTGGATCACCTGAGGTTAGGAGTTCGAGACCAGTCTGGTCAACATCATGGTAAAATTCCATCTCAACTAAAAATACAAAAATTAGCTGGGCATGGTGGTGGGCACCTGCAATCCCAAGCTACTTGGGAAGCTGAGGCAGGAGGGTCACTTGAACCCAGCAGATGGAGGCTGCAGTGAGCCAAGACTGCACCATTGCACTCCAGCCTGGGCAACAAGAATGAAACCCCATCTCAAAAAAAAAAAAAAAAAAGTTTATCGAAATACTCTTAGAACTGATAAATAAAGTTGCAGGATACAAAATCAACATACAAAAATCAGTAGCATTTCTATACACCAATAATGAACCAGCCACTAAATAAATAAATAAGCAATTCCATTTACAGTAGCTATTTAAAAAGATACCTAGGAATAAATTTAACCAAGGACATGAAAAACTTCTATAAAACAACACACTGATGAAAGAAATTAAAGAGGACACCAAAAAATGGGAACGTTTCTCATGCTCATGGACTGGAAGAATTAATATTATTAAAATGACCCTACTACTCAAAGCAATCTACAGATTTAATACAATCCCTATCAAAATGCCAATGATATTCTTCACAGAAATAGTAAAAAATAATCTTAAAATTCATATGGAACCACAAAAGACCCTGAATAGTCAAAGTAATCCTGAGCAAAATGAATGAAGCTGAAAGCATCATGCTACCTGACTTCAAAATATAGTACAATGCTGTAATAACCAAAACAGCATGGTGTTGGTATAAAATCAGACATATAGACCAATGGAACAGAAGACGGAGTCCAGAAGTAAATCACATATTTACAGCCAACTGATTTTAAGTAAAAATGCCAAGAACATACACTGGGTAAAAGACACTCTTTTTAATAAGTGGTTCTCGGACTACTGGATATCCATATTTAGAAGAATGAAACTAGACACCTATCTATCTCTCACCAAATACAAAAATCAACTCAAAATGGATTAAAAGTTTAAACAAGAAAACAAAAACTATAAACCCACTAGAAGAAAACATGGGGGAAACACTTCAGGACATTGGTCTAGGCAAATATATTATGAGTAAAATTTCAAAAGCACAGACAACAAAACCAAAAATTGACAAATTGAACTATATAAACCTAAAAAACTTCTGCAGACAACAACAACAAAAAATCAACAAAGTGAAGAGACAATGTGTGGAATGGGAGAAAATGTTTGCAGAGTATTTATCCAACAAGGAACAAATATCCAAATATACAAGGAACTGAAACAACTCAACAGATAAAAAACAAATACTCTGATTTAAAAATGGGCAAAGGACCTGAATAGACAGTTCTCAAAAGAAGACAAATAGCCAGCAAATATATGAAAAAATGCTCAACATCACTAATTATCAGCAAAATGCAAATCTAAAGCAAGAAGAAATATCATCTCACTCTAGTTAAAATGGGTATCATCAAAAAGACAAAAAAAAAAATGCTGGTGAGGATAGGGAGAAAAGGGAAGTCTTATACACTGCTGATGGGAATGTAAATTAGTACCTTATGAAAAACAATATGGAGGTTTCTCACAGAAACTAAAAATGGAACTACCACATGATCCAGTAATCTCACTACTGAGTATTTATCCAAAGGAAAGGAAATCAGTATATCTAAGAGATTTCTGCATTCCTGTTAATAGCAGCTCTAGTCACAATAGCCAAGATATGGAATCAGCCTAAGTGTCCATCAACAGATGAACGGATGCAGAAAATGTGTTATATAAACACAATGGAATACTATTCAACCATAAAGAATGAAATCCTGTCATTCACAGCAACATGGATGAGCCTGAAGGACAGTCTGTTAAGTGAAATAAATCAGACACAAAAATACCATGTGTTCTCACTCATATGTGGGAGCTATGTAAAAAAATTCAGATTATAAAAGTAGAGAGTAAAATTGTGGTCATTAGAGCCCAGATCATTAGAGGGGCAGAGGAGGCTAGGGAGAGGTTGGTTAATAGATACAGGTAATGGGAGAAAGAAGTTCTAGTGTTTTGTAGCACTGTAGGGTGATTATGGTTAACAATAATTTAGTGTATATTTTTAAAAAGCAAGAAGAGAGGATTTTGAAAGTTCACAACACAAAGAAGCAATAAATGCTCCAGGTGATGGATGTACTAATTACTCTAATTTGATCATTACATATTATATACACATATCAAATTAGCACTCTATATCCCATAAATATGTACAATTATGTGTTCACTAAAAAGGAAAACAAAGAGGAAATGCAGACATTAAGCAAAGAAAAAATCCCATTTACAATAGAATCAAAAGAAAAAAACACTTAGGAATAAATTTAAGCAAAGAGATGAAAGATCTGAACACAGAAAACAATAAAATAATGACAAAAGAAATTGAGGGGCCAGGCACAGTGGCTCGCACCTGTAATCCCAGCACTTTGGGAGGCCGAGGGAGGTGGATCACTTGAGGTCAGGAATTTGAGACCAGCCTGGCCAACATGATGAAACCCTGTCTCTACTAAAAATACAAAAATTAGCCAGGCATGGTAGCAGGCACCTGTAATCCCAGCTACTTGGGAGGCTAAGGCAGGAGAATCTCTTGAACCTGAAAGGCAGAAGTTGCAGTGAGCCAAAATCATACCACTGTGCTCCAGCCTGGGCAACAGAGTGAGTAAGACTCTGTCTCAAAAAAAATAAAAAATAAAAAAAGAAAGAAAAAGAAATTGAGGAAGACACAAATAAATGGAAAGATATCCCATGTTCATGGATAGGAAGAAATATTGTTAAAATGTTTATACTACCCAAAGTGATCTATAGATTCAATGCAACCCCTGTCAAAATTCCAATGACATTTTTCAAAGAAATAGAAAAAACAATCCTAAAATTCCTGTGAAACCAGAGAAGTCCCTGATTAGGCAAAGCAGTCTTAAGAAAAAAGAACACAATTGGAGGCATCACACAACCCGATTTTAAAATCTACTACAAAGCTATAGTATCAAAACAGCGTGGTACTGGCATAAAAACAGATCTATAGACCAATGGTACAGAATAGAGAGCCCAGAAATAAATCCATCCATTTATGGCAAATAGTTCTTCTACAAAGATGCCAAGATTATAAATGAGGAAAGGACAGTCTCTTCAACAAATGTTGGGAAAACTAGCTATTTACATGTAAAGGAATAAAATTGGGTTCTTATCTCACACCACGTTCAAAAACCAACACAAAATGGATTAAAGTCTTAAATGTAACACCTGAAAGTGTAAAACTACTAGAAGAAAACATAGGGGGAAAACTTTTTTTTTTTTTTTTTTTTTCAGATGGGGTTTCACTCTTGTTGCCCTGGCTGGAGTGCAGTGGCACGATCTTGGCTCACTGCAACCTCTGCCTCCCAGGTTCAGGTGATTCTCCTGACTCAGCCTCCCAAGTAGCTGGGATTACAGGTGCGTGTCACACTTGGTTAATTTTTGTATTTTTAGTAGAGACGGGGTTTCACCATGTTAGCCAGGCTGATCTAGAACTCCTGACCTCAGGTGATCTACCCACCTCGGCCTCCCAAAGTGCTGGGATTACAGACATGAGCCACTGTGCTCAGCCGGGAAAATCTTCTTGACACCGGTCTGGGCAATGATTTTTTTGATATGGTCTGAAATGCACAGGCTACAAAAGGAAAAATAGATAAATGGGATTACATCGAACTAAAAAAACTCTACAGAGCAAAGGAAATAATCAACAGATTGAAGAGACAGTCTACAAAATAGAAGAAAATATTTGCAAATCATGTATCTGATAAGGGGTTATTAACCAAAATATTTTTTTGAAAACTCAAACAACACAATAGCAAGAAAACAAATAACCCAAATAAAAAATTGGCAAAGTATTCCCACTCATGGCTAAAAAAGTTGATCTCATGGAGGCAGAGAGTAGAATGGTAGTTATAAGAGGCCGAGAAGGGTGTTGGGAAATGGGGGGATGAAGAGAGGTTGGTTAATGGGTACAAACATACAGTTAGATAGAAGAACTAATTTCTAATGTTCAATAACAGAGTAGGTGACTAGTTAACAACAATGCATTGCATATTTCAAAACAGCTAGAAGAGAGGATTTGAAATGTTTTCAACACATAGAAATGACTACTCGAGGTGATGGATATCCCAAATACCCTGACTTGATCATTACACCTTCTAAGCATGAACAAAATATCATTTGTGCCTCATAAATATGTACAAATATGTATCAATAAAAACATTTGTAAACAATTTTTAATGAGCAAAGAACCTGAATAGACATTTCTCAAAAGAAGATAAATGGCCAAGAGGTACATGAAAAATTGCTCATTATGTGAATTAGAAAAATTCAAACTAAAACCACAAAATGAGATATTACCTCACACCTGTTAGAATGGCTACTATGAAAAAGACAAGGTCAGGCACGGTGGCTCATAACTGTAATCCCAGCACTTTGGAAGGCTGAGGCAGGTGGATCACTTGAGGCCAGGAGTTTGAGACAAGCCTGGCTAACTGGCAAAACCCACTTGAGGCCAGGAGTTTGAGACAAGCCTGGCTAACTGGCAAAACCCCGCATTTACTAAAAATACAAAAATTAGCCGGGTGCGTTGGCACACCTGTAATCCCAGCTACTTGGGAGGCTGAGGCAGAAGAATTGTTTGAACCTGGGAGGCGGAAGTTGCAGTGAGCCAAGATCACACCACTGCACTCCAGCCTGGGCCACAGAACAAGACTCTGTCTCAAAAAAATTAATAAAAATAAATAAAATTTTAAAAAGACAAAAGTAACAAGTGTTGGTGAGGATGTGAAGAAAAAAGAACACTTGTACACTGAATGTGGGAATGTACATTAGTACAGTCATTAGGGAAAAGAGTATGGAGGTTCCTCAAAAACCTAAAAATAAAACTACCATATGATCCAACAAACCCAATACTTGGTATATATACAAAGGAAATGAAATTAGTGTGTCAAGGAGATATCTGCACTCCCATGTTCATTACAGCATTATTCACAATAGCTAAGATATTAAATCATCCAACCAACTGATGGATGAATGAAGAAAATGTGGTGTGTGTGTGTGTGTGTGTGTGTAAAGAAATACTACTCAGCCTTTTAAAAAAATAAATTCTGTTATTTGCAACATGAATGAACCTGGGCAACATTATGCTAAGTGAAGCAAGCCAGGCACAGAAAGACAAATACTGCATGATCTCATTTATATGCAGAATCTTAGAAACTCCAGAATCTCTGCTTCATGGAAGCAGAGAATAGAATGGTGGTTACTAGGGACTGGGAGTGTGGGGTGGAGTGCAGGAGAAAAGGGGTGATGTTGATCAAATAGTACAAAATTTCAATTAGACAGGGTGAATAAGTTTTGGAGATCTATTGTACAGCATGGCTGCTATAGTTAATAACAATGTATTATATACTTGAAAATTGCCAAGAAAGTAGATCTCAAATGTTCTCCCATAAAAAAATGATAAGCATGTGAGATGATGGATATGTAAATTTGCTTGGTTTAGGCAGTTCACAATGTTATGCTAAGTGTTTGATACATAAGTTTGATACATGTGTCAAAGCATCATGTTGTACACCATAAACATATACAATTTTTGTTTGTCAATTATACAAAAATGGCAAATTCTGAAGAGGAACTCAACTGAGAACCACAGTCAGCAACACTCCTAGCCATTGGGGAAGCAAGTGCTTCAGGACTGATGAGAGCAAAGCCCACCACAGTATCCACGACAGACAGCCACCCTGGAAGAGAGGGAGAGAGGGGCCAGTTGGAACAGAAAGTGGCTAAGCCAGCTGAAAGGAGACATCTAAAGGAAAGCAAAGCACATTAGGCTGTTAGAAATTGAACATCAACTGCTTTTACTCTGCAACAACTTTTACAAAATGTTTTTAATCTTCAATTCAAATTAATATGGTTTTGGCCACCTGATATGAATCAATAGTGTACTAAATATGAATTTACACACAAATAGCTCTACAGGCCTACCTGGTCAATAATATGTGTTATTAAAGCTCCCTAAATGCATATTTACAGAACTGGACCAAGAATTCAGCCTTTCAAGGATCCCCCAATACCATGTGGGTCTCAGGAGTCCCCAGCCACCCCATACAGCAGGACTAAAAGAAATGGGACTTGAAGTAGCTAAGAGAGAAATATCAAGTGATTTTCCCCAGGCCAGCTGAAGAGGACTTCATACCCTCATTTCCTGTTTGTTAATAGAGTTGACCCATTGAAAGAACATACCATTAACCTTATCTTGTGCAGATGAGGGATCTGAAGATATGAGATGTAAAGGGACCTGCCCAAATTCACAGAATAGGTGGAGCTCAGACCAGAGCACTGACCTCCTGTCTTCCTGTTCAGAACAGTGTAGTAGAATTAGAAGAAAGAGTCTGAATCCTCTATCTCCTCCTAGCTGTGTGAACTAAGGCACATTGCTAAACTTCTTCATATCTCAATTTTCTCTTCCGCAAAATGGAAGTAATAAATGGTGCCTACTTGGTGTGTTTGTAAAGATTAAATGAGAGAATTACCTGAAAGTATTCAGTCACTTGCCTGCCTTAACCATTCAGTAAATGTAAGCCATCCATGTCACTCTCACAGTACTCCTTTAGAGTGGGTTTGTGCTGTAGTCTGAATATTTGTTTCCCCTCAAAATTTATATGTTGAAGTTTAATCCCCACTGTGATTATATTGGGAGGTGAGGACTTTGGAAGGTAATTACATCATGACGGTAGAGCCTTCATTAATGCAATCAGCGCTCTTACAAGAAGAGACATGAGAGATATGATTTCTCTCTCTTGGCCATGTGAGGATACAGCAAGAAGGCAGCCATCTGCACACCAGGAAGAGTGTCTTCATCAGACACTGGATCTGCCAGTGCCTTGATCTTGGACTTCTCAGCCTCCAGAACAGTGAGAAGTAAATGTTTGTTGTTTAAGGCACCCAGTCTATGGTATTCTATTAAAGCTGTCCTAATGGACTAAGACAGCTTGATCAAGTTTTTCTCACCATGACTCCACTTAGTATTTCAAACAGGGAGACATCTTCAATATCCAAAGACCGTGAAGGGTAGGAAATATCTCCCTGTCCCATCTCCACAGTTGGAAGCTGGGACATCACTATTTTCTCTGCTTTGGAAACAACTTTCTTTGAAGTTTCTGTGCTCAACCATTCTCAATGGCAGAATGCGGCCCTTCCCTGACCAGAGGACTGGAAGTGGGAAGTAGGAGTGGGGGCTTCTTTTCCTGTATCCATGAGCCATAACAAGGCTGCAACTGCTTAGGAGGTATTCATACCCATGTTCAGTCACACCACTCTTACAGGATCACTTGAGGAGCTGCAAAAGACCCCAAATACCTCCTGCTATCCTGAGTCCAAGTGTCCCAAATGTCTTCGTTTGACATTCATACCTTTGAGTATCCTCCAGTTTTTTCTTCACTAAAATAGAACTACTTTGCGTTAATACTATTGTCAGCTCAAAAGCATATGTGGTCCTGAAATTGTGAGGCCTTTCTTGGTGTTAAAGAAATCCCTCACAGATTGATAATTCATTTATGTTAATATTTTAGACTTTTATCCAACCAAAGGCACTAAGACTTTAAAATTCCCATAGAGTCCAATTTATAAAACCATAGTTTAAGACATGATTGCCTCCTCCACAGAGGCCAGTGGCTCTGAGAAAGTGACTACTGGTGTTAGTAGCTTGGCAGGGGTGAGTTTGGCATGACCCCTGCAGAGCTGAGAGCAAAACTCTTTGCTGGAAAAAAAAACAGGAAGGGTTTTGATGCAGCAACACTTGCCTGGGTGGTCAGACCTGGAGACCCTGAGCTCCCCCAGGAGCGAGGGAGCAGTATGAGAATATATAAGAGTAGCAGCTGCGGGGAGCAGGTTGGGAAAGGGAAAGGAGGAGGAGCTCCCCAGACTAGACCCGTTGGCCCAACAGCCCCTCTCAGGCCAAGCCCACTAGGCCATGGGGCACATCGCTGCACAACCGCCCTGTGAAAATGGCCCTCTCACAGTGTCCTCACTGGCCTCAAGATAGAGCAGGGGAGAGCTGAACCCTGAATGGAATCTGTCTTGATTAGAAACCATTCTCATCACAGCCCAGCCTCACCAGCCTGGCAACAACCAGGGCACTGATTTCTCTCCCCAAAAGGTCAATCGATAGGATGGATGTCTGCATTGAGGGCATCTGGCAGCCAGTCCATCACCTCCCATGGCTCCACGCCCTGTCAGCTCCCTAATGGTTTCTCCCCACTCTCAGGGCCACCCCTCACCTGAGGTGGCCAAGCATGGCCAGATCATCACAAATGATAAAGAGTGTCAGAAGCAATTAGAGCACAGCAGCCCCCTGTTTTCCTAGTGCTCGAGACTCAGGTGAGAATGTCACATTTTCATTATCATGCAGCAAAAACCTCCCCTTCTCACTCGTACAGGCCCACACGAGGAGGTGGCCCAGAGCAGTGGCATTCGAGCCACATCTTACCTCAGAGGAGACAGCCAATGTGAGCCAAAGTGTTTCCAACCACATCAGTTGGAATGCCAACCTCCCAGCTGAAGGGGATCTGGGCCAGAGAATCAAAGACCACCATAACCCTTTATCCTTCTCAACCTCAGTCTCCCAACATGTGAAACTCAGGTAATAACCCCACTGGATTTATTTCATTGAAATGCTATCAGGAGCAAATCAGACAACAGAAAATTAAGTATTTATAAACATACAATGTTTCGGAAGGGGAAAATTCTAGAAGTCAGAAGACTGCAGGTTTGGTCCAAATGTTGGCATTAACTGGCAAGACAGCCATCAGCAAGTCACTTGGGCTTAGTGGGCCTTAGTTTACTGATCTGTAAAATGAGATCTCTGGTCCAAATTTCACAAGTCCTCCCAGCTCTCAAGGGACATCACATTTCAGGCCTCATATTTGGGGCAAGATTTAAATGTTTGACATTGGTCCTGATTGGCAGTCTAGACCCCACCCTCTGCTGATGTCCACAGTGTGTGCCCAGGGCCTGGTTTCACCAACCTGGAGCTATCAGACCAGCTGCTCTCCTACAGCTCCACTTACCTCTCAATTATCTGGCTCCTGCCCCACAGGTCTCCTTTTCATTTCCTCAGACTCTCCCACTCCCTTTTGCATGTTCTGTTCTTGCTGCCTGCCTGGTTCTCTCTTGCCTTGCTGCCCAGTGGATCTGACTGTCCTGCATGTGTATGCAAGGACAGAGGTTTAGTCTGTTTTGTCCCCCTTTGTATTCCTAGTGCACAACCAGCACCCCTCATATAGTAGACGTTCTATGACTATTTGCAGGATGGATAAATAAATGAATGCATGAATGAGCGTATAAACTGTATACAGAGATTTCCAAATTACAACCTCTATTTGTTTATATCTAAATAATCATTTTTTGCTTTAAAACATTTGTGGGAGATGATGCATATTATCTACTAATATGCATCCTGAGCTTTCTGACCAGAAGAACCCGGTTTTATTCAGGGCTACTCTTCAGACCTCCTCACAGCTAAGGGTGACCTGTGACTCACTTCAGGCCAATGAATTGCAAGCAGAAGTCTAGTGGGAGGGCATTCAGGAAACCCATTGTTTTCCTGATAAAAGGTAAAGACTCTGCCAAAACACCGTGCCTTTTGCCATTTGCAAAAGTCCCTGCCTGGAACTTGGACCTGGTCTCTGGAGGCAGAGCAGCCATCATGGGAGTATGAGGACAAAGGCCATATGGTAAGAATGACAGAAGAAACAGCCTGGCCCCTGATGACTTGCTTGAATAGCTAAATTGGCTCTGGACAGGCTGTTCCTGGTCTATTTTTAATGAAAGAAAACTAAAGCCACTAATTATTTAGTCACTGGGGTCAGGTTCTGCTACAAACAGCAAAATGCAATCCTGAGTCAATAGCTAATCAGAAATGAGCAATGTAACTGTTCAAGAATTATTCACTGAGTACCTACTATATGTCAGGGACTAGGATAAATGTTTTTAATATTTTGGAGTACAAATCTGAACATGACTGCTGTGTCCCTCAAACTAAGTGAAAATCCTCTAATTGATAAATGTCTGGTGGCAGCTTTTCAGTAATATTCTTGAAGTGTTCTTTAACTGTTTCTGTTGCTTATCTTCTGGGGAGGTCTCTTCATACATGTTTTGCCTCTCCAACTAGCAGATTAAACCATATGAAACTGCTGTCTCTATAACTCAAAAATATATGTACATTCACTGTGATTTAACTTAAATGTCACACCTGACTCCTTAATGTGAACCATAGACTTTTCTCTGTGGTCTTGATTCAACCCCTGCAACACATGCAATTCATAAGGGGATATTCTCCTTAGAAAAGGAAAGGGAAGTCTCTTCTTGTCCCAGAGCCTTAACTTCCTCATCTTTATAATGGGAAGGGTGGGCTACAATCTCTCTAGGATTGCTGATACCAACTGATATAGTTTGGAGATGTGTCTCCACCCAAACTTCATGTTGAATTATAATCCCCAGTATTGGAGGTAGGGCCTGGTGGAGGTAATTGGATCATGGGTGTGGATTTCTCATGAATGGTTTAGCACCATCCTCTTGGTGCTGTCCTCATGATAGTGAGTGACTTCTCATGAGATCTGGCTGTTGAAAGGTATGGCGCATATTGCTCTCTTTCTTGCTCCCACTTTCACCATATGATGTGCCTGCTCCCCCTTTGCCTTCTGCCAAAAGGCTTCCCTGAAACCTCCCCAGAAGTCAAGCAGATGTCAGCACCATGCTCCCTGTCAAGCCTGCACAATTGTGAGCCAATTAAACCTCTTTTCTTATAAATTACCCAGCCTTGGGTATTTCATTATAACAATGCGAAGATGGACTAACACGCCGGACTAACACAACAATGGTCTAGAAAGTGAAAGCAACACCCCCAGGGGCCTCACTGCTCAGTGAAGATGCCAACCAGGCTCTGAGCACTGCTGCCGATGAGAATTCCATGGAGATCCTGGAATCAGATGTGGCTGGTAACCCAGCAGTCCCCTGGAGATTTTCTTGACCCATTCCTCTGCCTGTAACACTGGCCCTGCCTTCAAGTGTTCCCAGTAAGAGCAGCTCAGGGAAGTTAGAAGCTATATCTCTGGGGCAGTCTGTCTAGGTGGGCAGACAGTATCATAGCCTTGCACCTGTTTCCTTTTCTTACCAAAATAATAATAATAATAATAATAATAATAATAATGAGAGAATACAAAATGACAAGAGCACCTTATCGACTACAAAAAATTAAAATATGTATGCATGTGAACTGGATCTCCATGCTACCATATAAATATGAAATTCTTGGTGATGGTGGCATCAAAGGTCACTTAAGAATTCTTTCCTCATTACATTTTCAATAATAATTCAAAAATCTGTTGTGATGCAAAATGAGCTGTGGAGCATGGAAGAAAGAGTTCAAAGTTCCAAAGAGACACATTACTACTTAAATTCCAATGCTGCCCATTTAGAGTGAGGATTTCTATATGGAGATGGAGCCAGCTCCTGACATCTCTCTCTCATCTTTGGAAACAGCTGCTCCCTCCCCAGCCTGTCAACCACCCTTCCCTGACAAATCCATCCTTCCTGGTGAGAGCAGTCAGGCCAACAGCCCTCCATCCCTACTGCCAAGTTTCTCTGGGTGAACTCCAGGGTAAGGTGCATTGAGGGAGTTAATTACACCAGCCCCCATGCCACCCCCAACCCAGCACACTGACAATTTGGCAATGGCACTACTGGTACAAGAACAATATGCCAAGCAGCTGGTGGCAGAGAACTCTGATTTATTAACAGGAATCCTGGGATGGCAGCCAAGGTGTCCCTCTTTCCCAAGGAGCAGCAGGGTCCAGCAGTCGGTGGATGTGCACCCTTAATCAGGGCCCAGCACATATGTAGGTGACAGAAATTCACAATTAAAGCTTCATCTCTTCATTCCTTTTAGAGTTAAGTAGTTTCTACAAGACCTGCAACCACCCCCCCCCCCACCCACAAAGGGGGGGGTAACACATTAAAATCTTGTTAGTCATTTACACCTCTGTGTGAATGACTGTCAGCTCGTTTCTTTGCTCAGCAGCCGAGGTGTGTATTGGCCTGGAACCCAGCACAGGTATGTTTTTATGGCCTTTTAGAGCCTGGGAATGGTGTCCAAGGAAAGAACTTGGGTCGTCTAGAGCAATGAGCAAGCCCATTGGAATGAGAGAGAGTGCCCCAAGAGGAGAGGTGGCTGGTTCGAAATGCAAACAGCACCAGCATCATGGTATTATCCAGGGCAGTACTAAGGCTGTGACTCTCCCCACCACCTCTCCCACACATCCATTGGCCTCTCCCACAGACCAACAGCCAGTGCCCCACTGACCTCCAGTGGCCACCACAATGCTGGGCAACCAATAGACAAGAGGCCCAGGCTGAGGGAACCTGCCCACCACTCTCTTATTCACTCATTCATCCACCCCCTCACCCATTTTTCATACTTCCACCCAAATGTCGTTCAATAAGTATTTATTGAATCCACACTATGCCAGTCACTATAAGCACAAGGGATGCAACAGTGACCCAGTGACACAAGTCCCTGCTCTTATGAAGCTCTCGTTCTAGCTGGGGAAGCAAGCAAGTCAACAGCAATCACAGTAGCATGCAGCTAAGTGCTGTGTAAGAGATGGGCAGGGAACTATGAGAGCTCCTAGGAGGGGCCCTGAACTCAGATGTGGGACTGGAGGAGCTTCAGTCTCCCCACCTTTAAAATGGCAGCATCACTGCTTGCCCAGCCAACCTTATAGCATTGCTGGGAGAACGAGCTGAGATAATGCATGTGAAAGAACTTTTAAAACTGTAAAGCACCATGTAGATGTGTAGAAGTGTTGTTATCACTGCCAATATGTTCATCATGTTCATTCAGGCTTCTTCCAAAAGACAAGGGAAAGGACCACCAGGCCTCTTCTAGGCATTCCAGGGCTCAATCCTGCAGGCCAATGCTCCCTCAAAACAGGACAAGCTCCTAACATGGAAGTGCTTGAATGCTGGCTCACTACAAGCAGTCTTACTGGTTTATCCAACAATGGGGGCAGTTGCATAAAATCATTCACAGTCTAGGAATTCTTCAGTTTTGCCCCTCATTCATTTTTGTATTGGTGTGAGGGTCTGTATGAGTATACAGGAGGAGTTGATGGGCATAAGAGGACCAGGCTAAGGATTCACTCTGTGCATGGAGCATAGGGAAGTTCAAAGGCTGAAACCATGGCTGCAGGAGCACACTGTGTTTGCCAAGTGCATTAACCAGAAATTCACATTAACCTCAAAGGACAAGAAGGAAACTCCATCCTATGACAGGCTCTTCGGATGAAGGCTGTTTTCATACAGAGTGAGGTCATTGAAGCCAGAGAACATGTCTGCTCCATGGGATCTGGCATGAAGCAAGCCCCCCACCCAAAGCTATAAGCAACAGAGAAGCCAACAAGTGTTTGCTGATTGTTGGAAATAATGTACCATTCTGTGTTCACAGACAGAAGAAGAGCAGGAATTGCATGTTCATCTTCTAGAGATGGGAATTGAGACACAATTCATCATCTCTTCTAGAGATGAGAATTGAGACACAGATCATCATTATTATATGGATTCCAAGGATGGTAACTAGGGTGATGCAATCCTGGAGGGCATAAAGAAACACCTTCAAAACACTGAGAATTAAACTTCAAGCCCTGGAAGCTGCAGCCATCATCCATCAGCTAGAGCCAGGGAAGCCTGGGTTTATGTGGCCCTTGAGGGAGGGATGAGAGGGGGCTGCCTTGGGCTCTAAGGTCACTAGGAATGTCCAAAGCAAAAAGTCACCTGCAATGACTTCCTTTGCAAGTGACAGCTACAACCCACCAGAGGACAGTACTGTATATTCCAACAACAGGAAAGCCTGTGTTCTAGATCTGTCTCCACTACAAATGTGTATGGTGACTTGGGCTTTGTAACTCATCCCCCAGGACTCAATTTATAAAGTCCACAACGCATGCCCAACTCACTCATGAGTTATTGGGAGATGTTGCTATTATAAAATAAATACCGAAAATCTGCATCAGTATTTAATCCACCGTGACATAAGAACAAATATATTGTCGGTCTCTGCATCTGGTTTCTGACACAGAGTCCTAAAATTCTTGGAATTTCCTGAGTGATGAGGATAATAGGAGCATCTTACAAAGAGCTCCTAAATCTCTTGGAACTTCCTGGGTGAGAGGAACATCTTTTCTAATGAGGCAACTCTTGGTGGGCTCCTACATAGCTTCAGGATGGGAGCTGGTCACCAGAAAGGCCAAACCATGATTAGAAGGTTGAAATTTTCAGCCCCATCCTCATCCTCTGGGGAAGGGAGAGGGGATAGAGATTGAGTTACTAATCCATCATTCATACATGATGAGGCCTCCATAAAAAATCCTGAACTCTAGGATTCAGAGAACTTCCAGGTTGAACACTTTCATGTGCTGGGAAGATGGTGTACCCCAACTCTACAAGGACAGAAGCTCCTGCTCTCAGGACTCTTTGGGACCTTGTCCTATGCACCTCTTCCTTAGGCATATTATTCCTTATGCATTTGTGTCCTTTATAATATCCTTATAATAAGCTGGTAAACTAAGTAAAGTGTTTCCATAAGTTCTATGAGCTATTATATAGCAAGTTATAGAAACTGAGGAGAAGGTTGCAGGAACTCTACAGCCAAGTTGGACGGAAATGGGAATACCCTGGGCACCCAATACTTGTAACCAGCATCTCAAGCGTGGGACATTCTTGTGGGACTTAGCCTTTAACCTGTGAGGTCTGCACTAACTCTGGGTATTTAGTGTGGTTCCAGAATTGAATTAAATTGCTGGACACCCAGATAGTGTCCACAGAGAATTGGTGTGGAAAACCCATATATTTGTGGTCAGAAGTGTTATGAGTAGAAAAATATTTTTTCTTGTATCCAAGTGTGTATTAAATGCCCAAATGTCTGCATTCTCTTAATTGATGAAATGTTATAAGCTGTGTTCCAGTGGGAAGGCATCGCAAAGAACAACTAGTGAAACACAAAATTCAAAATTGCCAGAATTAAACTGGTAAATTAGAGCCAATATTTATCAGGCATAATGGTTTCTTCCTCCCACCCCATCGTTTCTCCATCAAATTATTCAGATGGGCACCCCCATTTTGTTCCATACCATGGTTTGGGCTCTACAGTGTAACCAATATGTTGAGGTCCTATCAAAGGCAAAGTACAGGGCAAGTCATCCTTGAAAATCAAATCAAGTAAGCTTTTAGTCTACAGCATTTGTTCATTTTTAATGTAGGTGATTAAACAAGTGATTTTTTTTAAAAAAAATAGGAGCTCCAATGCCTTTGGTTAAACACATTAATATAAATGATTTTTAAAAAGCTAATCTCCTAATGAGTTGAGAATTTTATATTGATTCAGTAATTACAAAGCATATTGCAAAATCAATGACAAATACTCCTGAAATTCATATTGATTGGCTAACTCCAATAAGATTGTATTGAATAGAGACGATATATTTAAGAGTGTAAATGTGTGTTCTTGTTAACACATTCAGTGACAAATGAAAGCACGAGGGTAGACCTCAGGCCCGCTTGGAAGGGACTCTGTATACTGCTCATGCTCTTTCTACACACTTGGTTCTGGCTTTCGAAGCTGCTGGTTAATGAAACATAAGATTATTACTCCCTTGTGCATTTAAGTTTTCGGGTCTTTATACAATAATTAATTAGGATTATGTGACAAGAGGAGAATTTCCACTAGGAAAAGAAAAACTACTAGTACTGCTTTAACAAATGATGCTTAAACTCCTATTGACTCAACTTAATTTATTTAATCTTTCTACCTAGACCACCCTGAAGGTAATTATTCACTTTAAATACTTTTAAACCAGTATCTTTTAAGTCTGGGATTTCTCACGTAGCCACTTAGTGTCTAATAAAGTAGTCTTCCTGGGAATGAGGTGTTTCAAATTATATTAGAAATGCATAGATCCTTGAAACATATATCTCAGTGGTTCTCAAAGTGTGATCCCTGGATCAGCAGCCTCAGCACCACTAGAGAATTTGTTAGAAATGCAAATTCCCAGGGCCCCACTGCCGACCTACTAAGCCAGAAACTCTGTGGGTTGGGCCTGGAGACCTGTGTTTTCACAAGGTGATTCCAATGCATGCTCAAGTTTGAGAATCACTGCTGTCGATCATTAAGATTTTCCTGAGCAATTTACTACATACTTAGAACTATGCTACATGTTATGGGAGAATACGTGGTGCTTGATCTTTGGGAGCCTACAATCTGGTTAGGGTGTTAAGATTTAAATAAAGATGCTCCTTGACTTATAAGGGGGTTAAGTCCTAATAAAGCCACCATAAGCTGAAAATATCCTAAGCAGAAAATGTATTGAATACACCTAACCTACCAAACATCGTAGCTTCATCTAGTCTACCTTAAACATGCTCAGAACACTTACAGTTGAGCAAAATCATCTAACATAAATGCTATTTTATAATAAAGTATTGAATATCTTATGTAATTTGTTGCATACTGTGCTGAAAGTGAAAGTGAATGGTTGTATGGGTACTTTAGTACAGTTTATATGAATGTGTATCACCTTTGCACAGTGGTAAAGTGGAAAACTCATAAGTTGAACCATCATAAGACCATCATGTCAGGGACCGTTTGTACTTGATTCTGTCACTAGCTAGCTTTAAAATGTTAGCAAGACCTCTGGACCTGTTTCTTCATTCAAAAGAAGATATAGTCACCCTAGATTATCTCTTAAAGTTGTATCAAACTCCAGATATCATTCTTTTGGCCTACAAATTTGAGAAAAAATGACTTTGTTCACAGTTCTACACTGGCAAGCTATACGATTTGAAACACAAGAGGTCTCATCACTTTCCTAGCTAACTCTCCACTGAAATGACATATTTGTGCTCTCCAGAGAAACAACCAATAGGAGACTACACACACACACACACACACACACACACACAAACACACACAGATTTATTATAAGGAACTGGCTCTCAAAATTATGGATGCTGAAAATTCCCTGATCTTCCATATGCAAGCTGGAAATTCAGCAAAGTCAGGGATGTTCCAGTCCAAGTTGAAACCTGAGAACCAGGATGCTCATGGTAAGTCCCAGTCCAAGGGAAAAAGACTAATATTGCAGCTCAAGCAATCCACTAGAGAAAGTCTTCTTCTGCCTTTTTGTTATTTTCTGGGCCTCGATAGATTGGATCATGCCCAACTACATTAGGTGAAATATACTGTAGTCACTCTACCAATCCCAATGTTAATCTCATCCAGAAACACCCTCAGAGACACACTCAAATGTTTAGCCAAATATCTGGGCACCCTGTGGTCCAGTCAAGTTGATACATAAAAATTAACCATTGTGAATGGATGGTCTCTGATTTTCCTTGTAAGAGGCACACCTCTGGGTCTTACCACTGGGACAAAACCCTCTCTGGAAAGAAGAATGTCATAGAGAGGAGAAGGGAAATACCTCCCTCTCCTATGGGATTCCAATGTGTCCCACCTGGTGAGAACCACTGCTCCAGCCCATTCCTACATTGGGGCTCTCTGAGCTTGGGTCCCCAACAGACAAGATATAGGGTTAAAAGGTTTTCCTGGGATGAAGGAAGAGGGAACTGCATGACCAAATATTGGGTGGTGAGAAATTTTATTTGGCCATATCAAGAAAATCCTGAACTAAAGAAGGCAAGTTCCATGTGATAAAGGAACCAGGTGAAAGAGTAAGCCTTGAAATAAAATCCCTACAACTCCACAGCTGTGTCTAAGGCTACCTCTACCTGACCGTTCCTGAACCTCTGACCTTCCCATCTTCCCACATCTCCCAGCACACATTGTGCTTAGGAGGTATGACGGTTTTTAATGAAATGGATATTTATTCATGGTTCATTATTGGCCCTGAAGGTAATCCTCCAAGAAAAGTTTCTAACATGGTTTACATGAAGACACTGTCACTGAAAAGATTATTAGGGATTGCTAAGGGGAAATGGGCAAACTTATTTAGGAATGTGGCACATAACTTGGACACAGGAAGGAGAACATCATGCACCGGGGCCTGTCGGGCAGTGAGGGGAGTGGGGAGGGATAGCATTAGGAGATATACCTAATGTAAATGACGAATTAATGGGTGCAGCAAACCAACATGGCACATGTATACATATGTAACAAACCTGCACACTGTGCACGTGTACCCTAGAACTTAAAGTATAATTTAAAAAAAAAGCCTTAACATGATGTCATATTTAAAACAATGCACCTTTTTAATAGTGATGGCATGTTAGAGCTGGAAGGGTCCTCAGAGGTCATAGAACCCCCTTGTTTTACAGTCTACGTAGCAAACTTTAGCACTTAATTGTATACTCTTTCATTGGACAATAAATGATTTGTTCATTATTCTTGTACTCCTTTTGGTTAGGCTTAGAACCAAGACTTGAACCCAGAGCTTTTGCCCTCTGAAGCCAGATCTGTCTGCATCACTGAATGAGGTGTCTTTTACAGCAGAAAGAGAAAAGAGAGAACAAAACGAGATCTTTCTTTATGCATGCCAATTGTGCATTCTCCTTCCTGAAAATATGCTTTGATGAAAAACACCTTTCATTCAATCTTCAAGTAAAATGGGCATTGCAAAATATGCAATATCATTCCCAAGGCTTTGCCTGCCCCATGTCACACCATGTATTCCCAAAAGTGTTTGTATGTCTGTTTGAGATCTTCTCTCCTGGGTTCCCAGACACAGCCAATCCCAGGAAAATGTTCAAGATCCCTCTAACTCAGTCCTGCTCTTCTTGTTTATATCCTTTGGGAAATATCTACATAACTAATTTATACTAAGGAGTTACATATTGAAAATAGGTTCCTGTCTCACACGTATGTGAATCTTAACAAAAGGCATGGCCCTTACCCAAAAAGTGGTGCAATTTCCAGCATCAGTGGCCAACAAGTTGGAGAATATTTTCAGCCACAGAAGAGAGGAAGATGTCACTGCTGCCCCTTAGTCACTCCACACAACTGATTTTGATTCTGTGGGGTGGCTGTCCCTTTTGGCAAGGTTTCCCTCTTAAATGGCCCAATCGATATTCATTAGGCATTGCCAGCTCCTTGTCTCTCCCTAACTGATTTATCCGCCATGCTATAAAACCCATTAAAAATTAATTCTCTAATAGACAAGGGCTCAAATTGGCTGCTCAGAGGTTTCAGATACAGGGCAGATGTGCATTGCCTCTAGGAGGGAGAGACTCAAAGGCAAGGGCTGTCCAGGAGTAGAACATCCCCTCCCTAGATCCATGTGCCCAGAAGATTCCATGAGCAGCTCTAGTGACATTCATCTGCCCCAAGAAAATGGTGTCCCAAAGCCTTCCAAATGGGAGGGGAACGTTGATCTGGTCTTCCTAATCAAGGATTGGAAAATTGTGGACCTGGGTGATCTCCTGACCCAAATGGGCCCATCTGGGAGGGAGGAGGGAAGGTAATATTTTTTGTGCAGAAAACCCATCCCTGGCCAGATGGCCAGCCCTTTCTGGTCCTCTTGGGCTTCGGTTTTGTTGAACTTTGCTGGCCTCCTGCCTCTAAGGGAGTGTTTCCCTCTAGTACTTCTTTTTCTCTCTGACCTCTGCGTGTAAATATTCCTCAAGATCCTCCTCCTCCCTCCACTTCCCTTCTTTCTTAACAGTCTCATAATTCTAGCTATCATCTTTTATGCGCTCTTTCATTCAGCAAGTAAATATATTAAACAGTGCTATGTGACAGGTACTGTAACCAGAGCTAGAGATGCACGGCCATTCCTGCCCTCTGTCGTCTCCAGTTCTAATAGGAGAAAGAGGCACCTAAAACAAGCAATCCTAGTGACCTAAGTGGAGCTTCAGAACATGGAGGAAGCACAGGCAAGAGGCCCCAACCCACGGGGACAGGAAGGTTTTCCAGAGGAGGGCGTGAGGTCTGGCTGGAGCCCAGAATGGCCCCATGGGGAGCAGCCAAGCAGACATACTGGTGAGGGTAAGGCCCAGAGAGAGGAAAGAGCTGGGATGTTTCTAGGCCACGGAGGAAATCAAGGTGAGTGTGAGGCAGGAGTGGTGGGGGCTAGGGTGGAAGAGGTGAACAGACATGGATTGCCATGAGCTTTGAAGGCAAGAAAGGGTTTTACCTGAGAGAGACGGGTGGTCAGATTTCTTTCTTGAGAGAGATCATTGGAGCTGCAGTGTGGAAAACAACAAGAGGGGGTGGAAGATTGAATCAGGGGAACCCAAAAGGCAATATTCCAGGTAAGAGATGATGGTAGCCTGGCCCGGGGCAGTGACAGTGGCAGTACCTAGATGTAAGCTATAACAAGAAGTAAGATCTAGCAAGAATAACTGAGGGAACTGGGAACTTGTTCACTGTTAGACCCCTCAGGCTGAGAACAGAGCCTGGCATGAAAGAATGAACGGGTGGATGTAAGAAGGGAAAAACTCAGAAAACAAGCCCTGGGTCAACCTAAAATGTGATTAATACCAATTGGTAGATTTAGTAATAAACTGACAGATTTGAACCTAAGAATAGATTTTCTTTTTTGTAATGTTCCATAATGTATCTTCATTGTAAAAAACAGCACATGCTTATTCATTAATTTATTCCACAAATACTTATTAAGCAACTACTATGTACCAGGCACTATGCTAGATGCTGGGGATATAATAATAAAATAGGTATGGTCCAGGCCCTCAAGGAACTTACACTTTATACTATCCATATTGACACAATGTTGCTTTCTAGAAAAAGTAAGTGGAAGGAGGCAGAACATGCTGTTCCCACTTCCCTCCCTGTCCACACATGGGAACTGTCTGTCCAGCACATCACTAATAAGCCTTCTCTTCCTGCACTGTGTGCCTAGGAGAAATACCCAGGCCCTCTACCTGCAGTAGTAATGCCAAGCCTCCCACACAATGGCCAATAGCATCATGTTGAAGATAGCATTTCTCTTTGCACAGCCTGACCTGGAGTTTGACCCAGTTGGCAGGACATGGCAGTCTCTCTGAAGGATGAGTGAGGGGCCTCCCGCTTGTAGAACAGATTTCACAGACTTTGCCACACCCTGGCTACAAGACCAACTTCCCTATGATGCTCTGTGAAATGTCTTGTGCACTGGTAGGCAAACGGGGAGGCAATTAAGTGGCCCAGGGATGAGGAGGAGGCCTGAGGAGACTTTTCAAAGGATGGAGACTGGAGACTCGAGGGCTGAGATTGCGGCTGAAAGTTATGAGAGGCATGAAAACAGACATGGTGTTACACCCAGGTGGCAGAATTTGTCCACCAGCTGCCCCCAATCTTAAAAGATGTAAGAAGCGGTCCTGATGAATAAAACTTCCTGAAAGAGGTAAAAATTACAAGGCAGCAGACAGCAATGCAGGTGGGTTCAAGGAGGATTTAGATAAACTTATGAAAATATTCCTAATGGTTAAAGAACATTTGGAGGATTGGGGGAAATCTCAAAGTTATTGAAGCCCCATCAACTGCCCTTTTTCAGGAGCAGATGCCAAGACTGGATGAACCAATGGATGGTCCATGGTGGCATTTCTGATCCCCATAGTACAATGATGTCCAAAGCAGGCCTGAAGCACATCCAAAGTCCTCAACTCGGCCTGTTCTAGCCCTCAAGGACATGGTTGGCTTTTTCCTATCATTAACCTGAAATTTATAATCACCATCCCTGTCCTGAAGTCTGTGTATTTCCAGACCTGTGAGCATTGGTGCCTTCCTCCAAGAAACTTCACTCTTATTATGGCATCTCACCCCATCGTTCCTCAGGACCTGGGATTAGGGAAGTCCTACCTCAGAGCCAGGGCCCAAAACAGACGAATTGGATTGCTACTCACTCTCTGGCTGGGAGGCCAGTGTGAAGAAAGTCCTCTGGGAAACTGACAGTGGTCCTTCCTGTCTCTCTTTCCCAGCTCAGAGGGCTTGCTCATACCACTGTCAGGCGAAGCTGTTCTATTTACAGGCTCCCAGGAAGAATGGTTCCCAAGAGCCCAGGCTAGAGAACCTGACTCCCTGCACATCCCTCCTTCTCCACCCAGCATTAGATTCCAACCACCTGCCCCTAGCTCCCCTGGTGCATTTCCTTGCCCAAGTCCCTGACATAAAGTAGATTGGCTGCCTAGTCAATTTCCTGATTGCCCTACTCTGCACATCTTTTCCAGTGAGTTGGGAAGATACATCAGTCAGAGCTGCCCCCATTTCCCCAACAGGCAGTTTTCTTCCTTGCCCCATTGGAGAGCTTCTGTGCTGAGCCCATCAATGGGAGAGGCCCAGAGCCTGGGTTCTGGATTTCCTTCCCAGACAGCACTCTTCCTGGTCCCCACTGGCTGATTGCAAATTGCTGCTTTCACTTTGTTTCTGGCAGATTTTGTCCAGCTTCTATTGCAACATACTGACCACAAAAGGCAGGCAGGCTAGTCCAGGGAAGATGGACTCTGACACCTTACACCCATTCCCAATGGGGACTCCAATGCCCAGGCTCTGCTGGCTCCAAGAATGGGAATATAGATGATTTGAACCTCCAGGATCTTTTCCCATCCATTCCCAATATCCTCACATTGTCCTCCATCTCTCCTATCCATTCATTTATTCATTCAACAAATACTTTTTAAGGACCTACTATGTACTAGGTCCTGGAAATACCAGATGAAGTGGACAGATCTAGCCCCAATCTCACTGAATTTACAGGAAAAAAAAAAGAACAACCTTAATTGTATTTTGATGTTCAGTGTATTGGCAGAGAACATGGTGCTTATACGCAAGTGTGTATCCACCAAAATGTTTGGTCCCCTCTGTAGGGTATATATTGAGTAAAGGGGTCTATCCAATACTCTCTCAAATCTCATTCCACAAGTAATATTGTGTTCTGGCTCCACTGTTGTTCAGTTCTGCCTGAACCCTGATATCTGCCCTCCTGGACTATGCCAACCCCTCCCTCCTCTGACTGTCACAGCCCCTTCCCACCTCTCCTGCCATTCTGCCCCCCTCAGCACACTTTCCGTTTAATGCAGCCCTAGCTGGAAGCAAGAGCGGCAAGACTAATTTCATTTCTCTTCTTTTCCTTTGGTGAGTCGATCTGTGACAACCCTTTTTATGCATTTAATTCATTCTCGATTTCTCATAATCAGGGAGAAGGTATCCCCTAAGGTTAGGCAAGAGCTTGTCAGAAAAAAAAAAAAAAGAAAGAAAGAAGACAGTGTAAATTCACAGAGGTAATCATAGTCTATCTCCACTTCCCACTGCCCATGGAACTATTAACTAATATCGCTCTCTAATCTTTTTTTGTACTTATTTATTTTGTAGCGAGAAACTAGCGTTATAAACACCCCTACTGTCAAAACTTGTCATCCCCATTACCTCTAGGCAGGCTTCATCTCTGTTATTCTAATTTCAGAGTTTCTCAAATTCACAGCCGCTGGAAATTGAGTACAAAATCCATTATCATTTGTATATTTTAATTATGCAAATGAGGCAGCTCAGCTGCGATGTCCGGGACCTGCAGGGATGCCTGACTTGATTCTGGGTGATTACAATTTATCCAGTCGAGTCACTTTAATTGTAACAAGCTAATTACATTGTTTCATTTGGCTTTAACAAAAGAAAAAGAGACAGGAAGCTGGATGTGGCTTGGGGCCCCCGGAACAGACTGCTGCCTCTCCCCAGGCTAGGATGGACGTGGCCAAGGGAGTGGGTGCAGGCTTCCCTGCCCAATCAAGGGGCCACTGGAGGGCCCCAGAAGAAGGGCAGGCAGTGGCGAGGTAGTGGAGGCAGCTGACCCTCCAGGCAGAAGACAACCCACCCATAGTGTCTGTCAGGAGTGGCAGGAGGACTTTCACTGTGGCCAGGAGTTTACCCAATGGTAAGCCTGACCTTGAAGAAATCAGACCATCTTTCAGAAGGGCCCTTTCCATGTAAGCTTTTCTTGGCTACAAGCTAATATCTTGAATGTTGAAGCCAGTGAGAATCTTGTGGAAGTGTTTCCTATGGTCAGAATGGAGAGGATGCAGAAGTGGGCAGGGGAGCAGAGGGCAGACAAATGATGGAGAGAATTCGGACAAATTCCATAAAGTGGGGAGGATGCTTTATGAATTCATTCATTAGGGTTGTGTTTTTATTTCTGTGATCAATGAAAAACAGTTATGCATTTGAACTGAAAGTAGCTGTTTTGTCTTACAGTCATTACTGCCTGCCAGCAAGAGAGAGAAGGTGCTTAGGTTTACAAGTGTGTTCAATATTTTAGCAGAATGAGAGTCCCAGGAAGCAAAAACCTCACTTACATTAACAAATGGCCATGTCTTAGAGTTACAGCAGGACCAAAATTAAAGTGTTTGCTACAAGGGATAACTGAAGTCTGGCCACGCAGTCTGCCAAACACATTTTTTTTTTTTTTTTGAGACTGAGTCTGTTGCCCAGGCTGGAGGGCAGTGGCATGATCTCAACTCACTGCAACCTCCACCTTGTGGGCTCAAGCGATTCTCATGTCTCAGCCTCCCAAGTAGCTGGGACTACAGGCATGCACCACCATGCCTGGCTAATTTTTGTATTTTAAATAGAGATGGGGTTTTGCCATGCTGGCCAGGGTGGCCTCAAACTCCTGGCCTCATGTGATCCGCTTGCCTCAGCCTCCCAAAGCACTGAGATTACAGGCATGAGCCACCATGCCCAGCCCACTTTTTTTTCTAGTAATTATTTTGGTTCACCTCCTCCCAGCACCAGAGTCCATGACCTTTCCACCTCTCAGCCTGGACTAGACAAAACCTGTGACTTCACTTGCCTAACAGATGGCAATAAACACAGCACCAAAGTCCAGAAACCAGATTCTGGCCCAGTAATGTCAGTCAATCGATCAACCAACAAATATTTATTGGGGTTTACCGAGATGCTATTATAATCACAGTCTCTACTTTCAAGGTAATTATACTCCAAAGACAGAAATGAGGCTTATGGGTTTTCAAAGGAGCAAAGCTAGAGGGCTCAGAGGAGATGTGACGGGAAAGAGATCTGTGGGGACCAAGATAGTATTTATAACATTACCTTCACTGTTGAAGGGGCTGCATTCCAGGGAGGTAGACACTGAGCTGGGTCAGAGCTATGGTTGGATTTTATTCTGTTACAAAGAGTGGCCATTTGTTATCATAAGGGGTTACAAGTAGGACGGAAACAACATGGCCAGAGGCTGGAGTTCCTGTGGGGGAAGAGATGGCTGGAAAGACAGTGACAAAGGTGGAAACAGGCTCTAATTAGCCAGGAACAAAGGCAGAGCAAAGGGGTTTGCTGCCAACCTCGTAGTGCTAAGTACGTGATACAAAGGGTATGGCTTTCCCCATCAAGTCCACCCTGTGAAAACAACATGCCTACCTGCAATACCAGCCTGGACACAGTGAGACAAAAGAGTCTGGGGGTGGACAGAGGAATGGCTGGCTGTGACGGTCGGATGTCTGCAGGATTCGGGATGACAAGGTGCCTGGTGAGTGTGGTGACACTGGGGTGTGAGTTGACAGGTTTTTTTTTTTTTTTTTTTTTTTTAAAGGAGAAGGTTGTATCTCCATGGATGAGCAGGAAGGAGGTTTGTGGAAGGAGGAACCACATGGGCAAAGATGCAGAGGGAAGAGCAGCACGAAGCTGGAACTCAGAAGCTGGAAGGAGGCGGGTGGAGAAACGGCTGGTGGGTGCAGTGAAAGCAAGGATTCCACAAGCTATTTATGGAACCACCTGGCTCTGAGTTCCAGGTTGGCAGTTTCTTCTTCTCCTGCTGTCTAGACACCCAAAAGAGGAACCTGGTGTCATATTCAGCATGTGGTCACACCAAAGGAGGTACCCCAATAAATACACATGGCAGAAAAGAAGGGACAGAGGGAGGGAGGGAAGAACACAACACATGGTTGGAATTAGGAGATAAAGTTTCTCCTCCCAGACCCACTAGCCAACCAGCTGGGCAGTTGAATTATGACACTGAAGGGCTCAGAACCTGTTTCCAATCCATCAAAGGGGAAAGGGTGGGGTGTGGGGACAACAGGATATCTGTAATGAATCTTCCTGACACAGGTCTCATGAATCAAGAATTTGGTGTCTTTAAATCTGACTAGGTGGTGTCAGTTTGTACTTAGAAATTCTGCTCTGCATTGGGGTGAGTGGTTGGTACAAAAAGAAAAAAAAAATGAGGCTGCTGCTTCTGCCTGAATTCTCCAGCTCTAAGTAAATTAGAGCCAGATGCCCAGTTCCTCATCGCTCCATCAGATGACTCCATGGAGTCATTATAATACTTTATGGGCATTAACTCACTGATTCTCATCATGCCCTGGGAGGGAAGCACTCAGGATCATTATCCTCCCTGTGCCCAGGGAAGGGGGAAGCATCTCATTCTCTCCATGTGTGCATCCCGACAGCACCTGTCCCCTGAATGCACTGGAAGGGGAACGCCAGGACCAGCCACACTCCAGAAAGATGGATGAGCTGGAGTCAAGGTTCTGGGAAGGGAAAGCAGTGATGGTGGGGAAGGAAGGGCCAACAGCAGAGGGATGAAAGAGATGCATCAAAAGGGAGGAAAATTTGGCTGAGATCGACTCGGTGATGTCTAAGGGATGCAGAGAACCAATTACAAATACTGGAACAATCTAGGCTTGGAAGAGGGAAGGAGGGAGGGAAAAAGCAGTGAGGCCAACCTGGGGAGGTGGTGTGGAACAAAGAGGGAGCGACAGTGATGAGATGGGGCCAATGGGCAGCCCTGGGGGTGCTGAATGGGAACTTCCAGAAAGTATTTACCAACTCTTTTGTTCCCCCATTCAAAGACTTCCTCATCTGGGGGCAAATTTTACATGCTGCTTCATCCCAGGAGGTCTTACAATTATTAAATTTTAGAGTTGAAGGCAACATTTGACTTTAAATTAGCCACCTTATTTTACTGATGAGGGAACTGAAGCACAGAGAGGGGAAGTAAGTGGCCAAGGTCACCCAGCAAGTGTGACCACTCTGGGACAGGCTTGCATATCTCCTAACTCCCACTGGCCTGATGTCACCTTCTTGTCTCTGAATTTCTTCTCACACTTAACAGGAACCGTATCACCCGACACTTGATTTTATGCTCTCATATGATTCATTTCTCCTCTTTTCAAGCAAATCAGAAATCTATTAGGTGCCAAAATCATGCCTTGGGCATCCCTGTGGCACCCTCAGAGCATAACCCAAGATATGGCACAGAGAACGGGAAAGGCTGGTATCTGGCTGGATGGGGGCATGTGCAACAGTCTGTGTCAGAGCTCCCACCAGAGATGCCAAACCTCCAAGAAGAAAGTTTGGAAATATAAGCTGGGAAGGCACTGGGAATCCACCAGAGAACAAGCCAGAAGGAAGGGGATAAAACCATGAACTATTGCCATTGCTGAAAACACTAGCCAAGCAGCCCAAAGACATCAGAGCTTATGTGTAGCTGTGAACAAACAAGGTCTCTGGACACCAGAGAGCAAGTGATACCCCAGTTGGTAAAAGATACAGGAGTCTGTTTCAGCATTTCTGTAGCCTCAGCATTATACTTAAGCCACTGGACAGTCTGTGTTCACTCATAACATCTCCTAGCTTTCAGATGCTTGCTGAAGGTGAAGCACATCCTCATATCTAAATAGCATGATGATTAAGCACGCAGACTCAGGGGCCAGACTGCCCTTAGCACTCTCAGTCTGACCACTTACGAGCTATATAGACTTGGGCAAGTTCCTGAACTACTTTGTGCCTCTAATTCTTCATCAGTAAAACAGGAGTAATAAGTGCATCTGCCTCATAGAATTATTATAAGAGTTAAAGGAATTAATACATAAAAACACACTCAGGGCTGGGTGTGGTGGCTCATCCTGTAGTCCCAACACTTTGGGAGATTGAGGTGGGAGGATTGCTTGAAGCCAGGACTTCAAGACCAGCCTGGTAAACACAGTGAGACCCCATGATGGTTAATATTGAGTGTCAATCTGATTGGATTGAAGGATGCAAAGTATTGTTCCTGGGTGTCTATGAGGGTGTTGCCAAAGCAGATTAACATTTGAGTCAGCAGACTGGGAGAGGCAGACCCACGCTCAATCTGGGTGGACACCATCTAATCAGCTGCCAGCGCAGCTAGAAATAAAGCAGGCAGGGGAAGACGGAAGAGCAGACTTGCTGGGTCTCCCGGCCTTCCTCTTCTCTCTCGTGCTGGATGCATCTTGCCCTCGAACATCAGACTCCAACTTCTTCAGCTTTTGGACTCTTGGACTTACACCAGTGGTTTGCCAGGGGCTCTCGGGCCTTCAGCCACAGACTGAAGACTGCACTGTTGGCTTCCCTACTTTTGAGGTTTGAGGACTCAGACTGGCTTCTTTACTCCTCAGCTTGCAGATGGCCTATTGTGGGACTTTATCTTGTGATCATGTGAGTCAAATACTCCTTAATAAACTCCCCTTCACCCCTTCATATATAGATCTATCCTAGTAGTTCTGTCCCTCTAGAGAACCCTAAGATAGACCCCATCTCTACAAAAAATTTTAAAAATTAGTCAGGTGTGGTAACATGCCCCTGTATTCCTAGCTACTAGGTAGAAGGATTCCTTGAGCCCAGGAGATGGAGGTTGCATGAGCTAGGATCATGCCACTGCACTCCAGCCTGGGCAACAGAGTGAGACCCTGTCTCTCAAGTATACACGCATGCACACACACATAAACACACACACACACACACAGAGAGAGATTGAGAATTCCTGACATTTCCCAAGCACTCAGTAAATATCAGATAGTCCTACTACTTTGTCTCCTCACTGTGTGAGTACATCAAGTTGCAAAGACCATCCTTTTATTCGTTCTCTAACAAACATTTGTTAAGCACCCATTCTGTGTCTGATACTGCAACAGGCGCTGGTACACACAGGTCAAAAGAGCCAAATCCCTACAACACGGGGACTGAAATTTAGTGAAAGAAATCTGCTAGCACAATAAAAGTGTTACATCCAGATGGGGAGGGTTCCTGGCAAGAGATTTGCTTCTACACGTCTGTAGACCCTTGGCTTGGAACGGGGCTGCATCTACAGTTGGTGTTCCTTGGGTACTTGGAAGCTCCACAGCTTGCTGCTGAACACTAAGATTGGCCCCATACAATAGCAGACAGGTTGTGTCCTCAACAGGCTTCTGTTCCAACATGGAGCATAAAGGCATGGTTTGAATAAATGCAGAGAGACTGTTCAGGCATTTGAATTGGAAACATTGGAAGCATAACTAGACAAGATTAAATATGCATACTCCACACGGCCACAAATAAGTACATTGGTGAGATGATGAACCAGCAAGAGAGGCCTTCCTTTCTCTTCGTAGAAGTTTGTAAAGGATCCAGGGAAGAGAAGCAATTTGAAGAGGAAACAAAACCAAACTACACAAGAAATATAAATACACACCCCTCCTAATTGCAAGATATGTAAATATAGACCCCCCTCCTACCTATAAAATTCAGCCTCACTCATCAGCTGCTGTCCCTGGTTTCAAGGAACATTGTAGATTTTTCACATCAGTTCCATGGAATCTTCAAATAGCCAATCACCTATGTGACTGTTAAAGTTGGCAAGTGTGAACTCATCCACCTCTCTCATTTGAAAGGTGAATATACTGAAACACAGGAGGAAATGCAAGGCATTCAGGATCACACAGCCAGTCAGCTCCAGAGCCAGGGCCAGAAGCAGGTCTCCAGCTGCCTGGAGCCAGTGGTCTGTCTGCTCACCAGGTGCCTTGCTAGGTGGATGCCTTGTTTGTTTGCTTTTCCCAATGTTAAAATTCCTTCCAAGGGCAACAAGTTCAGTCCCAGGTGAGAATGGAATTGGACTGGCCCAAGGAAAGGAGGCTGCAGGCTCAGCTGGTCTGGGTGTCTCCCTCCCAGGGGGACCAGGAAGGCCTCCTCCCCTAGTCACTTCACCAGCTCTCAATGTCTAACGTTTCTTTACCAGGTGACAGAATTTTCTCCAGGTAACGCCTTTAGATGAGGGAAGCGCTTGCCACCACTTCCCTTGGAGGACCATCACCTGGACTCAGGGGTCACCGAAGCAGGGCACACATGAACAGCCACCACATTCACATGCTGTCCTGTGCTGGGCACTTCATAAGCATCATCTCTTTGAGTCCTCACGGGAGCTACTAGTTCTAGCCCAACTTTACAGATGAGAAAACTGAGGCTCAGCAAGATTAATTAATTTGCCCAATTTGCTCCGCTCTCCAACGGCAGGCCCAGAATATTTCATTCCAGCCCCACTCAGCCAGCCACCACCACGCTGCCTCCACTCTGTGACTGTTCTTTCTACTAAGATCTTTTTGTTTTATTTTCTCCTCAATACTTTTTTTTCGAGACAAAGTCTTACTCTGTGGCCCAGGCTGGAGTGCAGTGGTGCAATCTTGGCTCACTGCCACCTCTGCCTCCCAGGTTCAAGCAATTCTCCTGCCTCAGCCTCCTGAGCAGCTGGCAACACAGGCGTGTACCACCATGCCCCACTAATTTTTGTATTTTTAGTACAGGCAGAGTTTCACCATGTTGGACAGGTTGGTCTTGAACTCCTGACCTCAAGCGATCCTCCTGCCTCGGCCTCCCAAAGTGCTGAGATTACAGGCATGAGCCACTGCACCCTGCCTCTCTTCAATGCCTTCTTCTCTGGTCCTTCTCTGACAACAGTCTAGTTCAACCCAAGGAGGAAAAACAAAACAAAGTATTTCTCCAGCTACTAATGTGCCTGACTCGGTGTTAGGGAGGCCTCTTCCTTGAACTGGGCAGATGAGACATGCTGTCATGAACAAGGAGAGGCCAAAGGACTCCGTACAGAACCCAAGGCCAAGCTGTGCAGCCCTCCAGTGCTCCAGCTGGGGACAGAACACCTGCCGGGTAGGTCGGCTAATGCTGGACACACAGAGATGGTTAGACTTGACTTGGGGGAGAGAGATATTTCAGAAAAAGGCAAGAGCCAGAGAGGAAGTTTCTCTTTCTCATCTCTATTTACTTCTATTTACTCTGCTTGAAAAGATAGCTTTAGCCTGCCTGCGCATGATTTTAAGTTGTATTCTTGGGGGAGATTTTTCTCTCTGCCTTCTACGTAGTACAGAGCCAAGTGTCAGTTCCACCAGCATAGAATGCCAGAAATCTCAAAGGTGGAAAGACTTGCTTAGCTGGTCCTACCCTTTCAGGAACTGCCATACTGAAGTCACCCCCAGACTCACCCTCCTAAGATGGATCTAAGACGACCCCACCCTTCCCTCTTTCAGTGGCTCAGAGAGAAAGGCAGGCATCCCATCCTAGCTGTCCACACCTGCCATACAATAGATGGCGGACTCTGAATAATTAACGAGAATCATTTTGTAATGCGCTGACCCCTGAACATTGCACATCACTCATTCTGATACTCCTACTCTCCCCTGCTCCCTCTCCATCTCTCTCATTCCGACAGCTCAACCTTCCCTCCTGGGCTTCCACAGAATACCACATCCACTGGCCCCCACATGCCTTACAAGCTGCATCACAACTGCAATGAAGCCTGGCCTATGATATTCCTTAAATGAGACAAGTGGAATGGGGTAAATGGCTGGTTGGAGAAGCTCTTGCTTCAGGGGCTGGCCCCTGTGTAAGCCAGGGAATGTCCAAAATCGCCGGCCCAGGGAGAGGCAACCCAGAGAGTCATAGGCCTGGAAGGAGTCTGAACACAGACTGGGTGGCCTGCCCTCCAGAGGCTTACCCTCTAGATGAGCAAGAAACTTCACACAGGTAATGCTACCAGATCTGTACAAGGTCCCCAAAGAGTTTTCTCAGTCCCTGAATTTGATGCCAGTCTATTAGTATGGGTCACCCCTGTGTACCCAGCCCTGTGAAGGGTGATATGGAGGGACATGGGAGAAAACTGAGGCCCCCTCCCATGGTGCTTTCAACCTAACAGGGAGAAGGGGACTCATACACAAAACCATTAGAGAAAAATGCGAAGGTTTGGCACATTTCTGGAAGAGACACACAAGACACTGGTATTCCCAGTTACCTCTGGAGACTGGAAATACAAGAAAGGAGAAAGAGAAAAAAGTTTTGTTTTTGTTTTTCACTTTATACACTGTGTTCTATGGGAATTTCTTACAACAATGTATTGTTTTTCAGTTTGTTAAGCTTTTTACTTGCTGTTTGGACAGAGTGGCAACCTCTAAGCTCCTTACATGCAGAACCAAAAGCTGAAAGTTTCCCTTTTTATAATTTTCCTTTATTTTTTCTTTTTAAAGACAGGGTCTCACTTTGTCACCTAGGCTGGAGTGGAGTGGTGCAATCATGGCTCACTACAGCCCCAAACTCCTGGGCTCAAGTGATCCTCCTGCCTCAGGCTCTTAAGTAACTGGGACTGCAGGTGCAAATCACCACACCTGGCCAATATATTTTAGAGACAGGGTCTTGCTATGTTTCCCAGGCTGGTATAATTGTTTAAAACACCTTTGTAAAAAGAGACCAAACCAAGACTGAACTGGAAGCTGCTCTGAGGGTCTGTGATATATGTCTTTCTGTTTGTGTTCCCAGAATCTAGAACTTTCCCTGAGCAGCAGAGATGCTCAATCAAGAGTTGCTGAATGTGGAATAAAGATGATGCTATTATGGTGTTCAAGATAAGAGTGGGAAAGAATCAGAGGACAGGGTTGTGGGTGGGTGGGACAATGACCATTTAAAAAGCTTCAAAAAGGAGCCAGGCAGGATTTAAATAAGCAGAGACACAAAGAAAGGATGGTAAAGGCAAGAGAGAAAGTTGTCAGCCTTCAGTAAGCAGTTTTGGATGGATGGATGGATGGATGGATGGATATCATGGTCTAAGGAAAGAAGGTAGAGATGTGGAAAAGAGGCAGGACCAGTGAACAAAGCAGCATGGACATAAAACTAGGGAGGCAGCGTGGAGCCTTGACTCTGACCTAAAGGCTGGAAGGACACACCATGTATGATCTGAGGTGGTGATCTGAGGTGGTCAGCAGGCACCACAAAGCAGAGTGACCAGTCACTGCAGACCACAGCCAGAGCTGAGATCTGGCCTCCTCACCTGCCCTCACTGTTCTCTCCACCACACTCTGCTACTCCTGCACCAGCAGCTCCCAGCCCCAAACAGTGTGAAGATGGCTTCACCTGAACCACCTAAGGGGAGGAGGGTATTGGCAAACCGTGTATTCTTAGGCTCTGTTCCCTGAGATCCTGACTTAGTGAGTGCTATCCAGGAATCTGCATTTTTATTTTATTTTTATTTTAGAGACAGTCTCCCTCTGTCACCCAGGCTGGAGTGCAGTGGCATGACCTCATCTCACTGCAACCTTCAGCACCCAGGTTCCAGCAATTCTCATGCCTCAACCTCCCAAGTAGCTGGGATTACAGGAGTGCGCCATCATGCCCAGCTAATTTTTATATTTTCAGTAGAGACAGGGTTTTGCCATGTTGGCCAGGCTGGTCTCAAGCTCCTAGCCTCAAGTGATCCTCCTGTCTCGGCCTCTCAAAGTACTGGAATTACAGGCATGAATCACCATGCCCGGCTCAGGAATATGCATTTTAATCGATTTATAATTTCTATATTTATGGAGTAAAATCATTCTATAATGTATAATATGTGTCTGTGTGTGTATATATATATACACGTATATACGTATATACATGTATACGTATACATGCATATACGTATATACATGTATACGTATACATGCATATATGTATATACATGTATACATGTGTATATGTATACGTACACATGTATACATGTGTATATCTATGTATACGTACACATGTATACATGTGTATATCTATGTATACGTACACATGTATACATGTGTATATCTATGTATACATGTATATCTATGTATACGTACACATGTATACATGTGTATCTATGTATACGTACACATGTATACATGTGTATCTATGTATACGTACACATGTATACATGTGTATCTATGTATACGTACACATGTATACATGTATGCAGATATGCATATCTGTATACATGTATATATGTATGCATATCTGTATACATGTATATATGTATATATACATACACATTATGGAATGATTAAATCAAGGTAATTAAAATACCTATTACCTCACATACTTATGTTTTTGCATGGTATGAACATTTAAAATCTCTTAGCAATTTTCAAATATACATCACAGTATTATTAACTATAGTCACCATTCTATGCCATAGATCTCAAAAAACATATTCCTCCTGTCTAACTGAAATTTTGTACCCCTTAACCAACATTGTTGCTACAATGCCTGGAGCTGCTGCATCCAGTTTGGGACTATGAGGCAACAAATATGAGGACCAAAAAAATATTCCAATGATGATGTCACTGAAAGGAAGCAGGAGCCTATGTCCTTGATGACAGTGCTGGGCTCAGAACCAGCCCTGGACAATATGTACCTGAACCTCCTCTCAGAATCCTTCACCTCTTGGCCTTACACGACTGGAGATAACTAAAGGAGTGCTTTTTATGCCACCATGAGTCATATTTCCTATTCTTTGCAGCAGAAGACATCTTCCCTTAATACAGTGACTCATTTACACAGCTTCAAAATTAGCAAGTGCTGACTCCAACTCATTCACATCAGCTTGGTGGATGCAGCTGGTATGAGTGACCAGCCACTGACAAGAATAGCAGTGGAAACCAACCCACAGCTTTCGCTTTTGTCCATCAAGTGATTTTAATTTCCTTCTTTAAATTCCTTAAAAGAAAGAGAGAAGATCTAATATGTACATATGCTTAGGCTGTCTGTGATTTTAACTAAGTTACCAATGGTTGGAGTTTTGCAAGGGGCTTTGAGAGAGGGGAGGGTAGGAGGGAAGCAGTGCAGTTTCTGAGGGAGAGACCCCTTTTCTCTGCTGCAAAGACAGAATTATTTGTCTGCTAGCTGTTTTCTAAAATCCTTTAACTAAAGAATATAGTCTTTCTTCCTTTAGGAAAAAAATTTAGAGTAGTGGGCAGGTTGAAAGGAGGTGGACTTCAGAGGTGAGCGAGGGCTAAGTTTGATGCTTACTCTCCCACTTATAAGCTCTATGTATTCAGTCTTGTTTACCTTTGCTGAGGCTCAACTTCACTCTTTATCAAAAGGAGAAAAAAATTAAAGCAAATGGGCTATTATGAGTTAAATGAGATAATGTATCAGGGAGGGTTCTAGGAAGAATTTAAGTATACATGTGAGGTTCTGTTTTTTTGTTTTATGTTTGTTTTTTTAAAGAAGGATCTAAAACCAATATGACCAAATACTAGCACGTGTTAATTCTGGGTAGGTAGAGTTTACACCCTCTGCACTTTTCTGTACCTTTGAAATATTTTATAATTTGAGGACAAAAATCCTAGCATAGTGAGTGACCCAGAATTGGGGTTCTATATTTGTGGTCACTCCCAAAGAAGGTCTATTTGAAGCTGCAAATGATGTGGAAAGGGGAACCCAGCAATTCACACAGGCACTCACATGCCAAGGGATGGCCTGCTGGCCTGGATTACATGTAACTAAAGCCCTCCTGGGCACCTGGGAATAGGTGAAAGGGAGAAGACAGCCCACAAGGACAGGAGGGTAGCCCTGGAGACCGAATAACAATTGCATAGTTTCATCACAACCAGTTTCTTCTAGCACAATTTCGTGCATGCAACTGGTGCTCAATAAATTCTTGCTATGGGGCTAATTAGCTAAGACAGGACCTGGTTCAGCATAAGTTCCCGACAAACAGGGAGTATCTCTTCTATTTCTTTGGTGTCACCTTCAGTACCTGGCACAACACTCTGCCCACAGAAGCCTCATGTCTTGGCGTTGCTGTGAGCTTTATATCCCTTGTATGGTTCTTACAGGAAGCAGGAAGTCACCGTCTCAATCCTGTACCTACCCCCTCCTTCCAGGAAGTGGGGCCTATAAAACACGAGGCTCCTTAGGGTGCAGCTCAAGTGTGATTATGAACCCCATTCAGTAGTTTTTGAGTAAAACAAGAAGAAAAACGAATTGCACTTCCCCCAGTTTGAGCCCAAATAATGCCATCCCTGGGACTTGAAAACTCCAGGCCCTGGTAAGAGGCTGGGATAATTACACTGATGAGCTTCCAGAAGATTGCAAAGAAATAATGAAGCTGTAAACAACACAACCATCATCCTTTTCTCTTGGGCCCTGGTTGATTTTGGTGAGGTTCTTAGTTCCATTTCTGCAGATCCCACCCTTGGCAAGATTGTGGTGCCCAATAGCTTGGACTTCAACATTCAATTTGGCCTTTATAGCCTTTATTGCCCCTCTGGATTCTCCTACCCACCACCCTTCCCCTAGGACCCAGTGCAATTCTCCTGCTTCTGCCTCTCCTGCCACGTGAGAATAAGCATAGAGCTGATAACATTTAAGTTTTGATTCAATTCAGTATTTGCCCAGCATGGAAGTCTCTGTGCTCATCATTACTGCAAGGGTGGTAAAGCTGAGGAAGATCTGACTCCTATACTCAAACAGTTGTCTGTCCAGATCTGATTCCTGCCCTCATAGATCTAGTGGAAGGGACACACCAATCAATATGGGAAAGTAAAGCAATAGTCATTTGTGAAGCAATACAGCTCTTGGGATAGGAAACTGGAAGATGGCACGTGAGTCTGGGGAAATCTGGACAGATTTATAGAGAAGATCTGCTATTTGAATTTAGCCCTGAAGGGTAGATTTAATGTTGATCAGTGGAGAGACAGCAGTGTAGAAGGGAGTACAAGGGAGAAGGGAGACTAGAGAGGGTGTTCCAGGAGGAGGAAGCGGTAGGAGAAAAGGCATAGAGATGCAAAAGCCAAAAAGATGTTCGGAGAGTAAGGAGGTGCCGTGTCTATCTGGCATGTTGGCAGACTGCAGAGTAAAGCATTTTAATTGATCCCATAGGCAATGAGGAGCCATTTGAGGTGTTGAGAGCTTAGAATATCAACATCTTTTAAAGTCTCTGCAAGTCAAAAGAGTGGTAAGGTTATTTAATGGGGAGAGAAAAATGACCTATTTAAATGTATCATTACTGACAGAATTTCAGATGGCTCAAGGGAAATTGGGGAAAGATACTCATACTTTAAATCAGAGTATTTTTTAAAAAAACTCAGATTACATTTCTTTAGTGCACTCAAAGAGCCTGGCACTCCGATGGGTATTTAATACACATTATTTCATTGAATACTAAAAGGTTGGACTCTCTTCCATCATTTTACAGAAGAAACTGAGGTTTCTTTAAATGGTCCAAGGTCACATGACAATGGAGCTGGAATCTGCAACCACCTAACTCCAACACCTCTGATTTTCCTATCAGCCCTTGCTGCTCTGGGAACCTCTTCCATTTTGCATGCACATGGCCAGTCTGCCCTTCCACAGTAGATGCTAACCTGGAGCCATGCACTTTTCAGAAGGCAGCTTTTAGGCAGGGGCAAGAACAAGAGCAGTGGAAAGTGGCTGGCCTGCATGGGAGTCATAGCCTGAGGGGGAGGGTCTCCGTGACAGTACCCAGCTGCGACCTTGGCCAAGTTACTTCACCTCCCTGATTTTCTCATCTGAAATATTAGGACTAGAGCTGTCCTTCGAAAATTATTTTGAGCAGCAGAACACTTTTTCTCAAAATTATATAATAAATGAACCACAATAAAATAATAATGGGAGTAACCTTGTTGAAGCTAGTGTGCAGGATGGTGAGAATCTCAGATCCAGATGCTGCAGACAGTTGAGAAAACAGGAGGTACAGAGAACTGAGCTAATGGGCAGGTTCCATGGACACTCAGAGACAGAACTGAGATTCCAAGCCCAGGCAATCTCGCTCAAAGCCTGGGAACCCACTATTGCACCGTTCTATCTTCCTTGCAGGAGCTAGGCTAGTGCTTCAATTAAGACAGCACATTTACAACAAGCCATCAGACACAAAAGTTAAGGTTAAATTGGCAATAATCTCCCACATTGGCCCGTGCTGAATGAGAGACTGCTAGGTAGGCAGATATAAATATAGACTTTATTATACCATATCACAAGGCAGGGGAGTTAATGTTGCTGGGAGAACATTCATTTCCACATTTTCTTACTTTTACGTGTCTTAATTTGCAACTTAATGTGGTATTATCATAATTTTTTGCATTATGTAATGATTAAAGTGAGGCGTATCATATTTATTGATTTATTTGATTTATTTAAAATGTAACCATTGCCCCAGGGCAGGTGCATGTACAAAATACAAATGCAACAGTTAAATTGAATCCAGCAGATAAATTCCCCATTAAGAAAAGACATTTCAGGACTGTCAAGACAATGAGAAATGTCTTCCCAGCATCATCAGGAGAGAAGGAATCCTGAGGGGTCATCTGGTCCAACCCCCTGCCTTAGGCAGAATTGCTCCTAATCCCCCAAGACTGAGAACCAACTGAGCTTTCTGACAATTGTCTAGGGAGAGCCACATTCTACCATATTCTCCCACTTCTGTTTTCAATCCCAAGACCAATATCTCTTCTCTGGGTCAATCTCTTTGTCCCTGGAATCCATTTCCCCAACATCTCACTCCTTTAGTTTATAGTCACCCCACTCTCAAAGTCCATTCCTCATTCCATTTCTTATTTATTCATTTTTCATTCCACACTCTCACCTCCTAAAAGACTCATGTTAGAACATCAGGTTCTCAGAGAATCTCAGCCTTCCAGTGAGGTGAACTGACCCAGCATCCCACTGACAGCAGGAGCTACTAGGCATCCAGTCTTGGCTAGAGCCTTCCAAAACTGAGGCACCCACTGTTGATGGAAGTCTCTCATTCTGCGTCTGACACTGTGGGGACACCCATTCCCTGTAACTGTCTTCTAGCCCAGTCTTGAACCCTATTCTTTTCTCCATTCTTTTATGAGGGCTTAGAATCTTGGATTGAATTACATTGAGATTGTGTTTCAAAGTCCTCCCTCCACTTAGCAGCCCAAACAGCCAAAACATCCTGAGCAGCAAAGACCCCATGCGCCCTCCTCACCCTTCCCTATCCACGGTCTCACTATTCCTTCTGTGTGCTTCCATAGTGAGGCTGCCAAGCCTTGTCCCAAACAATATCTACACTTCAGTTTCCACTCTACAAAATGGTCTTTCCTTTTTTTTTCTTTGGCACAGACTCTAGCTCTGTCACCCAGGTTGAGGTGCAGTGGCACAATCTCATCTCACTGCAACCTCCACCTCCAAAGTTCAAGCAATTCTCCTATCTCAGCCTCCTCAGTAGCTGGGATTACAGGTACCCGCCACCAAGCCCAGCTATTTTTTTTTTTTGTATTTTTAGTAGAGAAGGGATTTCACCATGTTGGCCAGGCTGGTCTTGAAGTCCTGACCTCAGGTGATCTGCCCGTCTCAGCCTCCCAAAGTGTTGGGATTACAGGCGTGAGCCACCATGCCTGGCCCCTTTCATTTTAATAATAGTAAGATTATCACTAATAGTATGATTACTATCATTGGAGGTAACACTTAGGGAATGGCTACTACGCAGAAACCAGAGTCAGTCACAGGCCTATCAACTAATGATGTCTGTCTTACCCAAGTCAATCTTTGAATTTATAGAATGGATGTGTCAGACTGGATAAGAGGCTCTCAAATGTTTACTTTTGGTCTTTCAATAAAAGCTTACCTTATCAAAATCAGGTGGTAAAACAGCACAACAGGAGCTGCTTATCCTTCAGAACTCAGCTTCAATATCCCTTTCTCCAAGAAGATTTCCCTAGCATTTCCAGACTAGGTCAAGGCTCCCAGCTCTATGCTCTTATTGCACCCTGTACATCTCTTTCAGTTCCTTATCACAACTGTCTTTACATAATTCATCAAGCAACTTGTTTAGTTTTGAATCTCACTTTACACTGTCAGCCCACAAGGGCTTGTGTCATGACTGTCTCATTCACTGCTGTGTTCCTAGGGTTTAGCAAAGTACAGGACTCTTACTGAGTTTTCAATAAATATGGAAGGAAAGGAAGGAGGAAGGAAGGAAGGGAGGGAGGGAGGGAGGGAAGGTTATTTTCCAATTATGTACTCCCACTACTTCCCAAGAGAAATCCTACTTTGATGATCCCTTCAGCTGGATTGTAAGCAGTATGAGGGCTTTCTCCATATTCATACTTAGTGCTTTTCTTCAAAGCCCCTTCAATATGACAGCCAGTATTTTATTCTCCATAGGAGTGTCTCACCAGAGGAAGCACAGGCTCAGCATAAGGAGACCTTTAGGCATGCACCTCAAGTGCCAAATTCCTTTCTTCCTGTTCTACTGGTACATCTGGGGATGGGAAGGAGAGCTGGGGGGCCACCTTGTCTCCCCAGCTATGCTGATGCCCAGGAAGTGCTCCTTACCTGCTGGGGGTCCACCAAGAGTCTATGATGACATATCCTGGATTTCAGCTCACCTGCCTTCCCAAGGATCACAGTCCTTGGCTGCAGGGATATAGAAGGGGAAGTTCTTCCAGAGCAAGCAAAGGTAGGAATTACCTAGGCTAAGGCTGGGGTGGGGCTGTAGAGAGGAGAAGAGTCTTCCAGGTGAGGGAGCAGGCAAAGACAGCATTGCCAAGAAATAGGAGGATTTGAGAAGTTAAGAGGAGAAAGTAACAGGACTTGCTGCCTTACCTTGAAGGTCAGACTAAGGCCCCAGGTCAAAATCTGCAAGATGAAATTAAAGATAAACAAAAAGTATTGCAATTAAGTTAAACAAAACAGTGACCATTGCACAGGTGCTAACAGGGACGGACAGTGGTTTTCATTGAAAACATGGGGGTGGGCGAGTTTGTCAACTCACCACAAACTTTTTTTTTTTTTTTTTTTTTTTTTTTTTCGAGACGGAGTTTCACTCTTGTTGCCCAGGCTGGAGTGCAATAGCACGATCTCGGCTCACCGCAACCTCCGCCTCCCAGGTTCCAGCGATTCTCCTGCCTCAGCCTCCCTAGTAGCTAGGATTATAGGCATGTGCCATCACGCCAGGCTAATTTTGTATTTTTAGTAGAGACGGGGTTTCTCCATGTTGGTCAGGCTGGTCTCGAACTCCCTATCTCAGGTGATCCTCCCGCCTTGGCCTCCCAAAGTGCTGGGATTACAGGCATGAGCCACTGCGCCCGGCCTAACTCACCACAAACTTAGTATGAATTAACAATGTAATATAATTACTAAAAAGAGAGCAAATTAAAATCTTAATGTGCTGTTAATAAAATTTTAACATCCCTATCTGGGAAAGTGTTAGACCCAGCAGCACTTCCAGCCCCTTCTTCTGGCCTCCACATTTTAAAAGGAGTGTTGAACCTGGTGAGTATCCAGAGAAGTGGAGTGGGAAGATGCTGGGAGCTTCCTTCTATGAGGATTGGTGGAATCAGAAATTCCCTGGGGCTCCTTGCAAGAACTTCAATATTCTTTGATGGAACTGATTTCTTTTTAAATCACTAGGAGTTCCCAATGGCCTCATCACTTCTCTGAATTCCAGGGCTTCTGAATTCCAGGGGCTTTGCTGAGGTGTGAGTCAAAGATGTAAAAGATGTAGCATGTGCAAGTGGTGAGAGTTGGTGGAGGCCATGGGGCCTCCTCCTGTCTGCCATTCCTCCCCTTCTCCCAAAGTGGCCCTCTGATGGGGTAGAAGTCCTTTACAGCTCTCCTTAATCCATATTCCTCTGACCACAGCTTCCAAGCCTGCATGATTGACTCTTATTTGCCTCTAACTTCCAACTTTCTGGCTTCTTGTGCAGAAATATCTGATGAGAGGAAGAGCCAGGGCTCCACATGCTGACAATGCCAAGGGCCTCCACCAAATGAATTTCCACTGCAGATATTTAATGAAGTAATGGGGAAACCAGGAAGGTAGTGATTGGGCCAAACCTCCACAACCAGGACTCAAAATAAAAAACATTTTTTTTTCAACATCTACGGAGAGTTTCTGAACATTCTGATTACCAAGGACACTAAGGTCAGATTAACCCCACCTATTTCATTCACACATGGATCCTTGGGTCCACTGATACATGAACACCAAGAAAATCCTCGTTCTACTCATTCAGCAGACATTTCTGGAATATCTTATATTCATTCCTCCCTATGCCAGAGGCTTAAAAGAGAATAAGAAATAGCTCTTCTCACACATAGCTAGTAAAGGCAGTTTGATTACTTTGGAAAAGTGTTTGTCAGCATCCACTAAAGCTGAGCATATGCACGCCCTGTTACCTGTCAATCCCAGCTGAGCATAAGCATGCCCTGTTACCTGGCAATCCCACTGCTAGGCACAGGCCCTATAGAAGCACATACAAAGGTTTACCAAAAGACCCATGCTAGAATATTCATAGCAACACTATTTGTAATGGCTAAAACTGTAAACTACCCAAATGCCCATCAGCAGTAGAGTAAATAACTAGATTGTGGTATATTTCCACAGTGGACTATTGTACAGCAATGAGAATGAATAACCTACAGCCACACACAAGAGTATGGGTGAATTTCATAAATGGAAAGCCAGACACAAACTAGTTCGTACTTTATGATTCCATTTACATAAAGTGCAAAACTAGGCAAAACTCATCTATACTTGGGAGTCAGAGTGGTAGTTGCCTTTGTGGCTGGAGGAGGCTAGAAGGGGGCATTGCAGGGGCATCAAGGCGCTGGTGAAGTGCGTTCCTTGGTCTGGGCACTGGTTACATAGGTGTGTTCAGTTTGTAAACATTCAGCAAGCTATATACTTAGAATATGAGTATCTTTCTGATGCATGTTAAACATAAGTTAAAATTTTGAAAAACCCACAGATTTGGTCTAGGAGCAGAGTTTATTGGGCAGATAAGACGTAGAAGTGACAATAGATATTGTCTTAGCTCCAGCTGCCATAACACAATACCATAGACTGAGTGGCTTAAACCGCAGCAATTTATCTCGTGGTTCAAGACCATGAGAAATGTCTTCCCAGCAACACCAGAGAGAAAGAATCCAAGAGGTCATCTGGTTCAACCCTCTGCCTCCAGCAGAATTGCTCCTAATCCCCCAAAACTGAGAACCAACTGAGCTTTCTGACAATTGTCTAGGGAGAGCCAAATTCCACCATATTCTCTCCTTTCTGTCTTTTTCAGTGGTAGTTGGAAGTCTGAGATCAGGGTGCTCGCATTGCTGGGTTCTGGTAAGGGCCCTCTTTCTGGCTTGCAGATGGTCACCTTCTCACTGTGTACTCACATGGCCTTTCCTCAGGGGTGGAGTGGGGGAAAGGAAGAAAGAGAGAGAGGAAGAGAGAGAGAGAGAGGAAGAGAGAGAGGAGAGAGAGAGGAGAAGAGAGAGAGGAAGAGAGAGAAAGAGAGGAAGAGAGAGAGAGGAACAGAGAGAGAGAAAGAGAGAAGAAGAGAGAGAAAGAGAGAAAGAGAGGAAGAGAGAGAAAGAGAGAGGAAGAGAGAGAGAAAGAGAGAGGAAGAGAGAGAGCGAGAAAGAGAGAGGAAGAAAGAGATAGAGAGATCTTCCTGTTATAAAGCCACCAATCCTATCAGGTTAAAACCCCACCCTTAAGAACTCATTTAACCTTAATTACCTGCTAAATTCCTATCTCCAAATATAGTCATTTTGAAGCTAGGGCTTCAACATATGAATTGAAGGGGTCCCTTGCAGGTATCATGCAATAGGAGCAGTCAATGAAATACAGAAGTTATCACTAGACAGCATGGGATACAGGCCATGCGGAAGCTATAGAGAGTAAGTGCAAAGATGAGCTTACCAAGGGCTGATATAGTAAGGATCCTCTTCCTGGAAGGGGAAAAACTTGGGAGACTTGTTGGAAGAGCAGAGAGAGGAGCTGTTCACATGAGAGGCTAAGGAACTAGAGGGAGAAGCACAGTATGTTCAGGCTGCAGGGAGATGTGCTGGACAATGGCAGCTTTTTGCGAAACGAGTCATCTTATGCCAGCTGGGTATGAAAGACTGAACAAAGCAGAGGCTGGAGAAGAGGCCAGGAACCGGAAGTCCCATTGAAGTGGACGCAGGAGTCAGCAGGCAGGCAGTCAGGGATGTCCTGTGCCAGAGGCTCGATGATGGGCAGGCAGAGAGCATGAGGGAAGGCATGTCCAGCAGTGAATATGAGGATGGGGATGGGAGGAGGCTGCAGCAACAGCACACAACAGAGGCAGGTTGGGGCCAGAATGAGGTGGGGCTTGCATGCCACACCAAAGGATCTGATCCTCATCTCATGGGTACTTTTAGGGAAAGGCTGCATAGGTGGTTAGCTCACAAAAAGGAGGCCTGTCCATGCATTGGCTGGCAGCCAGGCTCATGCCATTTCAATGATAAAGCAATAACTGCCTCTGCTGAATAAGAAATCTTGTGCTTCAGCTGCATTTATGAATGCTTATCCCATCATCACTCAATCATTTTAATGAAGAATTTGTCCTAGGATCACAGACTCCTCAGGTTGTAAGGGCCTCAGAGTCCCTAGTTAAGCATCCCAACTTAGTCCTGCCGTTCACTAAGGGGTTAAATGAGTTAAATCTGCACTTAGATCCCTGTAGAAACACAATTACATTTGATATGATTTTCAGAAGGTCCTGTTGGTAGTGTTAGCAGCTCTGCTGGAGGAGCAGATGTCTGGCTTGTTAGATCCCAACCTAACAGGTAGCTTGAGACAATGGCAAGTGTCCTCTCAGAAGCATGTGGTGCTATAGAATGATGTTGCCTTCCATCCTGAAACAAAAGGAATGTCTCTCTAAACAGCCATATCACAGGCTGAGTTTAATTTTTAAGTGCTTACAACATGGTGTCTTGATCTCCTCCCTGCCAATAGTCTTCAGCCTCCTGGCTCTACCTCCAACAGGATAACCTCAAAAAGGTTATAAATTGACATCACTAAGACCCAAAGGCATGGCAGGGAAAACTCTCCCTGCAATACTGTGTTAATAATACTGAACTCTTGCTGAAGGGTTTGATTTCTCTCAAAAACACTCATACCAGGAGACTTTACATTGCCAAAGGAATTTATTCGCCAGCAGTCCTCCTTTCAGGGAGACAGGAAAGATGAACCTTGACCGCTCTGTATTCTTGAAATGCGTTCTGCCCTCTTGGTTTTCCTCCTACCTCCCAGGCCTCTTCTTCTCTGTCCCTTCATTGGTACCTGCTCCTCTGCTTGCCATCTCAGTATTGGCCAACTCAGATCTCAGCCTGGGGGTCTTTTCTCATCTCCACTTATACTCTTTGGATGAGCTTATTCAGACTCAAATCTTTAACTATTTCCAGTGCACCTATGACTGCCCGGCATGTGTCTTCAGGCCCCGGAGGAGAGACTCATGCATCCTCTGGCTCCCTGGCATGTACACCTGCTGTTGGCAGCACCTGGGGCAAACCCCAGCTAATATCACTTCCCAGCTTCTTTAGATTAAAAGCAATGTCCTGAAGTTGCCCTTCAATGCTGTACATGAGCTGGCCCTTTTCTGTGTCTCCAATGTCACCTCTGGCCACCCCCTCTCTCACTTCTGTTAACTCTCCAGCTCTTTCCTCCATAGGGCCTTGGTGCTCATTACCACCACTGCTGGAATGTTCTACCCCAGGACTTCAAGTGCCGGGCTCCTTCTTGTCATTCTGACTCACCTAAATGTCACCTTACTAAGAAGTCTTCCCTGACCTTCCCATCTCCACTCACCGACTTCCTGTCTCATGGCCCTGTTCGGTATCTTCACAGCATTCCCCACTGTCTGAAATGAGCTTGTTTGTATATTTTCTCACTAGTTTATCCGCTGCCTCTTCCTCTAAACTACAGTCTCTGCGAGTGCACAGATCTCACCTGTCTCATTCAACACCATATCCTCAGTACCAGAAACAGGACCTGCATGTAGACAAAGCTGAATATATGTTTGTGAAGGAATAAATAAAATCATCTGAAGAGAGTGGAGAACAAGCATCACAAAGAGAGGAAGACACTGAAAACCAACCTCCCTCACTTCCCAATGTCCCTAGGGACCAGCTTTGTTCTACAACATGTGTGGAGGACACAGGTGCAGACTGTGAAAGGCCAGGAACTAGAGACCTCCAGTGCAGCCACAGAGCCCACAGCCATAAGAGCACCCTCCAAAGAATCAGCAAAGATAGATGCAGGCCCATCTGGGGCAAATGAAGATTTAGAAGAATTGTGCCATTTCTTCACATGGCCAGAGGCCATGGACTCTGGGAAAAGAGAGATTGCAGGGTTCCCTGTGCCTTGCACATGCGCATTCCCTCCTGAACACTTTCCTCTCCTTCCTCAGCAGGCTGTTTCCGCTCTTCTGCTACGGGCTGATCAATGACCACTCAAAGATATCAAGAACTAATCCCTGGGACCTATTAATGTTATTTTTAAAGGAAAAAAAAAAGTCTTTGCAGATGTAAGGATCTTAAAAAAGGGGAGATGATCCTGGATGATCCAGGTGGGCCCTAAGTACAATCACGTGTTCTTACACAAAAGACACAGAGGGAGACTTCACACAAACCAAAGAGAAGGCAATGTGAAGGCTGGGGCCAAGAGTGGAGCCACAAGCCAAGGAATGCCAGCAGCCACCAGACACTAGAAGAGGCAAGAAATGAACTCTTTTCTGGAGCCTCCAGAGGAAACGTGGCCCGGCCAACACCATGATTTCATCGCCATGAAACTGATTTCAGACTTCTGGCCTCCAGAATTGTGAGAATAAATTTCTGTTGTTTAAAGCCACCAAGTGGGTGGTAACTAGTGAAAGCAGCCACAGAAAATGAATACAGATTGTTAATATGCAGCTGAATACCTCCTCCTCTGAGTATCACCCTCATACTGCCCCCTAGGCTAGGCAGGGGACCTGCCACAAGGCTCCCGGTGCGTTAGGGTTAATCCATGTATCTGCCATCCTCATCAAGCTGTTAATTCCCTGGGGACAAGGATTGTGTCCTCTCACCACTCAATGAGTGCATAAGACCCAGTAGGTACTCCGTCAACATTGAAGGCAACTGAATTAAACCCCTACAGTTGTCCAACAAAGAAGTGGACTGGCACAGGCAGTGGTGGGCTCCTCTTCACTGAGGAACCAGACCAGGCCAGGCTGTCCATCTCTGTGAACAACAACAAAAACCCCAAAGTGAAATCCTTTATGTACCAATGTAAAAAGAAATCTAAAATACATTAAGTGAAAGAAGTGGCATGTGGAGCAATATGCCTAGAATTCTTCATTTTGTACAGAAAGTGGGTGAGAGGAAAGAAGAATCTCTATCAATATTTGCTTTCATGGGACACTCTGAGAGGGTACCACAGACCCTATAACAGTGGTAACACAGTGGAGGGGAATGCACTAATGAGGTATGGGAAGATTTGTCACTGTAGCACTTTTTACATTTTTATATTAAATAAAATTAATTTTTAATCGCTCTCCAGGTAATTCTAGTGAGCACTTTTAGGAAGCAATGACTTGAAACAAACGTGGGGATGTTTGCCCCAAATCATTCATGATGTCCATTCTGGTTGGTGGATAGCAGGGAACTGACATTTGCATCTTCATGTAATCAATACCCCAGGATGAAGTTCATGCTAAAATATGACTGGACTTACCAAAGTCCTATATAAATTCCTGGCCAACGTGTCTAGGATAGCTAATCAGGAGAAGCACTGCCTGCGCCTCACGTCACAGCTAGCTGGTGCGAGAACCAGGAGAAGCTCGCACAGAAAACTTCAAGGAGGAACCCTGGGCCTCAGTGATGGCCAGTGTGGTCTTTCCGGTATTCTAATGAAAATCCCTATTCCCATCTAGTGTCACGGGCATCTCTCCCAGGTGATTACTGAATATCTACTTTCTCCTGGAGTCACACAAAGACATCATCCCATCACTGTTTCTGCCACTATCTTGTGTGAGTCATCCTCTCCCATCTACCCCATCTGCCGTGCCTTCCTGTCCCCATTCCAGCTCCAAGCCACAAAGAGATACCCAGTCACAGAGCTGGTCACCTGGGACTTGGACTGAGCAAATTACATGTTAAAAAAAAAAAAAAGTCAGAATGAAGCCCTAAGGGTTCAATCTTTCCTTACCATTGTTGGAACAGATGGGGAAGGACTGCCTCATGAAAGCCAGATTAGCCTGCACTGGGACCAGCAGGGCTGGGTGGGGAAGGATCTGGGCCCAAAGGGGCCAGAAGGAGGCATGGGCAGGATGGATGTAGGGAGAGGCACACAATGGTTATGGACTCCTCCAAGGTGGGAGGTGGTCAGCTGAGGCACAGCTCCCTCTAACTGCTGCTTTCATTTGCTCCAGCCCAGCTTCACCTTCCCCCACATGCAAGGACCCCACGTGCTAACACATAGGCACACTAATACACACACAGGCACACACTAACAGCACTCACTAGCACAAGCACACCTCCATGAACCAACAAGCACTTCAAACACAAGGGAAGCAATGTTCAGGCCCAGAAGTCAGTTTTGTTCCAGGCTATTCTTGTCCTAGTCTGCCACTAGCTATACAACTTCAAGTAGATCATTCCTTTTTGGCCCAAATCACTCTCTGTACCAGTATCCTCGTCTGTCATTAAATTTTCCAATACTCCTTTTTCACAGCGGGTTTGCTGCCAGAACACAGGTGTCGTGAAAACTACCCCTAAAAGCCAAAATGGGAAAGGAAAAGACTCATATCAACATTGTCATCATTGGACATGTAGATTCGGGCAAGTCCACCACTACTGGCCATCTGATCTATAAATGCGGTGGCATCGACAAAAGAACCATTGAAAAATTTGAGAAGGAGGCTGCTGAGATGGGAAAGGGCTCCTTCAAGTATGCCTGGGTCTTGGATAAACTGAAAGCTGAGCGTGAACGTGGCATCACCATCGATATCTCCTTGTGGAAATTTGAGACCAGCAAGTACTATGTGACTATCATTGATGCCCCAGGACACAGAGACTTCATCAAAAACATGATTACAGGGACATCTCAGGCTGACTGTGCTGTCCTGATTGTTGCTGCTGGTGTTGGTGAATTTGAAGCTGGTATCTCCAAGAATGGGCAGACCTGAGAGCATGCCCTTCTGGCTTACATACTGGGTGTGAAACTGTTGGTGTTAACAAAATGGATTCCACTGAGCCACCCTACAGCCAGAAGAGATATGAGGAAATTGTTAAGGAAGTCAGCACTTACATTAAGAAAATTGGCTACAACCCCAACACAGTAGCATTTGTGCCAATTTCTGGTTGGAATGGTGACAACATGCTGGAGCCAAGTGCTAACATGCCTTGGTTCAAGGGATGGAAAGTCACCCGTAAGGATGGCAATGCCAGTGGAATCACGCTGCTTGAGGCTCTGGACTGCATCCTACCACCAACTCGTCCAACTGACAAGCCCTTGCACCTGCCTTTCCAGGATGTCTACAAAATTGGTGGTATTGGTACCGTTCCTGTTGGCTGAGTGGAGACTGGTGTTCTCCAACCTGGTATGGTGGTCACCTTTGCTCCAGTCAATGTTACAACAGAAGTAAAATCTGTCAAAATGCACCATGAAGCTTTGAGTGAAGCTCTTCCCGGGGACAATGTGGGCTTCAATGTCAAGAATGTGTCTGCCAAGGATGTTCATCGTGGCAACGTTGCTGGTGACAGCAAAAATGACCCACCAATGGAAGCAGCTGGCTTCACTGCTCAAGTGATTATCCTGAACCATCCAGGGCAAATAAGCGCTGGCTATGCCCCTGTATTGGATTGCCACACGGCTCACATTGCATGCAAGTTTGCTGAGCTGAAGGAAAAGACTGATTGCCGTTCTGGTAAAAAGCTGGAAGATGGCCCTAAATTCTTGAAGTCTGGTGATGCTGCCATTGTTGATATGGTTCCTGGCAAGCCCATGTGTGTTGAGAGTTTCTCAGACTATCCACCTTTGGGTCACTTTGCTGTTCGTGATATGAGACAGACAGTTGCGGTGGGTGTCATCAAAGCAGTGGACAAGAAGGCTGCTGGAGCTGGCAAGGTCACCAAGTCTGCTCAGAAAGCTCAGAAGGCTAAATGAATATTATCCCTAATACCTGCCACCCCACTCTTAATCAGTGGTGGAAGAACGGTCTCAGAACTATTTGTTTCAATTGGCCATTTAAGTTTAGTAGTAACAGACTGGTTAATGATAACAATGCATTGTAAAACCTTCAGAAGGAAAGGAGAATGTTTTGTGGACCACTTTGGTTTTCTTTTTTTGCGTGTGGCGGTTTTAAGTTATTAGTTTTTAAAATCAGTACTTTTTAATGGAAACAACTTGACCAAAAATTTGTCACAGAATTTTGAGACCCATTAAAAAAGTTTAATGAGAAAAAAAAATTTTCCAGTACTGGCTTCATGATGCTTCTAGAACCCAACTGCTTCTCATCACCTCCACTGATATGCCCCCGTCCAAGCCACCCTCCCTCTTGCCTGGATTACTACAACAGACACCTTACTGATCTCCTTGCTCCACCCTTTGCCTCCTACAGTCTATTTACTCACCAGCCAGACACACCATTTTAAATCCATGCCAGATCATGCTACCCTTAGCTCAGAACCCTGCAATGACTCCTGTCTCACTCAGAGCAGAAGCCAGAGTCCTTGCAAAGACCTGCAGGATCCTTTGTGGTACTCCACTGTCAGCACCTATTGTCTCTCTGATCATCTCCTACTTGCCACTCTCCCCGGTCCCACCAGCTATACCTCAAATTTGCCAGACCAGGATCCATCTCAGGGCCTTTGCACATGCTGCTCACACCCCCAGGAATGAATGTTCTTCCCTCAGAAGAACCTTAAACCAGTGTGTAAGTCCCATGAGGCCAGGGATTTTAATCTGTTTTGTTCAATGTTAATCTCCCCTCCCTTTCACAGGGCCTGGCATGTTTAAGGTGCTCCAAAAATGTTTTTTGACTATTAAATTGGTAGGGGAGGGGAAAGAAAAGGCAGGAATTGCAACAAATTATCATTAAAGTCTCTGTCAGTGCATCCCATGAGTCTCTAAGCCCAATACGTGCCACAGGGCAGCTCTGACCCCATGCCCATCTCCCAGCATCTCTGGCCACCTTCCAGGCACCCACGCCAGCTCCTCTCAATTGTGGGCCACAGTCTGGGAATGCCTCTGCTGCCCAAAGCCCTATCTGTCTCTGAACTTGGGAGGCTCTGCATGGGAAAAAGAAGGGAGATAATTCCAAGAGCTGATCCACTTACCCGTGTTACACACCGAACCAAGACTTTCGGAAGACCAGGTTGGTAAGTGTGACAGGAGTAAACACAAGGCAAACAGATCAGAAAAGTGATCCATCACTAACCAATACAGAGGTGAGATTCAAGCTGGGTCTTCTAGGGAAAAGGATCTGGTTCTTCTGCAAAGAAAATTGATGCACAGAGAACCACTAGGCCAAAGTCAAATTCTTTGCATTTGGCATCTGTCTTTTCTAGGATGAAGCCAAGGCATATGAAGTATTGTTTCCATGCAGTTCAGCAGCCACTTCTGATAATAACCGACATGATAGTGGCACTGTTTCACAATTCTGTAGGCTTCTTTTTATTTTCCTATTTGTTACTAGATTTGCTTTCACAATAGTCTTCTATTACAAACAGAAAAGAAGATATTATCTGTGTTCTATAGACGGGGAAAAAGAGACAAAGTCAGGCTTTGCAACTAACTTGCATCACAGACTGGGGTTAGGTCCCACTTCTGGCCCCAGCAAGAGCCAGACAGTAAAATATATATTATGCTAGACGATGATAACAGCACTGACTCTAACCATCCATCCATAAAGGGCCAGAACCACTTCCCAGCCTGATAGGCCCTTCTGAAGCCAAGAGGTGGCCTCTAAGACTTAAGGTGGACTGCTAGTTGCTGAGCATCGCATTGCCACCAGGGTTCACAGCAGACATGAGGCATAAACCTAGATAGTGCAACAGTCTCCGTGTTCAAGAAGCCCCACCCCTATGAATCACCATGGCTGGGCAAGGAGATGGAGTCACAGTCCCCAGAACTCCCACGAAAATACACATTTGGGCAATACAGACTAAGTTACCATACAGTAGTTACTGTATGATGTGAGATTCAAGGCAGTGTTGCCTTGAATCTAAGGAGGAAAATCCAAAATGAGAAATTCTCAGTGAGTAGTTGCTAGGGAAAGGTATGATGAACACAGATGCACCACCCAGATCCCCTTCAAGAATGACTAGTGATGCAGCTGCCAGGAACACAGTCAGAGGTCACCCCTCTGCTGTCAGCCCCTCCAGGATCACTTCGGCTGCAGAGAGCCACCTAGCCCCAAGTCACATCCTTCCAAGGGTAGCCCACATCTAATGACAAATGAAGGTAGGAGTGTAAAGGCCAGGCTATTTCCACCTAATATGGAACAACTCTGATGAGCCATTTTAGCCCCAGAGCTCCCCCTGGGATCAGCCAGGTTACAGCTGGTGTGCATCACAGACCAACTTCCATGCAATGGGAATTCTACCAGTGAGCTCCTTTCTGAAACTAAGAGTGTCATAGATGGAGTGGTGTGGCCCTTAGAACAACCTCACAATGGCTCCAGCTGCTGGGTCTGCCCGAGCCTGACTTTTCCCCATGACCAAACTCAGAGGTGCCTGTTACCATGGCTCCTTAGTCTATGCCCCTTCTCCATCCTGCTCCCTCCCTCTTAGTGGGGGAACCCTCATCCTTTGTTTTATAAGTTGTCCCCAGGAAGCAGAAGATATTGTTTACCAGCACAATTCATTGGAATCAATTGTTCCTACTGCAGAGCCAGTTAGACAAAGAAAGGGCAGGGTAATAATTATCTACGACCAGATGGCAGCCAGCAGCCAACCCAGAAGGAATTAGATTTCCCATCCAGACCCTATTGGTGCCCTAGGAAACATTTCACCCTTCCCCTCAGACTCCTCAGAGCACCTCAAGATAATTTTTGCTCGATAAGAAGTCCCCCATGATAGGAGGGAATTGGGTAGAAAAAAAAAAAGCCACCTCAGGGTCAAAAGACTTGGCTTTCAGTTACCCACCACTCTGTTGGGTATAGGACCCGAGGCAGCTCACTTCCTTTCTCTTGTTCAGTTTCTTCATTTGTAAAAGAAAATAACTGATTCCTGTTTCAATAAGGATGCTCTCAGCTGCAAGTAGCCAAAATCGTCAATTCAAGTTGACTTAAGTCATAAGGAAAACTGTCATTTTACTCAGCAAGATCAAAGGTGGAGACCCCAGCTTCAGCTCAGTGATGCTGCTGAGGCCCTAGTGTCTTTCCCTTGCTCAGCTCTGTCTTCCTCTTGTCAGATATAATTTAATATCTGTCCCCTCGTGTTCACAAGATGGCATCCAGGGACAGTAGAGCTGGGTGCTTCCTGTTCCCACACAGCAGGAATGGGAAAAAGGAATCTTCCCCTGGTGCAACTGCAGTCCTTTCCTTCAATCTGATTGGGCCAACTTGCCCATCTCCAGACCCGTTACCAGAGCCAAGGGAATGCCAGGCTCTGATTAGCCAGGAGTCATGAGGATCCTCCTCTGAAGCTGGAGATAGTGTCAACTGGGCCCATTTGAAAGAAGGAGTAGAGAATGGAGACTCCACACTTCCCCTGTGTATCACACAATAGTGTGTGGTTTGTTTACAGATTTACCATCTGATACCTCCAGGTGATGTGCAGAATAAAGTTGTGAAAGCCATCTCTCATTGCAAGGTATTATAAAGAGCAAAATGAGAAGAGCTGAATAGAAACCAAAGTTATATTGGAGATATGCCTTACTTATTGTGGTTTTCTTCTGGAGCACTTTAATCTTCATTCCTATGGACCTAACAGGGGATTTTCTTGGTTCCTGCCTTTCAGGGACTTCGTGTGATTTGCCCAGAGCAGACACTGTTGACTACCCACTTCACACACACACACACACACAAATTCCTCTAACCCTGCACATATACACACATCTACTTTTTGTGGCTGACAGTTTCCATTTTGTTTTGGTGTCACTTTCTACCAGGCCATATGTTCAGGAAAGGTGGCCCTTCTCCCCAGACCACCAAGGAATCAATCATAATAGGTCTAGACCAATCACAGTTGTCTCAGTCCCTTTGACAATGATTAGTTTAGGGCAAACATGTGATCCAATCTTGGGCAGTAGGACCTGAGAAAATGTCAGCTGAGAAACTTCAGCTAATAAAGAGGCAAACGAGAGGAAACATCTTTTTTCTGGGAGTCACTTAATGTATATGTAATGTCTGGTACCACAGCAGTCGTCTGTGGCCATGGGGGAACTTGGTAAGGTGGATAGGTCAAACAGATTACAGAGGCTGAGATGGCATTGAGCTGCTGAACTACACACCTCTGGAACTGCCATAACTCTGGATACCTTGTTCCATAAGCTAAAAAAAAAAAAAAAAAAATTAAAAAAAAAAAAAAAACACCTCATTAGGTGTTAAGTTTAATTTAGTTTATTTTCATTTACTTGCAGTTACTTGCAGCAAAAACTCCCTAGTGATAAAAACTGGCATTGGGTATCAGTCTCCCTCGTCCTAAGTTGTGTGATATTCTCAGTCACACCACACATTAGCTGCCTCAAATGGAGTCCCAAAGAAAACCCTAACACACTCAAAGGGCTAACTCAAAGGAAGTTAGAAGGCCCAGTTTGGCCCCTATATCATATCATGCCATATTAGCGAGAAGTAGACTGATCATTTTACCAAGTTGGGGAAAGTGTAAATTGAAAATCAAGGGGAAAGAAATACATTCACTCAAGAGAAGCCTCTGCTTTTGCCAGATGAGAGTTCAGTCCTCAGCCCAAGGAAGCTAAAAGAAAGGCAGGATTGTTCCATGCAAGTGTGGACACTAGGAATCCTCTGAACAAATACTACTGGCCTCGTCTGCAGGGACATTGCCTCTCACACTAAGGATGAGAGTCAGGGGACACAGGTTTTAGTTCCAGCCTTACCACTACTTTTTTTTTTTTTTTTTTGAGATAGAATCTTGCTCTGTAACCCAGGCTGAATTGCTGTTGTGCAATATCTTGGCTCACTGTAACCTCCACCTCCTGGGTTCAAGTAATTCTCCTGCCTCAGCCTCCCAAGTAGCGGGGATTACAGGCAGGCACAACCATGCCCAGCTAATTTTCATATTTTTAGTAGAGATGGGGTTTCACCATGTTGGCTAGGCTGGTCTCAAACTCCTGTCCTCAGGTGATCTGCTTGCCTCAGCCTCCCAAAGTGCTGGAATTACAGGTATGAGCCACCACGATTGGCCCCAACCTTACCACTACTTAAATTGTTGTCCAGAAGCAAGATGTTCACTACATTGGGGCTCAGTTGTCTTACCCAACAAAGGAGTTTAGTATTCCACCCTAGTGTATCCCCAGGGCTGTTTTGAGATCACATTAGTTAACAATGAAAACAGCTCTCTCCCCACATTTTTTGATGTGTCCAATGTATCAGGCAGTGTTCTCAGCATCCATATCTTTGTTAACTCACTGAATCCTTTCAACAACCCCATAATGTAGGACTATCATTATCCCCACTTTACAGGAGGAGACTGAGGCATAGAAAAGCTAAGTAACTTGCCCAAGATAACAGAGTTAAGTGGTAAAACTAAGATTGGAACTCAGGCAGAGGCTGTGCTCTGTGGCATGATGCTGTATGATACAATAACCTTATTAAAAAATCCCCAAGAAAGGAAGGTCACCCATGACCCTCAATGGCAATAAATCGTTGCTCCCATGGCAGCTTGCTTGTCAAGGGGAGAGGTCAGCTGATGGTTCTCTCTAGTAACAAGCCCATGGGATGTTGCATCTTCAGAGGATTCAACTCCCACCGGTTTCTCTGCCATTCTTCCTCTGCTCATCCCTTCTCAGAGGCCAAGGAACACGGGATCAAGTCTCAGGCCCCTTCCCTGAAACCAGGGTCCACCCCTGGGTTTTCAGATTCTCCCTCCCTCCTCCCACATGTTTTAGCCCATGTTGCTTCCTCTTTACCTTCAGCCCGAAGTATGAGTGGGAGAGAAGCAAAGATGATGGAAGTAGGGTTTGTTCTAAGTAAATGATGTTCTCAAAAGCTGAGAACTAACAATTAGACATCCCAGGCAAGTTGCCTGAAAGACATCCACCAAGGTCTAATGTTCCTAGAAAAAAGTGCAAGGTACATTCTGGACCATTTAACACTCTAGCTTCTAAGGAAACAAAAAGACATAATCACCTAAGAAGGACTGGTTTTCTAGACACTGATCAAGTGCCTCATGTCTTCATTCTCTGGATTCCTGCTCTCTAGGCCAAATCCAACCCCTGGAACTTTGTGGGCCCAGCAGGCTGTAATAAGCCCAACTGAACTTAATGAGCTTGTCATTATTCATCTCTGCTACAGCCAAAAAGAGGAGCACTGCATGGCAAAAATTTTACACAAACGCTTATGTATATTACCTAAATAATAAGTATTTCTTGACTCAAGTGTTGCCAAAATCAATAAATCCATAGAACAGAAACCCTCCCAGAAGCCTCTGACAGGAACAAGATAGGAAAAGGGCAATGGCTTCCCCACCCCCAAAAAGGGGGACGCAGTTGGAAATATTCCATGGTCCTGGGCTCTGATTACCAGCCCTAATTTATCATCAACCTCATATATTCTTATATAACTAGTAATACAGATCACACCAGCCAATTAATCAATCTGTAATTAGGAACTGACACGAACATTTACTACCATCAGGCACAATTTATATGATTACAGATGATTAAATAAAATGTAATTGAGTGAACAGGCAATTTGTTAAGCACATCTAGACGCAGCCATATCACCTAGGGCTGGGAGCGCCCTGACTCCCCTCCGACAGTGGGTCAGGAAGCATGGTCCCGGAAGCGGAGCCCTCAGGGTGGCTCAAGGTAGGGTAAGATGATTCAGACTTCCAAGGGGGCCCAGGTTTGGAGTGTGGTGGGAAACCAAGCCATACAGATTGTGGGTGGGCGGGGGGAGGGGGCACTTCAGTGCCCAAGTGTTTTCTACAAAAGAATACCTGGATTTTCAGAACTCCTCAGACAACAAGGAAGAAAGAAGGAACATTTAAATGACATCACCTGGAGCAAAACTATGCACAGTATTTTCCTTCTGGTCCCCTGGCCCTGAAACTACACCCACTGCTCACATGGAAGGACTCCTTCCTTTCTTTCCAGGAGCATTTCTAACCATGAAGGGAGACTTATTTAAAGACAAAGTTTATTCTTGCCCGGAAATGCCGTCACTCCTGAAAGGAAAATTTTCAATAATATCAAGCACCAAACTCTGCCTTTTCTATTTTATTGCTCCTCTTCAGATTTTATCTCTCAGTTTTATCCCTTCTCTTCTATTCCAGAGGAGAAGAGCTTAAAGTTAAATTTAACATATATCTTTTTGGGTGCCAACTATGCATCAGGTACTGTGCTGAGTGCCATCGTGTTAGGCTTGCCAGATCTAGCAAATAAAAATACAGGATGCCCAGTTAAATTTGAATTTCATATGAACAATATGTACTTTTTTTAGTATTAATATGTCTCAAACAATGCAACCTTATGCCACATTTGTTAGCTCTTAATGTTCTCAAAACAACTCCATAAAGTATAATTTGTTTCCATCAAGGAAACTCACTTCAGTTCCTTGGCTCTTGCTGCTGTCCCCACCAGGGAATCCCTGTCTCATCTACCTTTGCCTGGCTAACACTTCTCATCCACTGAAATTCAAGGTGAGCTTCACCTCTATTGGGAAGCCATTCCCCACCCTCTCTGATCCCTTAGCCACCTATTCATATTTCTGTCACAGCATTTGGACCATTGTTTAATAGTTACCTTTTCCATACCCCCTACACACATGAGTGGGGCCCCTCAAGATCTGCCTGAGCTGCATTCACCTTTATGACCTCTTTCCTAGCCCCATGCCAGGCATACAGTAGCCCCTACGTGCATTCTAAGACTTGCTCAGGTTTACACAGCTGGCAAGTGATAGCACCTGCTTTCAATCCTGGTTCCACCAGACCCCAAAACATATTTCATTAGCACTACTCTATCTGCTTCTTTACATAAAATATGTGACCCTTGCCGGAGAAACTTTCAGTCCAATTGAAGAAAAAATGAGTCCACAAAAAATAAAAAGTACAGAACAGAAGATGGAAATCATGAGTGTCTACCCCCAGTGCATAACATGCTATGGGAGAACTGGGAGAGGTTAGTTTTTGACTGAGGGGGCTAGGGAAAAAAAAAACCTTGACCCCTATCTCACACCATACACAGAAATTAATCTGAGATGGATCATTGAACTAAATATAAAAAATTAAAACAAAGTTTCAGGAAGAAAGCATAGAAAAATCTCTTCTATGGTGGACAGTCAGGTTTCTTAGACATAGCACAGAAAGCAATAACTATCAAATTTCAAAATTGACAAATTGGAACTTACCAAAATTTAGCATTTCTGCTACCAAGATTACCATTAAAAAATAGGCAAATCACATTCTGAAAGAAAATATTCATCAGACACATGTCTGATGAAAGGCTGGCATCCAGAATATATAACCACTCCTACAACTCAATAAGACGACAAACAACCAAATTAAAATGGGACTGTAAGGCCTACATATCATTTGATTTCGTTTGCATGACATTCTGGAAAAGGCACAACTTTAGGGACAGAAAATAGATCAGTGGTTACAAGGGGAAAGGGGTGAGTATAGACTATATAGGGTGCAAGGACACTGTTGCAGTGACAGAAATGTCCTATATCTTGATTGTGGTAATTATATGACTATAGATATTTGCAAAATTCATGGAAAATATACCTACAAGAGATGATTTTTTACTGTATGTAAATTATGCCTTATTAAAACTGACTTTCAAAAATAGGCAAAATATTTCAACAGAGACTTCACAAAAGAAGGTATACCAATGGCTAATAAGCACGTGAAGAAATTCTCAACATCATTTAGTCATCAGGGAAACAAAGCCACAATATGATACTATGTATATACTCACCAGAATAGTTAGAATTACAGACTGACAACACCAAACGTTGACAATGATATGGAACAACCAAAACTCTCATACGTCATTGGTGAGAATGTAGGATGGTACAACCACTTTGGAAAACAGTTTGGCAGTTACAAAACAAAACAATCCTATCACATGCCCCAGAAATTCACTCCCAGATACCTACCCAAGAGAAATGGAAACATGTCCACAAAAAGACTTGTACAAGAATTTATTCATAGTAGTCAAAAACTAGAAAGAGCCCAGATGTCCAAGAGGAGAATGAATAGCCAAGTGTGCTGTAGTCATACACTGGAAACAACAACAAAGAAAAAAACAAGTAACAAAAGAAATCATATTGATGCATGCAGCAACATGGATCAATCTCAGTAACATTATATAGAGGGAAATAAAAAGATCTTAATAAAAGAATGAAGTTCCAGAACACACAAAACTCATCTAATCCATGGAGGAAAAAAATCAGAAAAACTGTTGTCCATGGTTGGCCTGGGAGTTGCTGGAGGCAGTGCAGGAAGTGGTCTGAGAGCACTTTCTGGGTTAGTGACAGTGTTATACCTCTTGATAGGGGTTTGGAATACCCAGTTGTAAGCATTGGTAACAGTCATAAGATGATATATTTAAGATTTGTGCATTTTATTTTATGTAAATTCTACCTAAAAACATAAATAAGTGGCATGCATGCTGAAATGGTTAGGTGAGAAGTATACTGAAGTCTGAAACTTGCTTTGAAATACATTCCCCAAGAAAGTATGAATTAATGAATGGATAGGTCAGGTGTAGTGGCTTACACCTGTAATCTCAATGTTTTGGGAGGCCTAGGCAGGAGGACTGCTTGAGGCCAGGAGTTCTAGACCAGCCTGGGCAACATAGCGAGACCCTGTTTCTACAAAAGAAAAAAAAATAGCCAGGTGTCATAGTGCCTGCCTTTAGTTCCCACTACTTGGGAGACTGGGGCAGAGGGATTGCTTGAACCCAGGAGTTTGAGGCTGTATCAGCCATGATCATGCCACTGCACTCCATTGTGGGTGACAGTGAGATGCTGCCTCAAAAAAAAAAAAAAAGATGTAATACACGTTAAGTCAAATAAAATACTAATTGTAGCATGTAGATAGTGAAGAATAGGAATCAACTAGTATCCTTTCTGTTTTTTTATGTGCTTGAAAACTGTCATAATCAAATGTTAGGGAGAAAATTGTAAATGAAGTAAAGAGGGACATCCTGTCAGAAGAATAACAGAAACAAAGGCACAAAGGCTACAAGTTGCCAGACACATTTAGTTAAAAAAAAGTGGGGGGAATAGTTCAATGGGGTGGGAATAATACCACTAATGATAATAATAAGCACTGAGTATCTATGTACCAAATATTGTGCTAAATGCTGGGGACACATTGAAGAAGAGGACAGACTGTTGCTCTGACCTGAGGGAAGAGAGGCAATTTAGCAGGCAATGATAACCAAATGTGGTAAGTACTGTCATGGGGGCATCTGGGGTGCTTTATGAAGGAGGTCATAGAAAAGTAGAGGGACCTCTTCTATTGTAAAGCCACAGATGAGCAAGAAAGACAATTTGGTAATTTCTTACAAAACAGTGCAAACAGAGCTTTCTACACAAAGCCTTGGAGAGAGAGACTCAGAGACATGTTCTAGATTTTCAGAGGGAGAATAACAAGAAATGAGGCTGGAGGGGTAGAGGTATATAGAAGGCAAATTACAGAGGGCCTTAAAAGCCGTGTACAGGAATTCAAAACTTACTGAAAAGAATTGGAGATCAACTGAATGCCTTTGAGCAGAGTAGTGACAGAACAGCGACATGATAGATTTGATATTCTGTTTTGGTGTGGAGAATGGATTCAAGGAAGAGAGACAATAGGTAAGAACAGAGGACTGGTGGAGGAAAGGAGAGATGATTGTTGCAGGACATCAACAACAGCATCCAGGATGCACCAGGAGGGTAGAATCAGCAATGATTTGGAGGAGAAAAAGAAGTAACATCTATAACGAATCTATAATAAAAGGACAAGAAACTATGAAACAAAAAACAGTAACTCCTACAACTCAACAAAAAGACAATCTAATTTCAAAGGGGGCAATTTGGGCTGACATTCCTTCAAATAAATATACAAATAGCCAATAAGCTCATGAAAAGATGCTCCATGTTAGTCATTGGGAAAATGCAAATTGTATTCATCTGTTAGGGGTAACATAATAAAATATCACAAACTGGGTGCCTTATACAACAGAAATGTATTTTCTCACAGTTCTGGAAGCTGGAAGTCTGAGATCAGGGTGCAGCAGGGCTGGGCTCTCGTGAGGGCCCTCTTTCTGGCTCATAGATGGCTGTCTTTTCTGTGTCCTCACATGGCCTTTCCTCCATGCATGCATGGAGAAAGAAAAAAATGAGCTCTCTGGTATCCCTTCTTATAAGGACACTAATCCTAGCGGAGCAGGGCCTCACCCTTACAGCCCTACTTAGCCTTAATCATTTCCTTAGAGGCCCTATTTCCAAATGCAACCACACTGAGGGTTAGGGTTTGGGGGGTCAGAGGCAGTGGGGAGGTGGGGTGTAGTGTTCACAGACATCCAGTTAATAACACAAATCAAAACCACAGTGAGATACCAATTCATACCTACTAGGATAGCTGGATTTTTTTTTTGGTGGAAAATAACAAGTATTGGCAAAGATGTGGAAAAATGGGAATCTTCAAGCAATGCTGATGGGAATATAAAATGGTGTAACCACTATGGAAAGCAGTTTGGTGGGTCCTCAAAAGGCTAAACATAGAATTACCATATGACCCAGCAATCCTACCCCTAGGTATATACCGGAGGGAATTGAGAGCAGATACTGGAGCAGATGTTTGTATACCACTATTCACCGCAGCATTATTCATCATAACCCAAGTGTCCATCAACATATAAGTGGTTAAGCAAAATATGATAGATACATACAATGGAATATTCTTCAGCATAAAACAGGAATGATGATACATGCTACAATATGAATAAGCCTTAAATTATGCTAAGTGAAATAAGCCAGACACAAAAGAACAAATGTTGTATGACTCCATTTATAAGACATATCTAGAATAGGCAAATTAGTAGAGACAAAAAATAGATGAAAGGTTTTCAGGAGCAGGAGGAAAAGGAGAATGAGGAGTTATTTAACATGTACAAAGTTTCTGTTTGGGGTAATGAAAAAGCTTTGGAAATAGATGGTGGTGATGGGCACATAACATTGTAAACATAATGCTACTGGATTGTACACTTAATGACAATGAAAATGTATTAATGGTCAAAATGGTGAATTTTGTGGCATGTAAGTAATGTATAATACATTTTTATTATATATAGATATATATTTAATACATAAATATATAAATATATAAATGTAAAGTATATCTAATATAACTTGTGTTATGATTTGTTAGGTAAATATAAAAGTATAAATCACATATATGATATATAAATTTGTGTGTGTGTATATATATGTATGTGGACACACATACATATATATACATACATATATTCACCGCAATGAAAAACTCCCATATTGAAGTTCTAACCCACTGACTTTAGAATGTGACTGTGTTTGGAGATGAGTCTTTAAAGAAGTGATTCAGGTAAAATGAGGTCCTATGGGTGGGCCCTGATCCAAGGACTGGTATCCCTGTGTCCTGTGATTAGGACACTGACACGCACAGCGAGATGAGCACGTGAGGACACACGAAGATGGCCATCCACAAGCCAAGGAGAAAGAAAGACCTCAGGAGAAACCAACCCTGACCTTAGACTTCTAGCCTCCAGAACTATAAGAAAATTAATTTATACTGCATAAGCCACTCAGTCTGTGGTATTTTGTTATGGCAGCTCTGGCAAACTAATACAACTACACCCTGCATTTGTTCTTGTGGGGACTCCTTTGGGTTCAACTTCCAGACCTAGAATCCGACCACTCACCATCTCACTGAGAACTCCTCAGTTCAAATCACCACCATCCATCATTGCCTCCTAAAAGATCTATGCTCCCAACAGTCTGGCTGCCAACAAACACCAAAGAGAGTCCTTGGAACCCACAGGATATCTTGTCAACCACCAAAGACTTTACACTGCCTCCTCCGTGGACCAAAGTCTACCCAGCCCTGCAGGGCCTGGCCACCAGGAGCCTCTCAACCTCCATTTCTCTCCTTGCACTGTTGACTCCAGCCACAGTGACCTCCTGAGAGTTTCTGGAAGATGTGAGGCAGATTCTGAGCCTTTCTTCTGCCCAGTGGTTTGCAAAGCTCATCCAGAACCAGCGGCATCAACATCCCTGTGTTTACATAGCCCTTCATGGGATACCAATGGTGCTCAAAGTGGAAAATGACTGTCCCACACATTCTGCTGTCCATGGTCTTATTTTTTGGGATCTCCATAGCTAACTCCACCATCTTCTTCTGGGATTTGACCCAACATTTCCTTCTGGGAAAGGCATAGCCCTGAATCCTCTTTTAAATGTTGGCATGCTCTTGCCCCCCAACTCTTTACTTCCTGTCACCCCTATAAGGGAAATTTTTGTGCTACGCATATTTTACCACATTTAAAAAATATATTATACCAATATCCATTGAATTATGCACCTTAAGTGAGTGGATTGCATGGTATGTAAATTATATCTCAGTAAAGCTGTTAAAAATAGATTACGAAACAAAAATATCAAGAAGCAGTGCTGGAGAAAAAAGACAGTCACTGAAATTAACCCAAGAATCAGGATAATTCTTAACAGGACACTGTCAAATAAAGAATTTGTGAACTGAAAAGTTGCACTAAGGTACTCATCCAACATAAAACAATAAAGATAATTTTAGTGTGAAAAAAGAGGAGTTCCAAACACAGATAATTCATGGTGAAGGGAAAAATGTTCAAAGAGATAGTGGTTTACAATGTCTCCCTGATTGAAGAAAGATATTGGCCTTCAGATAAGTAAATAATAAGCAGGATAAATAAAAACAAATTCATTCACTATATACATTGTAGCTAATCTACAAACCATCAAGGAAAAACAGGAAATCTTAAAAGCTATCAGAAAACAAAAACTGATTACTGAAAAAGAAATGACAATTAGATTAAGAGCAGACTTCTCATTAGCAACAAGAGATACCAGAGGGCATTAGAGTAATAGAAACAAGTCCAAACATATCAATAATAAATGACACAAATAGTAGGAAAACATTTTCGTTGATTGGTCCAAAAGCACACAAGACCATACCATATATTATTTACATGTATATAATAAAAGTATGAAACCATGGACTTGAAGGATATATGCCAAATTCAATGTTTGCCTGCCTCTGGGGAGGAAGAAAGGAAGGTGATAGGGTGGGGGTGGTAAGGACAGAACAAATAATAACAAAGATTAGCAAATATTAAAACTTCATTCTGGTGTGGGACACATTGTTTTATTCATCTCCACTTTCTATTTTTTTTTAAATGAAAGAAATGGCAGAGACTTGAGCAGGTTGTTCACTTGTGGGTGAGAAGGAACCAGTAGAGGGAGAGGAGAAAGTGAGGGTGTGCAGAAAGAGGGAGATGGGCAGTGGGGAACAAATGAATGAGGCCCTGAAAAGCAAGAGGCTGAGCTGCACTCATTTGATGGGTTGGATGTGTCTTCCACTGGAGGAGGATGGGTGCAGACACATGGGTAAGCGTGCAGATTTGCTGGTCATTGGTGTGGTCCTCTTGGATTCCACCATGGGCTATGCAGCAGAGCCCATCAACCTGACCTTGTGCTGTCGGCAAAGCAGAAGATGAAGCCCCATCCACATGCTCCTAATGGCCACTCTGCTTATGTTTATGGAGGGGTCCTGGACATACTGATGTAGCCTAGATTTCATAGAATCATATTGGGAAAAAATGATTCACCCTCACTTTTACATTGTGAGAAAACAGAAGTCCTGCAAAGGAAAGGAATTGCTCCAAAAGCACACTGCTGACTAGTGGCCAGGACTTCTGAAGAAGTAATCTGCTACAGTGTCCCAGAACTTTCACTTCAGCAAAGTGTAGCTTACCTATTTTGAGTCCTGGCTTGACTTATAATTTTGTGAAAATGCCAGCCCTGCCTCTCTCAAGGATTATTGTCATAATAGTATAAGACAGTGCAGATGAAAGCACTTAGGAACTGTAAATCTCTGTGACAAAGCCAGTGTTTGGGTCTGACTGGCCACACCAAGAAACAGTCTCATTACCTTGTCTCTGGTCTAACATGCCCTTCCCCAGCTTGATCACACATCTTATTCACCAGATTTGGTTCCAAATAGGCTTTGACTGTTTCCAAGTTCTTCTCTTTTGAGAATATGTAAAAGGATATTTTACCTGCCCCGAGTATGCTTGCTGAGAAAACAAGACACTTCACTTGAAAGCAAAATTTGCATCTGATTTCTTTATAATAGGCACAGAGTTACTATGTCTGTCCAATGAATAAAAAGAAACTCAGAACTGACAGGAAGGCTGGGCTTGCTTCCTATGTTCTCTGGATCACAGCTGTGTACTCCTGCGGAGATGGTTTAAGTTTATTAATTAACAGTCGCCCTCTTTTTTCCTCCTACATCCAGGGTGGCAGGTTTCTAAGAGCTTTTGAGAGATTTATTTTTATGCTTCGAACGGATAAAATACATTAATGAAACCACGGGAGACTTCAGGGACTGGGCTCCACCCACAGAAGCCAAGCGTGAGTGACCGTTGATTATTAAGTGTCCTCTTAGCAAAGGAACATCATCAGATTGGCCTGATGGGCATTTAAGTGTGCACAAAGTCAAGGGAGGACCACATATGCATTATGTATAAAGAGACACCCCAGCTTTCTTACACAGAACAATGAAATCATTTTGCAAAATATACAGACCTCCCCCTCCCCCACTCAACTACCAGCTGGTCCAGTCCTTGAACATAGAGCCCCATGTTATGATGGCTCCAACAATTTGGGTCAGCACGATGTTTAAACTCTTAAGTGGAATCACTAATCTCCATTAATCTGACTGTAAAGATGAAACATAATGCTTAATACAAAAGCATAAGAGTTGGTAATGCATGTTCCTGACAGGCTGCCTTAATACACACCAACTCCTGTCCAAAGGGCAGGGTCTTTGGGACTGCATATGACCATTCAAAATCTATTCCTGAACCTTCCTGGAAATTTCTTCATGTGCAGGGACAAGGACCGAAGGGGAGCATCCACCATGATGCTCACAAAGACATTCCTTCCACGGGACTTCTGGCCTCCACTCCTCACGAGCCCTTCTTTCTAATCAGCTGTGCAACAGTGATTAGGTACTTAGTTTGGGGCTTGGCAGAGCTGTGACTTTGCCACTGGCACCCATGGCCGTAGGCTGAGTGGACCAGTAGGCATGGTAAGCACCTCACACCTATGTGGCACTCACCCCAAAGGGAGAGCACCTGGCTGACCCATGAGGGAAACATCGTGGAACCCTCTTCCTGGCTGGGGACACTTTGGGACTTTGAAAAGTAATTGAGTAGCTCCCAGCTACAGAATAAGCACTGCTCATTTTCCTCGTCTCACCTCTTCCCTACTTCTCCTTCCTCTGGGCCAGTGTTTCTCAAACCATTCTCCCTGGAACCACTTGCAGGAGAGGAGAACCACTGAAGATGGGGTTACACGTCCACATTCCTGGGACCCTCACCCTGACCTACTGACTCAGAATCTCTTAGGAGGAGATTGGGGAAAACCCTCTTTCATAGGCTCTAGCAGTGAGCATTCAGCACAGAATGTTACAATCACAATCTAAATTTTGCAAAGCTGTTATAAGAACTCAGGTGAAAATGATCATATCTAGATAATTCCGTCCCAGCACAGTGGTTTTGGACTAGAAATTCCCATAGTGTGGTTCCTAAGCAAGTTCTTAAAGGAAAAGTTACATGTGTCAAGTGAAATATGGATGCAGACCCAGGTCAGAAGAGGTGACATCTTTTTTTGGTAGCCACTGTGTTCATAGTCTCTCTCTTGTCTTACCATGATGATAATAGCTAAAACTTACTGAGTGCTTAGAGTGTGCAGTGCCATTCTAAGGGCTTCATGCATATTAGCTCACTGAATTATCATAAGAGTTCTATGAATAGGACTTTAACTATTAGTCCTTGTGGGGGGAAAGAAGAGCATTTAATCAGGCTATGGAGGATTGGTGGGAATATTTCAAACTCCTCACCTCACATATTAATTCAACTGCCATCAGGAAGGATCCCCATTGCCTTTTCATGTCTATAATCTCCGCTGCTAATTTCCCAAAAATAAGAGAGAACAATATCTGGACTAGAGCTAGTTGCTACTGGCACCATAAATTATAAGACTGACTCTGTATGGGTCCCTGAATTGCAATTAATCATTGAGGACTCTCATTCTACCCCCAAAGAAGGACTCCTTTCATAGAATTTCAAGAGGCTGGCTGCCCATTCTATGAGCAGGTAAAACTGCCTCTGCTCCGAGTTTTCTGATGAACCTAAGCTATATCAGGAGCCAGAAAAATCGAGCTCAATCTATGAACACTGCAACCCATATTACCTGGTCTCTGTTCCTGCAGAATTCATGCTTTATGGTGGCCACTGTCTTTAACTGCCTGGGACTTTTCCCCAAATCCAGATGCCAGCCTACCCTTCTGATAATAGACTGTAGCCTCAGAAGCTTTGGGATTGACTAGTGATGGCTCTATCCCCTTGGCCACAGTGGGAACAGCAGACACAGTGACCAGCAATGAGACTGTGGCCCAAAGAAGAGTCCATCAGAATTCCTCCTGAAGGTTTTCCTGGCAAGAAAGACTAAAAAGTCATGAATCTGGGGCTCTGTCTGCACACCTTTTCTTTTTCTACCTCATGGAGAAACCTGTCTGCATTAAAGAGTGGAGGCAAGCAAGAATGAGAGGGTCAGAGAGATTATAAAAGGCAGAGAGAAATTGGCTGCCATCTTTGGAGCACCTGTAGCCAACCCCAGCCCTGCCCTTCCTATAGTTAGGCTATAGGGACTAATAAACTTCCCCTTTAATATTTAAACTAGTTCAACACGAGTTTCTTACCACCCCACAACTGCCAGCTCATGAGATACATCTTATCTCTCCACTTAATTTGGTGTCCCATGAACACAAGCATGAAAATAACTTGGATTTGTACTAGCATCGGGTGTTTAATCATTCGTTCATGTATGTGGCCATCCTGTTATCTTTCTACTATGTGACAAGCACTTTGTCAAGGCACTGAGGGTACAGGGGTAAACAAAGCAGTCAGTTTTTGACCTCATGGAGCTTACAGTCCAAATAATTACACAATTAAATATTTGAAATACAGTTTCAACAAATGCTACAGAATATAGTATGAGAGGAATCCATGCTACTGGAGAATGAGAGTGAAAGGAAGGAAGTCTCCTCTTAGCATTTGGTATCTCTCGTGAAGTCCGAAAGATGAGTCATCCAGGCAATGACAGGATGAATGAGCCTCCCATAGAGGAAGTGTCTGTGTGAAGGCTCTGGGTCTTAAAAGCAGCATAGAAGGAACAGAAGAGGATGGTGTGGCTGGAATGGACTGGGGTGAAATTGAGACTGAAGGGGAAGGTAGGGACAAGACTGTCGTGGCCTGATGAGCCATGTACCCAGTCTGAGACAGCCAATAGACAGCCATAATTAAGAGGGATGCAAGTGGCTTTACATTTTAAAAGAATAGCTCTGGCTGCTGTGTGGGGTGGGGATGGTGCACAAACTAGAGGAGACAATGGTGGGTGTGGCAGGAAGAGTAAGAAGGTAACTGTCTTCATTTGGGCAAGACATGAAATGGCTTGGACTAGGCTGCTCAGTGGAGGGAATAGATTTGAGAGTTACTTAAAAGACAGAATAGAATGTGTTATTGATTCATTGCAATGGGTTGGGGGATGATTCCAGTTTCCAGCATAAGCACCTGAATAGTTTGTGATGGCATGACTGACCTGAGAATGCTAGAGAAGGACTAGGTTTGCAGGGGGAGAGTCTATGTTCAACATGGGAAAGTTTCATTTTAAGATGCCTGGGAGATATCAAATGGAAACAGCAAGTAGATAAATGCATTACTTCACTTGAAACAACAGATTGATGTGTCCTTTTTTCTATACCCATTTTACAGGTAAGGAAGATGGGTACGATAATTTAATGGGACTACTAGGAGTAGCACTAAATTTCCTACATCCTAGCACAAGTGTTTTCAGTGAACCATGCTGAATCCTACTACATTTGACTGATTAAACAAACCAGCCAAAAACAATGTTATATAATAGAAGACTTTGCTATAAGAGGCACAATGTTAATTCAAAGTTGCGTTCTGTGAAATCAACGTTACGTTGTCTAACATCTGGTATCAGTTTAATAACTTAACAAGACATAGAATCCATCCTTATACTTCATACAACTGACAGACAACCTTCCATTGAGAAAATAGTCCAATTCTACTGTGGTTTAAGTTTCATCTGTGCTCAGCATTTGTACCAAACATTGAAACAATTATTGGTAAAAAACTGTCAAAATACATTCATTCTAATTTTGAAGAGGAAACTATATCTCACATTGGTTGCTTTATCAACAATACCTACCAGCTATATATCCAGATGAAAGAGACAAGTGGACTTTTGTTTAAAAAAAATAATCAATAGATTGGCTCTGATGGAAGTCATTAACGCAAACTGTTTAGCAAGAGAGGCTGATTTTTCATTCCTGGTTGGCATTCTATAAAGAAAAAAAAGTTGCACTGAGTTTCTGAACAAACCCATGATTAAGAATCATATCCATCTTGTCTGTAGACTGTGCCCTGCTCCACTGATTCAAAAGAAAGGATGTGTTTGGTTTTAAGGGGAAGCAACCTGGCTGTGCAGAGGAGAGCCTGTCTGGGCGGGACCCAGATGTAGGGGGAACCACTGAATTCTTGAGCAGTAGTATGAGATAATTAAAGTGATATTTGCAAAAATACTCAGCCAGATACTGCATTTGGTTTTCTGACACAGCCCTGAAGTCAAATTGCTAGCTGGAGGAAGAGTACCTTGGGGATAGTGACACTTGCTATCCATCTTCATGGCATCCCTCCCCACCACAACCTGTAATTCGGTGGCTTGCGCACAGGAAAGGCTTGATAGAAGCATGTGGGATGTGGGCAGTAAGGGCTGGAGGCTGAGAAGGGTATTGTGGAAGACCGACTTCTTTGCCCTGATCTACCATTATAAAACACAGTAGGGTTTTTCCAGCTCCATGAAGACAGCTTTTATAGATTTTACTTTATGCAGGGGAGGTCGCCTTGATTTCATTTGTAAATGGAACTTGTCAACTGAAAATCTCAACTGGTACTTGTGGGGAGGAAACAGGTTTGAATTTCTGAGTTGGTCTCAGATAATGAGGCTGGGGTTTCCCATCACACAGAAACTGAGATGTTTCCCAGGACTCTGTGCTTAACCTGGCTTTGGTTCTATTAGCACAATCTTGCCATGCTTGGGACTGAGCAGGCTTTCAAGCCTGTACCACTTCTGAAGGAAGTCAGTGGGGTGTTCCCTGGCTCTACCTGGAGAAGTCACATCACACTGGTACAGGGGTACCATGAAAAGAGTTCATGGATCAGGACTCAGGGTATCCGGTGTCCAGTGCTAACTCTGCCACTCCCTCAGTACTTGACCTTGGACAAGTTGCTTCACCTCTCCGTGCCTCAGTTTCCTCACCTGGAAGGAGTGGTGACTGGCCTAGAAAATCTCCAAGGTCCATTCCAGAAACTTAACAGTGCAGATCACTTACCAGTTAAAAAGCAGTCCCCCCACTCACTTTCCAATAGGGGGTTCTATATTAAATGTCACAGAGACAAGTTAGAGAAAGATGCCTCTCCAGAAATTAAAATGCACTCTTAAAAAGATGGGGAGAGGTGGGGCTGCTTGCAGGGACTCCTGGGCCTTAGTCAACCATCTTCACCTGCATTTAACTCAAGTCTGAAAGGATGTGAGGAGGCAGGTTCTGAGGAAGCAGCTGGTCACAGCTCACCAAGCCATGTGACTCCCTCGTGGGCCTTCTCAAGGTTGAGTTAAGGATTCTCCAGGTAGGGAATTCTCCTGAGAGCCTCTGCGTAAGTTTACAAGTTTCCCCTGTGGAAGCCATGCTCCAGGAAAAGGACAGTCAGAAGGGGAGTCCAGCTGACTCTGAAGGGACTTTGCTCTGTCCAGCCTCCATGTTCCCCCTGAATCCCATCCCCACATGGACACTCCCCCAAGAACAGGAGTCCCCAAAGGACAGAGGCTCCTTTTGTTTTAAAAAAAAAAAAAAAAAATCCTGTTCTCTGGGCCATTAATCATGGCTGTAAGAGCGTTTATTAATGCCCTGTCAATTGTTCAGAGTGAAGGCAGCCTGTTAGCTGTCCCCCCTCCCCGTTAGCTGTGTGCAAACTCTGGTGATTAAGCACCAGATTTAACATCCTCATGAATATTTAAGAGCCTGTTTTTGAAAGTTTCCTGTCCTTTTACACTAATAGCCCCATTAAAACCTGTTTACAAGCCAGTCAAGAGAGTAACTGCATGCACTTAAAACATGAGAGTGCTCCCCGAAGAGGGGCACCAGGATCACGTGAGGATCAATACCCTGCTTAAAGTAAGACTGTCTGCCCACCCCCAGTGGAGCCCAGCCCCGCTGGAACCACCAGAAGGAGCTGGAAAGGACCCAATTTGTTAATTAGGCTCATGAGGGGGGTTGTAGGGGAGCAAACCCTCGCTCCTGGGCTCCCCACTGCCCCATGTAGGGTGACCCCAGCTCAGAGACTTCATAGAAGTTACCCAAATGATATCAACAGCATACAGCCCAGGGCCAGCACAGGAAGGAAAGTTTGTCTTTGTGCTTCTCACCTCCTGACAATTGCTCCCCTTAGACCACCTTAACCCTGGACCTGGCTTCTGTGCCACAGCCCATCACATGAGTCTCCTCAAGGAGTTAATAAGAGCTTAAGGAAATTCCTTAAGGAAGTGTAATGAGGCCTCCCTCACTAGACCTGAGAATTCCCAAAAGCTTGAAGGCTCCAAAGAAATGAGAGGTGAATTTGTGAGGGAGATATTGGAAATACAGTGGGGAGTCCTTTTTCTGCATGGAAGAGGCTGATTCCTCCATCAGCACTGAGGCTGCTTTCCTGCAGCTGGAGAAGAAAACAAGCATGGAAAACCACTGCTTTGAAATCAGTTGGACAATGCCCTAAAGTCTCTTTCCCAGTTATATGCAAAGGAATGACCGGGCTGGTGAAACAAGGGTAGGGGGCTGTATTAGTCCGTTCTCACGCTGCTATAAAGAAATACCTGAGACTGGATAATTTATAAAGAAAACAGGTTTAATTGGCTCACAGTTCTGCAGGCTGTACAGTTCTGCAAGGCTGCATGGCTTGGGGAGGTGGCCTCAAGAAACCTTCAATCATGGTGGGAGGTGAAAGGGAAGCAGACAAGTCTAACATGGCTGGAGCAGGAGGAATAGAAAGAAAGGGGAGGTGCTACACACTTTCAAACAACCAGATCTATGAGAAGTCACTATCACAAGAACAGCAAGGCAGAAATCCACCCCACATGGATCTAATCAACTCCCAGAAGTCCCCTCCTCCAACACTAGGGATTACAATTCAATATGGGCAGGGACACAAATCCAAACTATAGCAAGAACCTTTCTGGTTGTCCCAATGTCACAGAGAAGGGCAGAGCCAGGTTGCCAGGTGCAAGCTACTTCCTTTCTCAGCCCCAGCAAGAAGCACTCCCAGGATGGGCAGATATGTGGAGGGACCACCCTGCCTCCAGCAGGGGAAAACTCTCAATCACTGGATCTCCCTTCCCCATCCATTGTCTGTGTCTGTGTTTAAGGAGACGAAGCACCACCATTTTTAGAGCAAGGAGGCGTGCCCCAAACTTGACCATTTAAGTCTTACTGTATTTTGCAAAGTTCACCATATGGACCACCTCATGTTCCAGTAGTGTTACTTGGTCCCTCAAAATACAGTCCAGGACTGCTCTACTTTTTACATGACATATTTCCTGGCCCAGAGATGAATTTTCCTCTTATAATGGAATTCATGCATGGTGATATAGTATATACTTATATATAACAATAACAATATTACTATAGCACTACTTACTGATCTGAAGCATAGTAATCTAGTAATATCACCCCTCCAGAAATTCTACAAAAACCAGAAGTTATTGCAAAAGGTATCTGAGCATCCAAAATAAATATCGCAAGATCCATGCACTAAAATTTACATGTTTTTCTCAAAAGGCCTGTATTGCAACAGATTACTGACATTTTTAAATGATTCTAATAAGTCTGGTTCTCTAGTCAATTAGAAAGAGGAGGGAGAAGATACAGACACACTGACAGTAAAAAGAAGTCAGAGCTTCTGGAAAGTGAGCAAGGAAAAAAAAACTCTAAAAAGCAAGTCCAAAGGCCCCAACAGCCCAGCAGTTTGAGGTCATTTATTCCAAGGGAAAATAGATTTGCACACTTCAACATGCCCTGGGTTGTTCATAAAAAAGTAATAAGCCATAACGTCTCACATGTAATGAGGTAGGAAAGAATGCAACACAATTCTTTTCAAAGTTCATCAATAAAAGTTAAAACCGTCATAGTTTCGGAGCTTACAGAGCAGACTTCCACTACACAGAAAGTTTATCTCCAGAATAACTCATTTATCTTTTGCCCCTCTTTTCCACTATATTCATATTTTATGTTTCCACCAAAGAGTATGCAGAAGAATCAGGACAAGTTTATAAACTAGGAAGGCGGGTTGCTACACCGAGAAGCTGGCTTCATTCCTTTGCAGCCAATGTTGTGTTGGGGCTGACTCATATAAGCTCAGGAGAGCTGAGTGTTCATGTATTACTCCGTTTTCACAATGCTATAAAGAACTGTTCAAGACTGGGTAATTTTTAAAGAAAAGGGGTTTAATTGACTCACAGTTCTGCATGGTTGGGGAGGCCTCAGGAAACTTACAATCACGGCACAAGGCAAAGGAGAAGCAAGCACCTTCTTCACGAGGCAGTAGGAAAAAGAGAGAACAGGGGAAACCACCACTTATAAAACCATCAGATCTCGTGAGAACTCTTTCACAATCACGAGAACATCATGGGGGAAACCCCCCGCTCCCTGATCCAATCACCTCTCACCAGATCCCTCCCCCAACACGTGGAGATTATAATTCAGATTACAATTTGAGATGAGATTTGGTTTGGACACAGCCAAACCGTATTAGTTCAATTTTCAGGAATTTTGTGAGTGATTGTTAAACATTGCCCTTATTAGACATTAAATTATGTAAGCTTACAAATAAGTTACACTAAAACCAAAAGTAATCAACACTCAAAACTCATCACTTCCTAATCATTTTAGCAGACCTTGCTGTTGTCCGTGCCATTGCAGTTACTTATGCCAATTGCCTCTGTTTGGTGGAAATGCCTCTGATTGGTGGCCCTCTGCTGCTCTGCTCCCACTACTTCACATTCAGTGGCAGCACTTTGGCAGCTTGAAATTGGCCATGTGCTACAAATAAGGCTTGTTTACCCACACCCCACCCCACCCCAGGTGATTGTTAAAGGTTTGCCAGCACACCACTGTTTGTAGTTTTTTCTCAACAATACCTCAGGTTGTTGAGACTTAAAGTGTGGATTCCTGGGTACGCAGGTGAAAGTTGCTGTGTGCAGAGAAGTGGAAAGGGCAAGGAGAGGTAGGAGATGAACAAGACTTGTTTTCATGACACTGCTAATCAAAACAGGATGTAGCAAAGGAACCAGCCAAAAGCAGTTAGGACTAGGAATTATAATACATTTGCATGCTGTAAAACATTCCCACCAGCACCATGACAGTTGATGTCGTGGCAAAACCCAGAAGTTACCTTACATGGTTTAAAAAGGGAGGAACCATCAGTTCTGGAGATTCCCCACACCTTTTCTAGAAAATCTGTGAATAACCCACTGCTTATTTAGCATATAATTAGAAGCAGCTATAAATAGAGCTAGCCAGCAATGCACAAGTGCTACTCTGCCTATGGGATGGTCCTGCTCTGTCTGTGGAGCAGCCATTTTGCTGTACACTATTGCTCTAAAAACTTGCTTTCTTTAACTGTCGGCTCACTCTTGAATTCCTTCCTGAGCAAAGCTAAGGACCCTCTTGAGCTGAACCCCAATGTGGGGGTTCAGCTGCATCAAAGGGACTGGTTTTCAGAAAGCCTGGGTGCCCATCCTGCTCTCCTTCCAGCTGTGTGACCTCAGGCAAGTGTCTTCCTCTCTCTGGGCCTATATTTTCTCATCTATAAAATGGGAGGATTAGACTAAACGGTCTGTAAGGCCCATTCTGGTTATAACACTATCTGATTCTATGACTCCTCTTTTACTTTCATGTCAGACAGGCATGGTGGTACTACATTTTGGCTCATGGCAGACTGGAGGAAAGGAGTTCAGATATCCAGCACTTCCTCTTCTTTTTAAAATACTTCCCAAAATAATGTAATAGCAACTGTAGTAAAGCAATCAAAAGGGACCCAAAACAGGTTGAATCAGAGAATAGAACATGAGCTGCCCATTCGCTTTCATTCTTTCTTCTGCCTGCAACTTGCCAGTAGCACCAGTAAGCCATTTCTGAAATTCATTATGTAAATAACAAAAGCCTCAAGAAATCTTTTTATTAGTGCTCAATATTATGATCCAGAGACTTAGAGGGTGATGCCCTGGAAAATAAAATGGCCCCGAAGTTACAAGGCCTGGATTTGGGTCCTTGATGTCCTAATTCACTTTTACTCCTTATGTGAGCTTGAGCAAGTTACTTAACATCTCCAAGACCCAGTTTCCAGCTAAATGTGAACAATTTCTAGTAGAATGGACTAGTGCAGGCTTTGTGGAGAGCCACTGGGTGGCACTTATTCAAATTAAGTGTGTATTTTATGACCCAGCCACCATGCTTTTTAGTCGGCATCCCAGAAACTCCCACCCAGGTCCATCAGCGGTCACATTTCATCAGCTGCCACATTTCATCAGCGGTTCATGTTTGAAACCATTTGTGTGCAGAGTTGGAGGCCATCAAGGTTTCCACTAGGGGGCGAAGAGATGAGTAAAACATGATCTGCAAACACCGTGGAGTATTATGCAGCATTTAAAGACAATGGAGTAGATACACATAGCAACATGGATCACTTCTAAAAACAGAGCAGAATGAAAAAAGTACAAACCAGAATGAGACTCACAGAATATTATAATTTATGCAAACGAAACTGCATACACACTAAACAAAATATTCACTTCATAAATACGCATACAAATAACAAGATAAACATTGGACATATTTAGAATGATTGCCCATGTGGAGGAAAAAGTGTGAGTGGGAGATGGTAATAAAAGAGAATGGATCGATTAGTTAATTATTAAAACAAGAGAGAAGCCAATCACAAATAATAGATGTTAGTATTCCACGCACTAAGTAGTAGGATTTGCTCATCCCTCTAATCCTAAGTCCAATAAAAATTAATGAAAAGTGGCCGGGAGCAGTGACTCACGCCTGTAACTCCAGCACTTTCAGAGGCCAAGGCGGGTGGATCACCTGAGGTCAGGAGTTCTAGACCAGCCTGGCCAACATGGTGAAACCCCGTCTCTACTAAAGAAATACAAAAACTAGCCAGGCATGGTGGCACATGCCTGTAATCCCAGCTACTTGGAGGCTGAGGCAGGAGAATCACTTGAACCTGGGAGGTGGAGGTTGTAGTGAGCCAGATCACGCCACTGCACTCTAGCCTGGGTAACAGAACGAGACTCTGTTTCAAAAAAAAAAAAGAAAATTAATGAAAAGTACAATCGTACCTTACCCACCCCACACAGTTATGGTGAGAGTCAAATGGATAATGTATGTGAAAATTATCTGTGCACCATAAAATGCTATTCAGATATGTTATGTTTATGTTTACAGCACAGCTGGGAAAAGGTCAAGAGAGACTGCAGAGAATATTTAAGAAACGTGGCAAGATGCCTTGTCTTTTTGTCTTGATAAGTTTAACAGGGAAGTTTAATGTCCCTTAATCAGATATGCCTCTGTAAAATAGAAATCTTTAAATAAAAATTATGGCCATTCTCGATTCTTCTTCTGAGTAACATATTTGTGGTAGATGCTGTCAGTTGCCTACCCGCAGCCATTCTCCTTGCTTTCCAGGGGTATAGCACCCCACAGTTGTTCAGGTGGCAACATGTCTCTATCCCCAGAGGATCAAATGTGATTGGTCCAAGACAGGCACGGTAACACCATTTCTAATGGCCAGTGATTGTTTTAGATGGGAGCATGTGTCTCAGTTCTGGTAAGAGATGTAAGGGGACGTTTGCTTGGAGGAGCCTCTCCTGGAAGAATGGTTTTTTTCCTGTTAAAAAAAGGAGACAGAGATAAGAATGAAGGCTTCCATTTCTTCCTACCTTAATCCTCAGTATGTAAGGATTTTCCATTTAGAATTGAGGCAACTACTTGTCACCATGAGGCAATAAGTTTAAGAATCAAAGGCAACAAGCTAGGGTCACATAGAAAGAGCCTGGTTCCTGGATGGCACCACTGAGCCCCAACACCAAAGCTAAAACAGTCCAGCTCTTGGTTATGTGAGCTCATTAAATGTCTTTATTACTCTAGACACTGTTAGTCAGATGTTACTTGCAGCCGCACACATCTTAGCGGATATGACATGTAACCTGGCATTCCCTTGAAAGATCCCTTTTCTTGTGTATATACTGCAGGAAAGCTCATCCCCTTGCTAGTTTGTGATTTTCTCAAACGTTTTATCTGAAAGACTGTCAAGGAGCAGAAAACTGTGTTTAAAGCAGGTGGGACCTGTCCATATTTTGAGTGAGCCAAGGAAACCAGCATAGGTGAAATTATCCAGGCATCTGTTTAGGATATCAAGGATTCTGAAAAGGTGCCACCCACCAAATTTCACCTCTGAAGCCAGTGGTGGTGAGAAGTTTCTGGTAAGGAGTGGTCAAAACCAAATGTGTGGGCTGGAGAAAAGACTTGACATAAAACACCAGAATGGCTGTGTGTGGCTTGTGTGTGTGTTGTCCCACTGGACCAAGGGTAAAATTAAGGGGGTCAATTTTAGCTTGATACTTCTAATTAGAGTTGCCCTACCCCCAGGACAGTTTATGCTGTACAGCTATGAGCTTCTAGGCCCTGGATGTGTCCAAATCAACACATACCTCCATTGAGTAGCAAGTCTTTAAGGTCTCATCTAAGCTCCAAATTCTAAAATTATGTAATCCCCTGGATGAAATGCAAATTATCTTCAGGGTCATAATTTAGTGAATACAGGTGAGGGCAGAGGCCTTGATGAAAATAACCATGCAGAGTGGAGAATCTGAGGTCATCAAAGATTCTCGTCCAACTCCATTTTTGGAGAATAAAGGGATATAGTCATTTTCTCAAAAAATTGGAAGTAGAATTGCCATATGATCCAGTAATTCCACTTCTGGGTATATGCTCAAAAGAATTGAAAGCAGGTTCTCAAAAAGATACTTGTACACCCATGTTTATAACAGTATTATTCACAATAGCCAAAAGAGGGAGGCAATCCAAGTGTCCATCAATGGATAAATGGATAAGCAAAAAGTGGTATATACATACAATAGAATATCACTCAGCCTTAAAAAGGAAGGAAGTTCTGACACATGCTACAACATGTGTGAACCTTAAAGATATTGTGCTAAGTGAAGCAAACCATTGATTCCATCCATATGAGGGATCTAGAGGAGCCAAACTCAGAGATAGAAAGTAGAATGGTGTTGCCAGGGGCTAAGGGGAGAGAGAAATGGGAAGTTGTAGTTGAATAGATATAAGTTTCCGTTTTGCAAGATGAAAAAAGTTCTGGGCCAGCACAGTGGCTCATGCCTGTAATCCTAGCACTTTGGGAGGTTGAGGCAGGTGGATCATCTGAGGTCAGGAGTTCAAAAGTAGCCTGGCCAACATGGCGAAACTCCATCTCTACCAAAAGTACAAAAATTAGCCAGGCATGGTGGCATGTGCCTGTAGTCCCAGCTACTCAGGAGGCTGAGGCAGAAGAATCCATTAAACCCAGAAAGTGGAGGTTGCAGTGAGCCAAGATAGCACCATTGCACTCCAGCCTGGACAACAGAGCAAGACTTCATCTCTTAAAAAAAAAAAAAAAAAAAAAAAAAGAGAGAAAAAGAAAAGAAAGAAAAAGAAAACAGTTCTGGAGATTGGTTGCACAACAACATGGAGTTACTTAAAGCTACTGAAATGTACACTTCAAAGGGTTGAAATGATAGATTTTGTTACATGTATTTACTATAACATTTTTAAAAGGAATATGGTTGTAAAGTATTTTCTAGCACTCAGACCCAACAGATCTTTTGGCCACAGTCCTGGGGGCAAGGACTCCCACCCCTACCCTAGAGAAAAGGCAAGCCTGTTCTCAGTGACACAAAGGAGGAAGAGGAAGCAGGTGCAGCCACTGCTTGGAATCTCTGCCCAGCAGCTGGCATTGCTTTAGAGACATCATCATGCCCTCCCACAAACGACTGCTCTGACTCCAGCTGTAGTCATTTCTCCATCTAAATAAAGAACCCTAAAGAGTGGCACCAAATTAAGAGATGCCTTTGACATCATCCATTCTGACCTGTCTGTTCTGAGACCCGGAAGGGAAAGTGATTTTGCCTAGATCACACTCTGCATTAGTGACAGCCAAGACTAAAACCATGAGAGCCTCAAGAACCAGCCCCTCTACTCACAGGTAGCTTGGTGGAAGTATTATTTAGCATTGCTAAAGAACAGCATATTTGTAAAGTGCTTTATGCTCATCTATTATTAATGCACTAATGAGAATACTTAGATTGTGCCTTTTCTCCTAGGAGCTCAGAGCACTTTGTAAATGTTAACTCATTCACCCCCTACGTCCCAATGGGAGACAGAAATCCTCAGCCCTTGGCTCTGCACTTGGTAAAGAGTAGGCCCAGCAAAGGCAACAGGCGGGATGGGAGGCAGGCTCAGAACCAGGAACTTCCAAGTTCCTGTTCCCTCACTGTCTCCTGTCTAACTACACAATGTCCCTGGGACTGATATTCAAGCCCTAGGAACCAATGAGATATTTCTGTGAAGCTAATGGCATGTATGGCACCAGAAGAAAGGGGCTTAAGTTCTAGGGAGGGGGAGAAGAAAGGGAGTAAAGTTAGAAGGAATGTTTTCTAGCAATATCATAACAGCCAACATTTACTGAACGTTCATGATGCAGCAGACCCACAAATTCTGCATCATCTTATTGAATCCTCATCCAACCCCATGACTGAATAGTGATCATCTCCCTTTTTCATATGAGAAAACTGAGGCTTGGGAACGTTAAGAAACTTTCCCAAGGCCACACCTAGACAATATCAGCACCATGCCCAGAACACAGATCTAACTCCAGAGCCTGTGCTCTAAAGCCACATGGGGAACTGCTTCTTCCCAGAGTTAAGGGATAATTGTAGCAGAAACCACCATTAAGTTATGTTAGAAAATCCCATTCTTGGAAAAAGTTACTCACTGAAGTCAGTAAGGAGGCAAAAGGATAAAGGAATCCTCCCCACAAGAGGACGTTCCCACCCTTTCCTCTGGCATCCCATCATCTGTGACTTCCTCCTAACACATCACTGGCCATGTCATAACATACCATACACTCATCAGGTGCCTCTGCTCCACCAGACACAAGCTCCAGGTCTTCATCATTTTGCATCCCTAGTGCTGACATCACACCTGCTACTTAGCAGGTGCCCAGTATGTATTTGTGGGAAAGGATGGGAAAAAGGCAAGGCTTTGAGACAGACTTTAATACATGTATGGCCCAAATGTCAACAATTTTATAATTCTACATTTAAAGCAGTTGACATAGGTCATAAATTTTGTTCTTAAATTTTGCTCTGTACCCCTCATTCCCCACAAATAAGGAACAATCAATCAAGAAGTGATAATTGAGTATCTGCAGCATTACAGGGCTGTGGGGTGTAGCGAAGATACCCATGAGGTGATCTTTACCCTCCCAGAGTTTACATTCCAGTTAGGGGCATGATGGTAACACACACAGGCAATTAATGAATGACACAGGGTAAGTTTGCAACCTAATCAGGGGTTTAGACTGGGAATTCTGGGGAGTTTGGGACTAGGGAAGGCTTAATGGAGAAAGTGACATCTGAGCAAGCATAGCTGGGCACAGAAGAAGACATTCCTGCCAAGAGTGTACATGGAGCCAGTAAGAGCTATGAGCATAGTGTGTGGGCAGGACAGGAAGAGGACCAGCCTGTCAGGAGAAGTGGGCACATTACACAGGTAATTCTTTGCCAGTCACAGAAATTCCCTCGGCTCCATGAAAATCAGCCATTGGCATGGGATGTGCAACAAGCTATTCAACATTAACCCCAGTTCCAAGGAAACATTTTTTTACGTCTTTGTTCATTAATAAAAGAGAAGGGTTGTTTAAACCAGGGTGTGCTCCTCTAATGAATACTGACTCACCAAGGTTCACAACCGGAGTTGGAAAACCTGGGAGTCAATAAAGAAGCAATACATTCTAACAATATTAAAACTTCCTGGTACTGCAGTAATTAGAATTTCAAACACTAATAAAAGACTGTACAGTTAATTAGCAGCAGTCGTAAAAGTCTAAGAACAAATATACTATGTATTAAATACAACAACTAATGTAATTGCTACACACCAGTTGAAAAATTAAAGAGGGAGAGGTTAGGGAAAGTGCTTGCCACAAGAGTGGCAACACTGTTTCTCTTGGTCTTTGTGGCCACAATTCCTTATTATAGTAATATTAGTATTACACAGTCTTTACTGTTAATATCACAATGTTTTATTTCTCATTAATAGATTCCACTTCCTTAAGACGCCAGGAAATTTGGCATACCCTAACTAAGCTACAATCTGAACTACACATTATTTTCTCATTCTGGAGACAAAACTCATACATAAAGACACATAGACACGTGTGTGTACACACACACACACACACACACGTTTACTGAACGTCTGATTTTGTACAGGCATGAAGCTAATAGCCAGTTTTCTAGTCAATAGCACCTTTCTAGACTTTGGGAACATCCCTCCCCAAATCACCCAAAATGATCTCCCTCACTAAGCTTACAACACTCCATCTTCAGGACTCCTTTATGAAAAGTCTCCTGGAAGAACACAAAACGTCCCATACAATAGTCTTAACAAAAAAATCCAATTTGAATCTGATCACACTTCTAGATTTAATGACCATTTTATAGGGAATAGAGCAGACAGAAGAAACAAGGTAAACAACACCACAGGAATGCAGATAGAAAACCTCAAACTGTGAAAAATTCTATAGGACAAATAACCCAGTTTTTTCAACAAATAAATTTCAAGGATAAAAAGAGATGGGATGGGAAACTATAGATTGAAAGTTAAAAGATATCCAGTGATCATGCCCTTTGTTATTTACCCAAAGGAGTTGAAAACATGTCCACACAAAAACCTGCACACAGATGTTCATAGCAGCTTCATGCATAATTGGCAAAAGTTGGAAGCAACCAAGATGTCCCTGAATAGGTGAATGGATAAACTGTGGTACATCCAGAAAATGGAATATTATTCAGTGTTAAAAAGAAATGAGCCATCGAGCCATAAAAGGAATGAAGAAAACTTAAATGCATATTACTAAGTGAAAGAAGCCAATCTGAAAAGGCTACATACTGTATTATTCCAACTATACAGCATTCTGAAAAAGTCAAAACTGTGGAGACAAAAAAACTACTCTATATGATACTATAATGCTGAATACATGTCATTATTCATTTGTTCAAATCCATAAAATGTATAACACCAAGACTGAACCCGAATGTAAACTGTGGTCTTTAGGTGATAATGATGTGTCAATGTAGGTTCATCAGTTGTAGCAAATGGACCACTCTGATCAGAGTTGATAATAATGGGGGAGGCTATGTATGTGTGGGGTCGGGGAGTATAGAGCAAATCTCTATACCTTCCTCTCAATTTTGCTGTGAACCCAAAACTGCTCTGAAAAAGAAAGTCCACTTTTGTTAAATTAAAAGACAAATAATTCCAATGCAACATGTGGGCCTTATTCGAATACTATTCAGACATTTTTATGGAAAACTTAAACACTGATGGACTGAATATTTGAGGATATTAAAGAATTGTTATTCCATGTTTTAGGCATAATACAGGTATTGTCGTTATGTTTCTTCTAAAGAGTCCTTATATTTTTGAGATTTTTCCTTAAATAATTACAGACAAAACAGGTCCATGTTTGCATTTGCTTCATAAAGCCAGTGAGGGTGGGAGACTAGAGCTATAGATAATAAAATAATATTGTTCTTGGCTAGGCACAGTGGCTCACACTTGTAATCCCAACACTTTGGGAGGCCAAGGCAGGAGGATTGCTTGAGCCCAGGAGTTTGAAACCAGCCTGGACAACATGGTGAGACTCTGTCTCCACAAAAAAAAATTTTTTTAAATAGCCAAGTGTGGTGGCACACACCTGTAGTCCCAGGCACTCAGGAGGCTTCAGCCTAGGAGTTTGAGGCTTTAGTGTGCTATGACTGTGCCACTGCACTCCAGCCTAGGCAACAGAGCAAGACCTTGTCTCTCAAAAAAAAAAAAAAAAAAGACTGTCCTTGAGTTGGTAAACCTTGCAGTTGGGCAATAGGTACATGGGAATCCATTACACTATATTCTTCACTTTTGTATGTGTTTGAAATTTAATGTCCTAGAAAGGATTTTTTTATCTTAAAAAAGAAAAGGCTCTTGGCTGTCATCTTCTGCTGTATTCACTTTGGCCTGAAGTATTTTGTCAAACTTGCCCTGTCACCTCTTGGGTGGGAGATAAGGGCAGATCATGTCCTCCTCTGCTCAAACCCTCCAGTGGCTCCCATTTCACTCAGCATCAAAGCCAAAGTCTGGCAGTGAGCAGCTTCTGAGGACACGAAGCCAGCTTCTACTAAGGGCCTCTGCTGTTGCAGTTCCCTCTGCCTGGAACATCTTGCCCCAGGTACCCTCACAGCATGAGCATTCTCCTCTTCCAGCCTGCTCAGAAATTGCTTTCTGAGTGAGGACTTGCCTGGCAATACTTTTGAAAACTGCAAACCCACCCACACTCAACCCCAACCCCTAGGATCATTAACCCCCTTTCTCCTTCATTTTATTTTCCATGGAATGTATCACCACTTAATCAACCATATACATGCTCTACTTATTTTTTATTTTCTCCCTCCCCCAGATAGAATGTCAACTCCATGAAGACAGGCTTTATTTGTTTGCTTACTACTGACATAGAGTTGATGCTCAATAAATATGTGTAAAATGAATGAAGACAAATTTGGTAGCAAGACAGTATCAAGCCAAGCTCCCAGATGCCAACAAGAGGATCTGCTTGTGAGAGCTGCCCTAGTGGGTTACCCTGGTGGAACCTCTAAGTAGGAAGCCCCTGAGGCAAGAGAGAGCTCGCAAATGCACATCGCCTCCTTCACAGGACTGCTCTGGGCAGTCTGCCTGCATACGTCCCTCCTACCTTCCCCTCTCCCCAGCATGGGAGCTTATTCCAGTCTTGTTTTCCTGCTCAGTTTGTCACAAGAGCAAATTCTCTTGTTCCCTAGCTCTGGGAAGAGATGATGTAAGATATAAGGCAAAGGAGAGAAATGCCATGCTTTTCCAGAAATTTCTGTGCCTCCTTTCCTCCCTCTCACCACACTGTCTGCTCTAGCCTATCTGGCTCAGGGCTCCCACCTCCTACTTCTCAGGACAATCTTCCCCTACCTAATATGCCCTCCTCCTCCATCTCACCTTCTGGTCCTCAAGTTCTGCCACCTAATGACCACACAGATCCACATGCTTCTCCCTTCTCTGCTGTCCTGCTGCTTTGGTTCTTCACATTTTAGCACTTAACTTTTCCATATTGGTGTGTTACTCTTCTCTCCAAACTATACTAAAAGGCAATAGACTTTCCTTGCTTTATTTCTTCTGGATCCCCCATGGACCTTGGCTCCACGTCAGCCACAGGCTGACAGGTCAACAGCACCACTGCCAACCCAGCTGCTCAAAGTGGAGACTTGGGATTGTTCCTTAACTCCAACCTCCCAAGTCAGTCCCCAAGTCTTCTTGATGTTCATTCCCAATTATTTATCCTATTGTCTCTCCACCCCCACTGTCATTAGCTTAAACTCAGGCCACTGTTGAGCTCACCTAACTAGTCTCCCTGCCTTCTGGCTTGTACCCTTCCAATCTATTCTGCACCAAGAACCAAAGCAGTCTTTCTCACATAAAATCTGGATCGTGCCACTCCTCTGCTTAAAGTATCTGGATGGCTCGTCACTGTCCTCCAAATAGTATTTGGTCTCCTTACATGCCTTCCAAGGCCCTTGTGATCTGGACCCTGCCTTCTTCTCGGCCCCATCTGCCTACCCTTACTAAGCTCCAGCCAGACTGAACCTCTTTCATTTATTTCCAATGGGCTGTGCTCTGTCTCCTACAAGCCTTCCTCCTGGAAGCCTTTCTCTTTGTCTGGAAGACCCACCCACCCCTCTTATCAACTTCTGCCCTTGGCTCATATATCATTTCTTCCTGGGAGGCTTCTCCTGATCTAGGTTCTATATTCCTCCTCTGTGCTAAGCACTCGGCCTTCCCCTTTTCATTCTGAGTTCGAATTTTCTGTGCTCCAAGGGCCTCCTCCCCACAGACTGTAAGCTCTGTGAGGGCAAGGAGTGTGGCATCCTGGAATAGCCCCTAGACCCAGCACAATGCCTAGGGCCCAACTAGGTACTCCGGAAGTATTTGTCAAATGAATAAAGGAAAAATCACGCCTGTAATCTCAGAACTTTGGGAGGCCGAGGTGGGAGGATTACTCGAGGTAAGGAGTTTTAGACCAGTCTGGCCAACAAGGTGAAACCCCATCTCCACTAAAAATACAAAAATCAGCCAGGCGTGGTGCTGCGCACCTGTAATCCCAGATGCTCAAGAGGCTGAGGCAGGAGAATCGCTTGAACCTGGAAGGAGGAGGTTGCAGTGAGCCGAGATCATGCCACTGCACTGCAGCCTGGGTGACAGAGCGAGATTCCAACTCAAAAAAAAAAAAATCAAAACACCTAATGATCTGTGAGCCCAACAAAGTGGGACTCACAAGAAAGTGGTTGGGGGGTGAGGGGGACAAAACGAATGCTGATTGAGTTATAAAGTCCTGCCTAACAGAGAAAGGTGGAAATCAATGATTTGATTTCTTAAGCTGCAACCCTAAAACTAGGAATACCTTGCTAAACATGACAGTTAAGCGCTGCCCAGGATGGTGTGCTGTAGTGTTCCGCATGTCCGTGTGAAAAGACCGCCAAACAGGCTTTGTGAGAGCAATAAAGCTTTTTAATCACCTGGTACAGGCAGGCTGAGTCTGAAAACAGAGTCAGCAGAGGGTGGTGGGATTATCATTAGTTCTTATAGGTTTGGGATAGGCGGTGGAGTTAAAAGCAATTTTTTGTGGGCAGGGGGTGGCTCTTACAAGGTACATTTTCAAGGACAGGGAGAATATTACAAAGTACCTTCTTAAGGGTGGCGAGGATGTATTGTCACAAAGTCAATTGATCACTTAGGGTGGGGCAGGAACAAATCACAATAGTGGAATGTCATCAGTTAAGTCAGGAACTGGCTATTTTCATTTCTTTTGTGGATCTTCAGTTGCTTCCGGCCATCTGGATGTATACGTGCAGGTCACAGGGGATATGATGGCTTAGCTTGGGCTCAGAGGCCTGACAGTAGGGCTGGCGGAGTACCAGCTTGGGAGTCAGGACCACTGGCTGCTAGTCTAATTTCTGTAACCATTTGGCTGTGTGATTTGAGTTTCTATTTCTTCTGTGAAATACACCACTGGAAAGGTGATTTCTGCACCCTCAGCTTTAACTTGCTTTGAATGATGGCCAAATCAGAAAGACAAAGAATTAGATGTCACAAACAGATTTCAGTTAAGAGAAGATATTTCCTATGTCTTGGTTAAATTCTCCCAGGAACACATTCTGAGACTAAGGATTTGAATGCAAATACTTTATTTGGGAAATGATTCCAGGAAGCACCAGAAGGGAAGTGGGAACAGAAGACAGGGAAGGGAAGGAAGCCAGCAACGAGGGAACTATTGATCAGATGACCACTGTGGGCATCTGAAGCTCAGTCATGCTGGCAGATAGTATGGAACATGCCACAGAGTGGTCTTACCAAGGGGCAGGTAGGCAGGATATGTATACACCTACTTCCACCAACCATTGGCTGGGGGCTACTCCCCAGAGCATGAAGTCCCCAACACTTCCTGCCTGCAAGGAGATTCATAAGCACTTGCAGTCAGAAGTCATAGGTATGTATTGGAACAGTCAGTGACAAGAAAATATGGGCAGAGCATCAATAGCCTCAGGGACCACCCAGGAACTTAAACTGGGCACATCTCTACCTCTTGCTTTTTGTTCTACTATTTCTAAGGTAGTCAAGTGCAAACAAAATCAGGTTCAAAGATTTGGCAACTGCTCAAATTATTCATTGTGATTTTTATTGCTGCGCCTATGTTCATTTGTGCATTCTTATTTATATAAGGCAGAAAAAAGTGCTAATTCAGCACTGCCTTGGTAGGGTGGCCTTGAAGGCTGCTGTAGAAATCTCCTGCAAGTGCTCAGAGCAGCAGTTTCAAATCTTTGTCACCTGAAGAACATTCATCATGTTTCCGGGCCCTGCTTTTTCTTTTACAGCTTCGGGGAAAGACTCGAATTCCATCCAATTAGATGTACACAACTTCAGCTGTTTTGAATCTACCTACACGCAAATGAGACCCTAAGGAGCTGGTTCTTTAGGATGAAGAAAGAGGTGTAAGTATTGCCTTGGATTTTTTTAACCAATGCAGGCATCGTTTTTAAAAACAAAGACTCTGATTTTCCCTGAAAGTAGTCCTGGAAAAACAATCAGAAACTGAAATGGAATTTCACTGAATTTTTTATTGCCCTCCCCCCACCTTTTTTTAAAACTATTGAATTCAGTTCAACAGCTGGCTTTTTGGTTGTAATTTTTCCTGCTATAGTGATTATTTGTCTTCATGACTCAGATGACCATACTGGCTAGTTTTTTTGTTTGTTTGTTTGTTTTTTCACTCACGAGTGCATCATTTGGGCACTATGCAGACACAGCTTGAGGCAGTTTGGATGCAGCGACTGATAACTGCACCAGAAGCAAATCTGCAGATTCTGTCTGGGGCTCATCTCAGTTTCAAATGCAGGTGACTAAATGACATCTGCCTGCCTCTCCCTCCTCCTTCCTCAACAAGGAAGGGGCCTCATCGCCAACACGCGCACACAGTTGTGGGCTTCAGCCAACTCCGTATAGTGCAGCATTCAAACGAAACTCATCAGAACGCTTGGAAATGACAGAGTGAACACCAGGAGCTTGTTTCTAATGATATTTTCGATCACCGAGGATTTCACTCTAAGCCATGTTTGTCTTTTTTTTCAAATTGCTAGAAAGGGCATTAATAACATTATCTTTCCCCCAAAATGAGGTAAGAAACTCATCAAAGAGGGGCTGATATACTGGGATAAAGACTCTGGGCTCCTCCCTCATTTTCCTCCAGTTAAAGGGCCAAACCAATGGGCCATCTCTAACATTCTGAGAAGTCAGAAATTTCTGGGCAAAATGATCCACATTGTTCAAAAACAGAAACAATGAACAGCAAGTTTTTTGCTTGTTTGTTTGTTTGTTTTCCTTAACTACTACTCTCACTTAACAGTGGGCAATGGAAACACAGAAATCCAAGATAAAATAAAATTCAGACTCTTCTAAAATTTTACCTTAATGAATGCACCAGTGCTGCACCCTCTCACTCCATTTTTCTTTGTCATCAACAAGGGACAGGATGACGTGATGGAAAGAACATTGTAAGTCAGTGGGTCTGAGTTCAAGTTCCAGCTCTCTGTGGTAATAGGCGAGTCATTTTGCCTCTCCTGGTCTCAGTTTCCTCATTTCCAATCCCTGCCCTTTCCACTTCAACTCTAAAAAACTGACATGGTTTAAGCTGAACAGAGACCTTAGCAGTTCCCAATGCAGTCTGAGAAATGGCTGCTTTCACTGACCCACCAGAGGTGAAAAAAGCATACGAGGTAATTAGTATGCAGGGGTGACCGCAGACTACTGCTAAACAAAGTAGACTCAAAAATAAGACTCTTCATTAGGTGATTTAGGTAAGCTGAGATTGGGAGAGACCGCAGGCAGGGACTGGGATGGCCTCGTACTCAGAACGTGAATATTTTTCCCTTATTATTCACCTATCTGAGATCCAAACAGGTGAGCAAAGGACTCTTGTAAAAGGCTCTTGTCAGCCTTCTCTTTCTGGGAGTATGGCAGACAAAACACCCTGAAGAGTCCTTGCCATGAAAATATCTAAAATCCTGGGGAAAATATCTAAAATCCTGGGGAAAAAATGAAATTTATATTTATAAAAGCATTGTCAAACTAGCACAGTTATTTAAAACACACACATACACACACACACACACACACACACACACACACACACACACACACACAGGCAAAAGATAAAGTGAAAGCAAGAATTCTGGGGCTGAATGACTGCCAAGGCTGGCTTTTCCCTGAGGGTTTCTTCTGAAATCTGAAGGCCCTGACGTTCTACTATGGGGCTGCATTGGAGATAAGGGAGGGGGTCTATTAGGGAACCTTGACATAAAAGTAATGTCACAAAGAGCTACACCCTCTGTAAAAGAGCAAATGATAAAGAAATCTGCTGCTCAGAAACAGTCAACAAGAAAACTTGTCTATTTCAGCCTTAGCATCGGGTGGGAAAAAAATTCTATCTGTAAGCTGGCCTTTGCACAGGATTGTGGTTGAATTCATGCTACTTATGTGGTCCAATAAATTTGCAAGCTCAGACTTTAACCTAAAATGATCCTGGAAACATGGATGAATCTTCAAAACATTATGCTATGTGAAAGAGGCCAGATATAAAGGACTACATATTGTATGATTTTGTTTATATGAAATATTCAGAATCGACAAATCCATAGAGGAAGAAAGTAGACTAATTATTGCATTGGGCTAAGGGGTAAGAATACCGACTAACTGTAAACAAGGAAAGGGATCTTTGGAGAATTTGTTTTTTAAGTTTTAAAACTGGATGATAATAATTGCACAATACTGTAAACTTACCAAAACTCATTGAATTGTATGTTTAAAATGGGTAAGTTTTATGCCATGTGCAGAATACCTCAATAACGTGTTTTTTAAGCTGGTCTTGGGTTATTGCTGGAAAAGTAACTAGCAGAAGGAATGCAAGTCCTCTCCGGAGGAATATAACTTCACTAAGAATTCCCATAGACAAATTTACACATCAAATGAGCAGCTCACAGTGAAAAATCACAAAACACACAAGAAATCAAGACATGAGTGAGAACTAGCAGAAACGTAGACAGCAGATCAGTCCAGCAAAGGCTTCAAATAATGGAATTAGTTCACATAAAATAAATAATAACTACATTACTAACTATATTAATTATAACTATGAAGTAAAAGGTATACTTGGAAATATGTGCAAGCAACTAAAGGGTCTAAATACAACCAGCATATTTAGAAGAATCAGAGAGCTATTCCAGAAATAAAATGTACATATAGTAACTGAAATTGAAATTTTAATTGATTGCTCTAAATAGTAAATTAAAATAGCTGAGGACGGAATTAGAAAACTGGAAGGATAGCTAAAGAAATTAATGAAAAGTCAGGGCAGAAAAAAGTTTGCAAGATATGTAAGATAGATTGAAGCAGCTTCCATGTGACTAATCAGAATTTCTGAAAGAGACAATAAAGAGAATATGAAATAAATCATATTTGAAAAGATAATGACTGAGAATTTTCATAACCATTGAAAAGCATCAGTCCTCAAAATCAGGAAGCCCAAAGCAATATTAACCAAGATTTTAAAAACTAGATACTTCATAGTATAACTGGAAAACACCAAAGACAAAAGAATATATTGAAAATAGCCAGGAAGAAGAAAGAGTGGCAGTTAGAATGATGGCAATTTCTCAGTGCAACAATGAGAGATCACAGCAGACTAACAGTATCAATATGCTGAGAGAAGATAACACTCAATTTAGTATTCTATTAGCCAGAAAAACAATCTTTCAAAAATTAAGTGAAACTAAAATAATTTTTAGACAAAGTAAGGAAAAGGAAGAAAAACCTTGACCACATTACCAACAAATTCTCATTAAAGGAAATTCCAAAGAATATACTTCAAACAGACATAAATTAATTCCCAAAGACAAAAAGGAATTATAAATAATATTGATAAATAAGTGAATAAGTGATAGACAAAAGATATTGACACATGTACGAGTAAATATAAATATATAACCATCCTGAGCAATCTAGTAAGGCTCCATCTCTACAAAAAATTAAAAGCTTCCCTGGGTATACTGGCACATGCCTGTAGTCCCAGCATCTTGGGAACCTGGAGTGGGAGGATTGCTTGAGCCCTGGAGGCAGAGGTTGCAGTGAGCTGAGATCACACCACTGCATTCCAGCCTGGGTGGCAGAGCAAGACCCTGTCTCAATAAAATAAAATAAATGTATGAATAAGGGTGTGAGTAAATATAAATAAGCATTTACTAGATAAAAAATATTAATAATATACAACTTGTATGACTAAAAACAAGGCTAAAATACCACAGAACTAAATATAAAGCAAGATAGCTGATAAGTTGGGCAAGAGGTGATCAGAGTTAAACCACTATAAAATCACTGCAGTGTTCAGGAGGATAATAATATTAGGGTGTGTTAAGTTAATTGGGCAATTAAAAATGGCCTAGGTAACCATAAAAGAAGTATAAAGGATATAAATGATAAACTAAAAGAAGTGTGAAATAGGCCGGGCACAGTGGCTCACGCCTGTTATCCCAGTGCTTTGGGAGGCAGAGGCGGGCGAATCACGAGGTCAGGAGATCGAGACCATCCTGGCTAACACAGTGAAACCCCATCTCTACTAAAAATACAAAAAATTAGCTGGGCGTGGTGGCGGGTGCCTGCAGTCCCAGCTACTCGGGAGGCTGAGGTAAGAGAATGGCGTGAACCTGGGAGGTGGAGCTTGCAGTGAGCCGATACTGCGCCACTGCACTCCAGCCTGGGCGACAGAGAGAGACTCCATCTCAAAAAAAAAAAAAAAGTGTGAAATACAATGAGAACATTAGTTTAAAAAAAAAAAATCCAGGCTGGCCTGGTGGCTCATGCCTGTATTCCTAGCACTTTGGGAGGCCAAGACAGACAGATGACTTGAGGTCAGGAGTTCGAGACCAGCCTGACCAACATGGTGAAACCCCATTTCTGCTAAAAATAAAAAAATTAGCCAGGCATGGTGGCACATGCCTGTAATCCCAGCTACTCGGGAAGCTGAGGCAGGAGATCACTTGAACCTGGGAGGCAGAGGTTGCAGTGAGCCAAGATTGTGCCACTGCACTCTCCTAGCCTAGGCGACAGAGTAAGACTCTGTCTCAAAAAAATAAATAAATAAATATCCAAAAGAAAGAAGGGAAGAAAGAAGAGAACAGAAAAGCAGAACAAATGATAGAAATAAAATGTATCACTAATGAAAATAAATCTATATCTATAAATCAAATTAAGTGGTTAAAAACACAGTATAGGGCAAGTTATGCTGAGATTAAAAATAAGTGATCCCAGGGCCGGGCATGGTGGCCCACGTCCATAATCCCAGCACTTTGGGAGGCCAAGGTGGGAGGATCGCTTGAACTCAGGATTTTGAGACCAGCCTGGGCAACACAGGGAGACCCGTCTCTACTGAAAATACAAAACTCGGCCGGATGTGGTAGTGTGCACCTATGGTCCCACCTACTGGGGAGGCTGAGGTGGAAGCGATCACTTGAACCTGAGAGATCAAGGCTGCAGTGAGCTGTGATCATGCCATTGCACTCCAGCCTGCACAACAGAGGGAGACCCTGTCTCAAAAACAAAAAAAAAAGGGGGGGGATCCCAAAATCTTAGAAGCTTACAACAACAGAGATCTCTGTTTCAGTTATTTAAAGTTTCAAATAAAACACCTAAATCTTAATGACTTAAAATAACAATTTATTGTTGCTCAGGATGTTGTGGTTTGGTTGGGCAGTTCCGCACATGCTCCTGCAGCTGCATTCACCTGCTGGTTCAGTGGGAGCTGCAAAGACAAAGCAGGCCTCACTGTAGTAGGGAAGGCTAGAAGTCTAAAACCTCTGTTTCTATGAAGTTTCACATCTTTCAGTTATCTAACCCAAGCTTCTTTACTTGGCAGCTGGGTCCCAAGAGAGTAAAAGTGGAAATTGCAAAATATCTTGAGGCCTAGACTCCAGAACTCATTCAACATCACTTCTACTGCAATCTTATGATAGTGTGAATCATGTGAAAGTAAATCACAGGCCAAGCCCAGGTTCAAGGGAGTAGGAAATAGACTACACCTGTTGATGGGAAGGGCAGACATGGCATGGGCAATCGACCCCCATTTATGTCTCAGTCATGCAGTGTGTTCACTGCAGGTCAGCTCCATGTTGTTTTCACTCCAAAACCCAGGCTGATAAAGGGATCTCAAAACATTTTTAGCGTCATGGCAAAGGGATCATGATGAAGCATGTGCTGGCCCTTAAAGCTTCCAGACAGAAGTGCTCTTTGCTCATAATTCATTGGCCAAAGCAAATTACATGGTAAAGCCTATCTTATAAAGCCCTGGGACTATAAGGGTACCTAAAAAGAGAGTGTTATTAGAAATCCTACTGAAGTGTGAACTACTTGAGTGAGGACAGAGGAGGAAACCACAAAATATTTGGATGATATACAATGTTAAGAATTAGCTTCCAAGAAAATTTCAGAGAATATTTTATGTTATGCTAACAAGGTTCACTGACATTGACAGTTATGGAATATTATAGAGCCCATGCTTAAGAGGCAAAACTGTTAGGAAAAGTTTCAAGGGGTTTAGACCACTTCTGTGTTCAATATACACACCAAGTTCCCCACTGTCATCTAAAGATTTCTTCTCTGGTTATAAAACTAACACTAGAATCATAAAAATTTTCATCAAGTCCAACCTACTCCACATACAAAGACAACTGATAGTCATAGGTACAGGGAAATGTTAGGATATGTATCTTGAAATAAGTCAAACTGTCAGCAGGCCTTCACTGACCATTCTTTATGTGCTCATCTCTTTGCTATGTGCTGTAGTGAATGCCAAGTATAAAATAACCTCAAAGGTCAGGAAAACAGGAAAACATTTTTTTTTTTTTTTTTTTTTTTGAGATGGAGTCTCGCTCTGTCGCCCAGGCTGGAGTGCAGTGGCGCAATCTCGGCTCACTGCAAGCTCCGCCTCCCGGGTTCATGCCATTCTCCTGCCTCAGCCTCTCCGAGTAGCTGGGACTACAGGCGCCCGCCACCACGCCTGGCTAATTTTTTGTATTTTTAGTAGAGACGGGGTTTCACCGTGGTCTCGATCTCCTGACCTCGTGATCCGCCCGCCTCGGCCTCCCAAAGTGCTGGGAAGGAAAACATTTTTAAATAAACAAAGACCAACATAAGACAACTATGGTCTTTCCCTGTTCTCCAAGAGGCAGACAATGGCTGCTGAGATATTTGTACTTCAGTTGGCAGTTTAAGATACAGTTAAGGCATAGGAAAAAATAGCAAGCAAAGCAGTAGGTAAATAATAAAGCAAGTGGTAGAAAGTCCCAGTGCTGGAAGAGATTAGAGGAAGGAAAAATCAGTAAGGACTGAAATAGACATATTCAAGGAAGGGAAACTAGGGCTGAACCTCAAATGATAACACAAGATTATTCTTAGAGACAGAAAACTTTTACAAAATATGAGAACATGGACAAAGCCACCTTCCCATGAGGTTCCCAAAGAACATGATTATAGAAGAAAAGAAGAAAATGTCCCACAGAGTAATAGTTTACCACTACCTCAGTATAGACACCAAATCCCAACATTAAAAAGGCTAGGCCAGGTGACCCGCTCTTTGTCCTAAATTGCTCAGGCTTCCAACTAAAGTAAGCTGGGAAGCCTCCCACTCAGTCCTACCTTTGCCAGTGTCCATACACAAATGCCAAATCATACTACTCTATATTCCTAATGACAAGAGATAAAGCAATGCCCACCAACCCAGCACTGACCTGTTACAATACAGCATCTTCCGCTAGCAAATATGGTCCTATCAGCTTCCTAAAGTCCAACCAATTAGATTGGCATTCATGTTTCTTAATAAGAGAGAAGTATAAAGATGAACTCCTGAGCACTAAGTACCAACGGGGCCGTATATCATTAAGTGCAACCAGAGCCACTGGGAGTTTCCAATGAAAGATGAATCAGGGCCGGCAGCAAAAAGGGACTGAGGAGTCTCTGTGAAGTCAGCAGTTCTTGATGGTAGGTGAAATGATTGCTAATGTTTTCACTTTGCCTATGCATTACTCTTCTCCACATTTCTTTCTCATTTCTTTCTATGCCACTGTGAGAAGACTCATTTCAACAGATTTCTGAACCAGGAAATGTGGAATCCATAAAATGTTGGTTTGGTGTTTGATTTGGGGGTTTCTTAGTATCTCATGTGTTCTACAGGCACCACAAGAGTCCCCCAACTCTCACAAAGTAACACTGCAACGCAAAGACCTTCAACACAAAGAAGGCATGTCTTCTCTGTGCCCCAATATTGCTTTTATTATGAATCATGCAAGTTAGACTTTATTGCACCTTGTTCTGTTATGTCACTATTAATCTTGTCTCCCCAAGTAGAATGTAAGGGGCCTTGCTGGCACTCTGCGTGCACCCTCATAGTGCCTCACCCAGTGCTGGGCAAGGTTAACTCTCGGCAAAATTATAAAGCAGTTCTTCCTCTAGGGCCTTTTTCTTTTGCTCTCTTTGCCCCTAATGGATGGTGCCATTTCCTTTCTAATCACAGAAGCGTGGCATCTGCACACTTTTTACACCTTCAAGCCCATCAAAATAAAATCTCAGGAAAAAATGTGATAAACTAATCCACCCTAAATGATAAATGATTGCTTGAGTTTAAAGAGATGTCAAAGACACAAATCACCACTAGAAGAATTCCAAGTATTAGCAAGATGATAGGGAAACTCTTTTGAGGAGGAGAGAGCCTTGCTAGAGCCTCTGAAATTCCAGAATTTCTACTGGATCCTGCGTCCTTCATTTCGGCCTATACAAAATCCTATATATCAATTAATTTCTTACTTTCCACTTCCTGCTCATAGCAGGCTTAAAAAACAATTTATGGGATCTTTATTGTCTTCAGACCAGAAAAAGGAAATACAAACTAAGGCAGCAGCCCTTCCTTCCAGTGCCTTGCAGCAGTGGACTAGCTTGACTTTCAAATAAGTTCACACCATACAATATAATAACAGGAGAGTGTTCACAAATCTGGCCTTTTCTGGATATTAAATACATCTCTGCTGCTGGACTAGCCAGATAAATACAGAATGTATGTCATCCAAAAAGCAGGGCAGATAAGTACTCCATTTAGACTTAATAATGTGCTATTAAAACTACATATGTCAAATTATTTCATGCATAATGCAAACATATGATCTATCACAGTTAGGACAGTCTTGAAATGTCTAAGGGCCAAGCTTGATTAGGGCTCTAAAATATTTTGGTTTCTGCCATAACCTTCCTGGAATGGCTTAGCAAGTAAGAATCTCCTACTGTTTGCTTTAGTAAATCCCATTTTTCAAGGGTTAAAAGAGTGATGTGATTTAATCTTGATGATAAACATTTGCATTGGCCTAAAAACAGAGATAAACAGGGGAATTGCTCCTGGGAGGCTTCTGCTAAAATGTTCACAGAGTTTAACCTGATAGAAACCATCAATCAACAGGTTTATTGGTGCCCAGCAGGGCTAGAGCCGGTCTTCTTCCTTGCATATAGCTCTGGGTGCAGTTCAAGTCCCACACACACCTAGAGGGAAAGGTGAGACCTTCCAGGATGGACCAGGTCAAATACACATTCCAACAGCACCTGATTTAGAGCTTCACTTAAATTGTATGTGTCAGTTGGGTCTGGACATTTGTCTTCTTTGACCTTGCTTCCCACCCTCTTCCAAGGGAGAACACAACTACATGTCTGTGGTTCATTGCTCTCCATTCTGTATTTCCTCTGGACCATGTAGCTGAGTCCCAGCAGTAGGGTGGCCCTCACTCTTTGGTGTGCCTGAGTCTGCCTCCCCAGGTAAACTGGGTATGTGTGATTTTAAGAAACTTCAGGACGCTGACTTCCATGAAGCCTAGGTTAATGGCTTCTGGGAGGTCAAGGGGAGATGCAATCTGCTACCATAGCCAGAACCTACTTTCCCCACCCCCACCCCAGCCTCTGGGTTCTAATTATATGATTGCAATAAAGAAGTCACTGAGGCCAGATGTGGTGGCTCATGCCTGTAATTCTCGCGCTTTAGTAAGCTGAGGCAGGAGGATCCCTTGACCTCAAAAGTTTGAGACCAGCCTGGGCAACATGGTGAAACCCTGTCTCTACCAAAAATACAAAAATTAGCTGGGCATGGTGGCATGCACCTGTGGTCCCAGCTACTTGGGAGGCTGAGGTGGGAGGATCACTGGAGCCCAGGAAGTCAAAGTTACAGTGAGCCATGGTTGCACCATTGCATTCCAGCCTGGGTGACACAGCGAGACCCTATCTCAATCAATCAATCAATCAAGGAAAGAAGTCACTGAGATCTTGATGAAAAGGAAAGGAAAACAAGGGGTCTGGTATGAGTCTGGCCCAATCCTAATGGCCTGGAGCAAGTCACCTTTCTCTGTGGTGATGTTTCTCAAAATACACTCCCCGAATACCAGTTTCAGAATCGCCTGCCAGAGATCTGGGTCCCATGCCAAGCTGGCTGATGGAATCAAAGTCTCTAAGTGTGGGGCCACATTCACTTTTGAGGACCATGGTCTAAAGACTCTGCGTTTGTTATCCATCAAATGAACTAACACAGGCCATAGCTACTTAATGAGGTTATTGTAAGGACCAAAATGGTATAGTGTATGTAAAGTAGTATACAGTCTGGTTTATCAGTTAAGAGCATATTTGGGATCCAAACAGATCTGAACTTGAAACCAGATTTTGCCACTTACCAGCTGTGTGGTCCTGAGAAAGGTACATCCTCTCCGAGCCCCTGTTTTCATAAGCTGTAAAATGTGGACAGTAATACCTAACTCATGGAAGTCACACAAGGATTAAATGAAAGGTTACATGAAAAATGCTTAACACACACCTGGCACAAGGTAAGTATTCCAGTCATGAACACATTTTTCCCCCTTCCCAGAAAAATACTTCAAACATGAGTCAGAGTACACTCGCTGTTTTACTACTACTGTGAGACTTATGATGCTTTTCCTACAGAACTTCCCAACTTAGTCTTAAGTTTTGTCTTTCATAAATAATTGCCCAGGCTCTTCCAGTCCCTGTTAAGACAGGCTTATAAACTGTTACTATCTTGCTTATCTGGGACTAATAAATTGGCATCTTGGCTTTCTGTGCCTTTCCAAATATTTGATTCTCTTCTATTTCCCCCACCCCACATTGCTCAATTTACAGTCCTAAACTATGCGGTAACAGCCCTGTCCCCATAGTCACTATTCAAGAAAGTGAAAAATATTTTTACCATATTAACAGACAGTTCGTATCTAAGGGTATCTTCACAGCAGCTGGTGCTATGGAGGGTTGAAAAAGAAATAAAAGGAAGGCAATTTGCAGGAAACCAAAAGATTGGCTTAAGCTGACCCTGGGAAATCCCTGGCAGCTGTACCCCCCCAAATCGACCTCGTTCAGCCCTGTTCTCAATATCCCATGCCAGGAAAGAAGGGCATAGTGGCTATTTGGGGTGAAGCTTGGATTAAAGCTCCTGACAAACAAGGCCACTTCCTTGCACCAGGGCCAATTCTAAAGGTTCCATCTGATACTGTGGGGAAGTTATCTTCCCCTAGCAGTCAACTCTTAGTAATCCAAAAATGTATTTATTTATCCTACTGTCAACAGGAATAAATTATACTCTACCTCCCGGTCCTTGCATTAGGAGGAAAAAAAGGGAAGGAAGACAATCTATTTCAGTTGTAATTAACATCGGGCCCGAGGGACCTTTCCGAAATGTCTGCCCTGGCAACATTTCCCCCAGAGTGGATAAAAATGCCTTCATGGAATGAGAGCCTTGGAGATCCCCCGCAGACATCTAACTGGATTCCAAACACGGAGACCCTGAGCAAGAGATGAGTTTCCTGCGAGACTGTCAACTTGCACGCATTTCCGATCCCATCGCTGCCCCCTTCATTTTAGGCCTCCCCTATTGCCTGGGGCAGGGGCCCGATTTTCTTACTTTCATCACACCGCGCTGGAGAGGAGGCCCTGCTCCAGGCAGGCTCGGGGCGGTCAATCCTCGGGGCTCAAGAAGGCGCTGTTGCCGCAGGGCCCAGTCGCCCGAGGAGGAGGCCAGCGCAGACCCCGTAGAAAGCAACAGGAAGCAACACACACGAAACCCTGGGCTAAATCTTCGGTCCAGAACCCGGGTCCGCGCACTTTGTGCCACACGCCGCACACTTTGCGCCACACCCGCCAGGAAGCTCCCTCGCCCCCGCCCTCTGCCCTCCTCCCGCTGATCCGCCGCGAATTATGGAGGAATGAGTGCGGGGACCCAGTTCTGGCAGTGCAAGGGTTTCTCCGGAACGGACCCCGGGAAACCCAGGAAGGGCGAAGCCCGGCATGGCACTCCGCCTCGGTGCACCCAATCTGATCCCGCAGCATTCCCTGCCTCTAGGCTGAGAGAGGGAAGAGGGGGAGGGTAGACAGAAAGTTAAAGACATCCCTTCCCCCACCCCAGCTAAGGTTCCGAACCGCACACCCGCAAGCCGGAGAAACCCCGACGCGCGCCCCGCACTCCTGCTGGGCGACCCGGCTGGGCTATGGGATCTATTACCCTACGCGGAGAGGAAATCCCGTCCTTCCACTGGCTTCCTGGAGGAGTTGCCGCTTACGCAAACGAAGGGACGAGGGACGCCAGCAGAGGCAGCCGGCAATCCCGAGCAGGAGCTCCGGCATAAAGCCGTAGCAAACAGCCCCCGGCATTTCCTAGAGGTCCTGGGGCCCGGCCTAGGGGCCCCCTGCAACAACCCTCCCCGCCCGCCTTCCGGAGGCGGAGCCCGGCCCGCGCTGCCCTGCAGGAGAAGTTTCCTGCCGCTCCTAGGGGGCACCATGAGCCGCGGCGAGCGCCCCCTTCATCCTCCCAGCGAAAGAAGATTCCCCAGAGCAACGGCACCATGGGGGCGCGAGGTCCTTTTCTTCACCAAAACCTCGCTCCATAGCACTCACGCTTCCCTTCTCCTTGGAAACTCCACGCTGGAGCCTGGGGACCTACGAGGTCTCTCCTATCCAACCCCTGGGACGCTCACAACACGCGGGAACTTTATTCTCAGATCCCGCCAAGTTAGGGGTGGGAGGAAGCGAACAGGTCGAGTTTGACCTGCTTGCGCTGTCTCCCTCGATTATGAAATGGAAAGACCATGAGTGATTCGCTCTGCAATGCTGTCTCCATTTCTTGTCCTGACAGAGGGCTGGTCTCAACTGACATAGTTACAGATGTGGGCTTAACCCCAGCCCCGCTCCCAAGCAGAGGAGAAGAGAGAGAAAGAGGGAAAAGCAGAGGTCTGGGCTCTCCCTTCAGATATTCACCTCTCTAGCCAACAGTTTTCTTCTCCCCTCACCTCCCCACCACGCAGAAAATCAGTCTCATTTGTACAGAAGCTTCTCCCGGGTACAGGGTCGGGGAGCGTGCAGAGGGTAGCCGGAGCTGAGAGCTAAGGCCGAACCTAGATTTTTCATGAGACTGTAGCAAAATGAAAGAAGAACCAGGGACAGAGGGTGGATATGTGCCACACCGGGCGACTGGATCTGGCCTTAGGCGAGAGAAGCTCTTTTAACCCGGGGATTTGCTTCTTAACTGTGGCCCGGCCCCACCCCACTGCCACCCCACCCAACAGGTTTGCAAACCACGTTTCAAGCCCGAGGGAGCTTTGCAGGTCCAAGCTCCCGGGACGCCAATGGGTCGCAAACCTGACTCGCTCACGCGCAAGGCGAGGGCCGGCGGCTGTCTGCGCGCGTGTGGACTTCGTGCACAGTCGGTCTGCAGTGCCTTCCACCCGCCAGCACGGGGCTGTTCTCTTAATGAATTACTAATGAGTTAAAATTGGGCAGCAGGCTTAATTAAAGCGTAGAGGCAATGTGTTTACCACATTGTAATTGAACTCATTAGGGCTATGGCTTTTTGTTTTTTAAGCAGCCGCCTTCCTTCTCTGTGTCGAATAATCTATGGGAAGAGTTTATTAGAGAAGGAGGGAGCAGGGCAGAAACAGTCCATCAATTCTTTCAATGAAAAAGATAGGACGAGGATGGGGAGGGGGAAACAACGCCTCCATTTCGCCGATGTCATGGTGGATCCAAGGCTAAACCGAGGCTTTCCAAGAAGTTGCAAGGGTAGGATGACCAGTGAGGGTTACCGGCACTTGGAAAGTTGCCAAAGAAGGAGCTAGGCCGGAGCCTGAAAGGCAAACTTTGTAATACCACGCAATTCTACCGAACTCCGTCTTCATCCCCTCCTGGAACGCTGGGCTCCAACTGGAACCTCTGGCCCGCGGTCTCCCCAACACGCAGTCTGACACTTCGTTATGAGATGGATTCGACTTTTTTTTTTTTTTTTTTTTTTTTAAAGCAGGCTGTGTTTGGTCCTAAAGCTTTCCTTCCTGGGGTTGCTGAGAAGGGCTCAGTCTTCCGTATCCAATCTTCCCAGCTCCCCTCCTGGAGACGCACAATGGGTTCTCATCTCACCGCAGGTGGTCGTTCCCCGGGAAAGTGTGGAAAGGGTGCCCCCTCCTAGTGGACTGCCCGTGGGCAGCACAGGAGAAGCGCACCTGCGCGTCCTGGGACAACCCTTCTGGCAAGGGAGTTCAAGCTGCCGGCCCAGGCTGCGCGCCCCCAGGGCGGATTGCTCCCTCCTGCCCCTGGTCCTATGCCAATTACTAGGTCTCCAGGCCTCGCCTCACTTCTGTCCTCCTTCGACCACTGGGCATGGAGGGGTGAAGGGTGGGGTGATGGGGCTGGGGCTGGCGCTGCGCTACTCGCCCTGCCCTGCCCTGCCTGACCAACAGGCGGCGTCAGAGACCCAGGTCTGAGGTGCGGAGTCGGGGGTGCGGATCTGAGCAAGCTAAGCCGAGAAGCAGGGCGCGAGGAGACCGACCCTCACCCTAAACTTACAAACTTGCCCAGGAGGAGAGTAGGAAGAGTTGAGCGGCTGCAGGAACCGCAGAGAAGGGGAGGGGTGGGACAGGACAGGGTCGCGGCGAAGGACCGGATCGCGAGCAGGAACGCAGAGGACCGCGGGCGGCGGCCGGCGGCGGCTGATCCGCGCGGGGGAGGCAGCAGGCGCGGCGGGAGGCAGAGCGCGGAGGAGCCGCGGAGCGCGGGGCAGGAGGGAGGACCTCGCGCAGGGGTCTGGAGACCGCGCGGGCGGCGCGGACAGGTAAGTGGCTTCGTCCTCCGCCCTCGGCCTCCTTTCCTTTGGAGAATACGGGGACCAAAGGGACTCCAGGAATTTCTAGCCCCTGGTACAGCCCCGCAGCTGACCTCGACCTCCTCCCTCCCCTCCACTTCAAACGCACACCCATTCCGAAGTCCCCATTCCGCACCATTTGTAAATTTTGTCAGTCTCCCACCCTGACCCTCCCCCACCCCATCCCACCTATGTCCGCCTGACCTGGGAGGTTGAGGTAAATTGTCTCTAATTTGTTGCTAAAAGATTAATTGCAGAAGGTGGGTCGATTTGATTAAGGCAATTAATCTTTGGTTACAGCGTTCTGGTGTCACTTGTGGGCGGGGGGGTGGGGGGGATCTGAAGAGAGCTAGGGAGAGAAGGCAAACGAGACTTTTTGGAGACGCTGTGGAAAGCGGCTCCCTAGCCGAGGACAGCATCCAGATCTTTGCCCCTGAACCTCCGCAGCCCGCAGCCCCCGAGCTCACGCCGGCGGTTTCAGCACTGCCAAGCTCGGACAGCGACTCCCGCGGGCGAGCCTAGTAACTTCCAGGTGCCGGGAGGTGAAGGAACGTAGGCAGCCGCAAGAGCTGACCCGGACGAGGGGTGCACCCCTAGCCCCGTCTCCGGCCCAACCACTGGGCTTCCCTTTCCCCACTGATTCAAAGCAGGATCCGGCCAAATAGACTCCCCGAAGACCCCAATTCTCAAACCGCCATAGGGGCGGGAAAGAGAGAAACCCCCCAAACGTCTCCTAGAAAAGTTCCCAAAGCTGGAGTTTTCTCTTTTCGTGAATAATTAACGTTGCTCATAAATAACTGATAGAGGCAGTGGAGAAGGGAAGAGGGAGGAGGCGAGCGAGAGCCAGAGCGGCCAAAGAGAGATCGAAGAGTTTGTTAAAGGACCATTAAGGACGGCTTACTGGGAACGGAATTCCTCCTAGATCACGCAGAGCGGTTCCACCCTGGCGAGGGGTAAAAGCAGAGAAGGGATGCGCCCAGGAGAGAGAAGATTGTGTTGACCAAGCCCGGGGCACCATTTCTGGACCCAATCTTGTACTCTCACCATCCTCTTACACCAACCCAGGGCTCTTCCCAGAGCCCCCTGGGAAGAGGGGGTCATCACCCCATCCCCATGTCTACGCCCAAAGTGCAGAAGGTCTAGGCTAGATAGTAGAGGCCCAGGGCTGAATCTGGGTTTTGAGCTCTGACAGTGCTGCTTAGGACTGTGGCAAGACTTGCCCAATTCCAACTAATTTGCATGCACCTCCCCAAAGCTCTCCTCACCCCATCTCAGACCATACCATTTCATTCTTTTCACACTGGCCCAAAGTCTTGAGACTTCAGTTTCCATCATGTTCATTCCCACCTGCTCACATTAGAACCTTCAAGAACACAGTCTTTACAGGGTCCCCCACACCCCCCAAACTGCCTTGCCCTCTCCCACTGCCCTTCTACCATCTCCAATTTCTGACTTTGTCTAAGGGTCTGGAGCATGCTGAACTCATGTCTTGTATCCATCCCAGCTCTGAATTGGGACTCGTGAGCAGGGATCTCAGAACCTGGAAGAAAGCCCAAGAAGAAACCCTTGCTCCTAGGCTGCAGGCCTATGCCAGGGCCTTTTGGCTCCTCTAGGAAACACTGACCTCCCACCAAATAGACTGCCTCAGATGGCCAGTACATGTTTTTAGAGTGAAACTCCTGAGAGCCCCTTAGCCAAGCAGCCAACACAGTCCTTCACAGGGGCTCATGGAGGCCATCCCACAGCAAAGCTATGTCTTTTCCTAGTGCAACTGGGCATAGGGCAGTATCTTCCCAGGGCAATGGCCCAGGGAAGAAGATACTGTAGACTGCACCAACCACCAATAGCTGTGAGATGAGGTTCTGACTTAGGGGGTAGGAAGGAGCCTCTTTCTGAGCTTGACCACTGGTCAACAGCATCCACCATGTCCTCTTCCAAAATGACCATCTCCTAACCTCTGAGTATTCCAAAGGCCAGACTGACTTCTGATATTTCTGGGCTAGGAGCTGGGAGTAGCTTCCAAAGAGAAAAATTTGTGGCCAACCCTCATAGAGTCTAGGCTTAGAACATTTGTGATGAGAATTTTCTCTTCTCTTTACCTAATATATAAGAAAACACTAAAACCAGTTTTCTTTTCTCACCTACCTCCTCCCCACCTCAACACTTCCATACCCTGATCTCTACCTTTTAAGAACAAGGAAGTTCTGAATGGGAAAAGAAAATGGAGGGAGAAGAGGAAATTCTTAGGGAATTGTCTCTCCACCTCAGTAGGGACATACCAACCCAGGAGGATTGCTGTGAAACTAGACAAAGGGGTAGGAGGAAATCAGATGAGGAGGAGGCTAGCCCTGGAGCCATGGGTTGTTTACTTCTCATATAAAATATAACTCCCCCAAGCAGGAAGTTACTGCAAACAAGTATCAATAATGAATGAATCTCCTGTAATAAAATACTTACATAATTAGCACAAGTCAAGTGGCTGCATTATGTTAACCTTTTGCAATTCTGAGCTGGAAAATTTTGCTCCAGAAATCCTCAGAATACCGTTTTCATTCTCAAGAGAGGGTGAAAACCAAGCGCTCACCCAGCCTTCCACTCTGTTATGATATGGTTTTCCATTTCTGAACCAGGACGTAAGTACTTCTGAAATATAACAGAAAACTCTCTTTGGTGAATTCAGAACAGTCATTAACATTCAGTTTTAAGTGAATGTTAACAGTAAATAAAGAAATCTCTTGATTGTAATAGTAGTAACAAAGCAATAATTGCCCAGTAGGTGGTCATCAGTAATGATAAATGTATCATTATTACTGTGTGAGTCTGGGAACTCAGTTTTGGAAACTACTTCAGACTTTTTAGTAGCATGGCTGGTTACAAAGCATTTCTTAGCCTGCAAAAGCCATATAATTTTATACACAATTTAGGTGAAAATAAATTTAAATCTGTATATTACATTTTTAATTTCAAGTTAGTAATTAAAGTTGGTTCATTATATCTCTTCTGAAACCCTCAGTGCTCATCTCCATGGTTTGTTTGTACAATTTGTTTCTAAGACACCCAAGGTTACACAGTTCTAAAAGATGGAAAATTTAATTATTTGCCAACATTAAGAGTTTGCCGATTATATCATAATGTGTCTTGAATAAGTTTGGGATGGTATTGCCTTTGGTCTGTTTAGCTGCGCTTTCACTTGGAAACCCTTAAGCTCCGTGACAGAAAGCCTTTTTTTTTCAAATTTTTTTTTTTGCTTAAAAAATAACTTTTAAATACACAAAAATAGAAAATTTCTCCCAACATTCTCTCTGCATATTCACTGGTTGCTGTATTTTCAGGAAAAAAAAAATCAATGACTCAAATTTCTATCACCCTCTTCCTTGGGACTTATTTTGCTAATATCTAATTTTATCTTTTGCTACCACTGAGTTAAAGTGTGCAGGCAGGAGAGAAGCTGAAGGCATTATGCTTATTGGGCAGTCAGAGAACACATGATAGTTTAATAGTGCATTAGGTAATGGGATCAAGCTTGATGGCAAAGTAGAAATTTTTCAGATGAGTTGAATGATGGGGGAGGGTAAGATAGAGAAAACAGTAGGAAAGGGAAAAAGAAAGGCTTTATTTCCTTAGGAAATAAAATTCAATGTTCCTTCCACCAGTGTCAGCTGGGGAGATGGTAAATGTACATCTCTCTCGTGACATGTCAACTACAATCTACAACCCCTCCCCCTACTCCCACTCCTTTGCTTCCCCTCCCCAAGCTTTAAAGGGTCCTGCTCTCTACACCCTCTCTGCATCCTCAGTTTTATTTACTTCTTAAACTGGTTGCTTAAAACAAAATAGCCAGTTGTAAAATAAAATAAGCCCTAGGCCTCATTTCTCATACTTAGTGGTAGTTGGAGTCTTCGTATGATTAAAGACTCTTTTGCAGAAATCCAACCAAATACTTGCTGTGGTTTCATCTTCCACAACCCTATTTCCTACTCCACTTTCTCCCTCTTCCCTTCTTTTTTCTCCTCTCCCTTCTTTAGGAGTGAAAATCAGAAAAGGCAAGCATCTTGCCTTGTTATTCATTATTATAGCAGCATCTTTGAGACGCATCTTTGCGAATGAAAACTCCATGTAGATGCCTTATCCTTTTGTTGTAGCGACCTAGGTTATTCAGGAGCAGAGACAAAAGCCTGAAGTGATGTGATCTAAATGAGCTCCGGGGTTTTCCAGCTGGGACCACCTCCATTTCAAAGGACCCCCTCCTTCCCTATATGGGGAGGAGGTGGGTGGAGAGGGTGAGTACAAATGTGTATACGTGCAAAGAGACAGAGAGAGAGAGAGTGAGAGAGAGAGAGGAGAAAAGAGAAAAGCGAGAGAGCCTAGTGGGCTTATTCCCTGTGCCAGTGTTTTTCTTAGATGCATATTCACAGGTGTGTTCAGGGAGTGTGCATCTATGGGTCTGTGTGTATCCTCAGGTATTTTGTGTGCCTTTGAATTTTATCTTGTTCAACTAATATTTGCTAAGTGACCACCAAGTTCACCAACTTCATCTTCCATTCTGGATATTATTACTTCATGGAAACGATGTGCACATATGTGTGCCTTGCTGTGTTCACAGGTTTGGGAGGACTTATAAGTGTTCCCTGTTACAATAAAGAAAGGCCAATAGCAACTGTTTCAGTTAGTCCCTGTGAACTAAGGGTAAGAAGGGTAAGAATCTTCTCTGCCACTTACCCAAATGCAAGTTTCCTTGTGAGAAAGATTTCCTCTGATTAAGGAAAACCAAGTCTCAGTTTCTCCTCCCACCATCACTATTTCTTTAAAAGGTGCTTGTTTGAAGTGTAAGAGCTCACTGATTCACATAGTCACTGGTTCATGAAGAACTCAAGGGATCACTGGGGCAGGAATTACAGGTCCTGCAAAGTATGCTCAGTTTCCCTTCCCAATTCCAGTTTAGAATATTTGGCTTGTGCTCTTGCTGTACTTCTCTTGGACTGGGCCCTTGTTTATAAACAACATTTCAGAGAAGATTCAAAAATTGAGTTAGCCCCAGGACGCTCGGAGCCCTTTCTAATTTGTCCTGTGACTTCGGCCATGAATAAATCTTTAGTTTGCTCCTAGTCCCTGGTTTGCTCCCTGCAACCACAGCTGGGGCAATAAAGGGAAAACCAGGGAGTCTGAGCCGGGCTGCAGAAAGATTTTTACGGTAGAAAGTGAGAGCTAAGGGCTATCAGCAATCGTTATCATTATGGCCATTATGATTGCTAATATTTATTGTCAATCTACTTAAAATGGGTTAAACAAATGCTAGCTGGGGTTCTGGCCAACTGTATATAAAATAAAGACTAGACCAATTAAAGGCTGGATAAAATTTTAACAAAAGGACTAATGTTCCTCCAGAGAACTTGGTTCCCTCTATGCTCACCACTAAGGTAAAATGCCTTTGATATCTTTTATTCTGGAGCTATTAAAGATTTCTAATGTATCTTGTAACAGGACAGTCCTAGCTCTTCTTCCCATTCTCTGAGGAAAATGCTTTTAAAACTACCATGTATTAAATGACTACTGTGTGCCATGCACTTTGCATATATGATCTTACTTAATTCTCACAACACCCCTGTGGGCTACCTATCAATCTCCTCATTTTGCAAATGAAGAAAGCGGGGCTTGGGGAGGTGAGGTATCTGAGGAAGATTCCACAGCTAGTCAATGATTGAGGAGAAATTTGTACCCAGTTTCATCTGATTCTGAATCCCCGGTTCTTTCTAATATACCAGAATTCTTCTGCCCCTTCCAGTACTGCCAGTCTCCCAGTTTCTTTCTGGGCCATATGGGTCAACTTTTGCAGGCTAAGGACTAACAGAGAAATCATTTCTTGCCCTATTTGATGCAGAAATACCAATGCCAGGGACACTTCTATCAGAGAGACGGAAGCAGTAAGATTTCTGCCTAAGAGCTGAGAATGGGGTAAGAGGGAGTGGGAGAGAAGGATAGAGGCTGTTTTTCTGATCTGTAACTGTCATGAGTTCCTTAACATCCAAACTGGGACTGGGAGGAGATGGCATATCTGGTGTTTCAGATTGTAATGAATTTTTATCCAGGCTTTTATTTTCCTTGCTGTCAATGCAAGGAAGGGGGTGGGGTTGAGGGAGCTGGATTGCTCAGTTCTTGGAGATGGGGCAGGTGTGGGAGAAGTAGGGGGTGTGGTTCTGTGTTGCCCCTTACCCGCCTCTTAAGACTATGAGGCTCTGCTCGAGCCCGCCCAGAGCCGAATCTAGGGCTCGATTACAGGCTGGGAGGCTTCTTCCCGACTTGAACACAGTAGGATTCGCTGTGCTTTGGAACGATGCATCTCGTCAGCACCGCGGACAGTTCCCATCCCGCGTTTTGTTGTGGCCTCGTATCCCGCGGAGTTCACCGCCGGCTCGGAAACCGACTGTGTCCCAAGTGGAGGAAGCTGGGCCCAGGCCCAGCTGAGCGTGGGTTCGCTTCAACCAGTTGAAATTTGTAGCTGGAAGCCCATATGCGCTCCTCTTGCTTCCTGGAAGCCTCCTCCTCTTGCTTCCTGACGTCGCCTCTCCAGTTATGAGGAGGCCAGCTCGGTTTGTGGTTTTCCTCTGGGTCCCGCGTCTGGGCTCCTTTACCTGTCCTTGGCCTGGGTGAACCGCAGCCGCCCGGAACGGAGATGGGAGTGGAAATGCTCTCCTCCATGTGGTGATAGATCATGAAAATGGGTGACACCAGTTTAACCAATAAAACAATTTGAATCAATTAGCAGGCTGAGGAGAGTCCCGACGTGTAAAATGCATGTCAGCTCGAAGAGGAAAGCATTGATTAACTCGGGCTCGACCAGCCTGCTCTCGCCACCGCTGACTCCTCCCTGAGCCTGCCAGTGTCCCAGGGGCCAGAACAGGGACTGACAAGGAGTCCACAGAGGAACAGCAGGAGACTTGTTCAAACTGAGGAGAAAACAAAGTGTCACAGAGACAGTGGGCGGCAGAAGGTTGCTCGCAGACTCAAAATATACAAACAGGCTGTGATTCTGCAGTCCAGCTCTGGTCTCAAGATGAGGATTCACTGGGGGCATGTGTGAAGTCTTTGAATAACTGTTATCCACTTTTACCTTCCAAAAATAGATAATTGACCTGACTTTTTAAACAGGCACCCTAGACTCATAGGGGAAATAAGACACTGCACTATTCTTAGAATTGTGTAAAATTATTTAACCTAACACCACGCATTTTTCCTTCCAATGAAACCTTTTTCTATTAAAGTTGTACATCCTGTTTGTCCTGTAGGGTGGGGGTGGGGGGCACTGGGGAAGAAAGTTAAGGCTTGTATGCAGTAAGCCCAAAAGTAATTTGTAAATGTTTCTGTTTTAAAATTCAGGTGAGGAAGTGGCTACGGGTGCCACTCAGAGGTGGATTCACTCCTCAGGGTAACCTGGAATGGCAGGGAAGGCAAAGATTTGGCCCATTTCTCTTTTCAAATAAATCTGTTTTTGAAGACACTCTTTTTTAAAAGATGGGGATCTGTAAGAGGAAGAGGAGCTTTGTGGGGTAACAATGGGAACTGTACAATCAAAAGTGAAGACCTCGTAGTGCTCCCTCCCTGGCGGCAACCGGATATTTCCCTGTGGTAGTTAGTGAGGTGACAGGACTTCTCCTTTCTTCCCGCTCTCAGTCGTAAAATCAGCCCCATTTCCAGGGTTCGTTTCCACGTGGCTCAAGCTTTCTTCCTGGCAGTCTGGAAACTGGGAACGTTTCCCTTTGTGGGAGCCCCTGACCCCAGAGAGGAGGCAGAGGAGGGGAGAAGAACCAGCTTAGCCCTGAAACCTTCTAAAGAGCACTGAGCCTTCAGCCTCAGAGAGAAGGGATTTGTGAATGACAATGGCGCGCTTTTGGCCAATGGGCTGGGTAGGCAGAAAGTGTGAGTTTTCCTTCTTTTTAGGATGGGAGGCTTTGGGGTATTGGCGGGGGAGCACTAGGTTGATTTCAGCCCCTTAGGACAAAGCCCAATTTGTGCCTTGAATGTCTTTAGAAACTAGAAGATGAGTGAAAAATTCTTTCATTGCCCGTTGAAACATGCCCAAACGTTTCGATTTTCATGGCTCTGTAACTGTGTTTTCAGGATATTAATTTAAAATAGCCACAACTCCTGAGCAACAAGCCCCTCACGTTTCTGTTCAATTGACTTTCCTTGAGTTTATTAACCTTTGATGAAGGTTAAGATTTCGCATTTTTGCTCTTGTATTTAGGAGTGGTATGTTGTTGGTGCTATGACACAATCTGTGTGGGCTTTCAGCTTGGTAGATGTTTTTCCATCATTTCCACAATGCTAAGACTGTTTCACGAGGCAGCAATTGAAAATTCAGCTACGGTAGTAAAGGAAAAACTTAAAGAACTTCCCAACCCCACCCCAGCCGGCATCCTTCTTAGAACATACTCCAAATAAGTGGTTTCTTTCCTTTCTGATAAACTAGCCAGTGGTCGTTTTGACTCTTAACAGCTGGTCAATTGGGAGGCACTATATTGAGACTTCATTAATACACTAGGGTGCGCCTCATTTAGGGAAACTATGAGGAAATGTTTTCTTATCCTAGTCTTTATTTTAGGGGAGAAGATTAGGCTTCTACATGTTTTCCTGATTAAATTTATTTATTTCTCCAGGAAAATTGGCAACTTGCTCAAGGACTGTTCCATGTGGGGGACCTCCCTGCTTCCCCGCCCCCCCTTTCCTTGTGCAGAGGTAGCCTGTATGGATCTTGTAAAATGGGTTAGAGGACGATTCTGAATGAAGTTTGATAAATCAATATGCACATGCACATATTGGGGTCCTCACCTAATTGTACACTCCATAAAATAGAGAAGGCTGCAGTGACTCTGCATCTTGTCCTATAAAGAAAATGTATATGCAAAGACGGGGCACTCCAAGTTTTTAGATTGGGCACTCTATGTGGAAACTTCTCTGCTTTTTCTCATTTCATAGCTTTTCAAAGGAGTCACTGAAGCTAATTTATTCTCCAGCTGACTGTGGATTCTGTCTTCAGACACAGAGCAGCTCTGCATCGTGTACCAGAGGGATCATTCATGAAGGAGGGTGACTCAGAAATGAGGGGAGGAGACAATAACCGTCAGGGATATAGTTAATTTGGAGGCGTCCTTCTAGAATCCGGGGCCTCCAGGATCCAGGTGCCGGGATGCAGGCAGACCGTTCGCTTTACACTCCTAAATCAGATCTACGGCTCCAGCACCATTGCTGCAGTTTAGTCCGGGGCTGAGGAGGTTGTTGTCAATTGCGAGTTGGTTAGGTTGGTAGCTTTCGTGCCTGCTGAGAAAGGATCTCTCTGTCGCTCGCGCTGGCTTTCTCTCTCCCCCTCCCTCCCTGTAACTTGCCAGCCCTTTAATGTGGAGTGTCAGGGAGACGGTGACGTCACCCTGCCCGCTGGGTGGCGTCCCCTCAGTCCGACAAGAGTTCAGAGACAGACGCTGTCAGACCGCGCTCCACTTGAGGCTCTCCTGCCGCGGGTTTCTGCGTGCCCACACTTTCTGCGGTGGAGGGGACGCCCCGCCGCAATTCAGGCCGTCATTCTCCCCAGGCCGGTGTTTGAGCGCCATTCGCTCGGGCGAGAGCCTGGATCTTCGTGCGGAGCCCGCCGGAGTCCCGCCCGCTGGATACGAGGACCCGCTTGGATGCTTCGCCTCCGAGCGCCCTCGGAAGATGGGCCAGCAGCCACACGCCTAAAGACACCCAGAGGTTACCAGGTATTGCCGGAACCGGCCGCCCCAATCCCGCACACAGCGTGCAGGGCACTATTTGAGATCCCCAGCAGTAGGATTTTCCGCGTTAGGTTGAGGGGCAGCGGTGAGCTTCCGTGGTGACTGATTTGGGAGTCGGAAGAACTAAGTTGGGGGTGGGGGGTCTTTGGTTCTTGGGCAAGTTAGGGAAGTTCACCAGCTTCCTTTCTCAGTTCAACTAACTTTTAATTGTCTCTTCTCCCCTCCCCACCCATCCAAAAAATAATGCCCCAGCCAAAACCTTGTGTCTGCTCTGACGGGAGTTTCTGGGAGGGCTTGGGGTAAAAGTGAGGAGACGCTTCTGCCTGGTCTACTGCTGCTAAGGCTGCGAGTCCTTAACGCAGAGCCAGCTTCCCGCCCGGGCTGGCCAGCCGCGCGCCTTGCTGGGGAGCGAGAGTTGGAGTTATCCCAGGGTCTTATTAAGTGGATATGAATCTTGTTCGGTAGGGAAATGAGCATCGAAGGGCCACCTGGCGAAGCTAGTGTTCGTTGTATCAGACTTGGGTGTCACTGCGCCTTGAACTGCCATGTAACGCCCTGTCCCCTGGAAATATTGTCTCTGATCCACCCAAAGTGACAAGCCAGGCTTTCCTCTCCTTTGATCGCGTCGAGGTTTGTTCAAGCTTCCTAGAGGCCGCCGAATGTAATGAGAACTGAGGAACCAGGGAGCAGCAGGGCAGAGACTGCTGTATAGATGCCACAGGGACCCAGAGAGAGGGCACGGATAAGAAATCGGGTGAGGGAGTAAGATCGTGTACCCTCTGAAAGCACTGTAACAGCGAACTCGCTGTACGTGGCCGAAAGGGGCCATGCTATGGCTTCTGGTGATTTTTCAGGGCAAAGCATAGCCTTGGCCAATGCGCTTGAAATGTAGCTGTGGAAAGATCAGTGTTTGTTTTCCTAGGGAGTGAGCTACTTTCCTTCTTTCCACTTAGTGGCATTGTCACTAAAATTTCTTTCCGCTTTCTTGTTCTGTATTTTCAACTTACTGAATATTTTCCCTCATTGTGGCATTCTGTTGACTGGAGGTGAAGTTAGAAATTTTACCACAGACCCAACCTGGGATTTCGACTTTCAACACTCCCACAGATTACCTAGTCCACCGATTAGCTGTATGGTGGGGCAGCTTTTCCCCAGAAAGATATAGAGATATCAAAATAAATTAGGGGAAAAAAGTCGCAGAAGGTGGTTCACATCAAGCTAAAAAATTTGCCTTTTGAAGTCTGCCAATGAAGACGCCCAAGAATTGTTCATTCCTGTGTACTGTTTCTGGGTTTAACACGCTTGCCTGTACTTACTTTCTTATCGTCATGGAAATGACAGGAAAACCGTTTTTAAATGATTACCATCTTCAACTTCATGTTTTTAAGCCAGCTTCCTATCTGAGACCAGAACCACTCAGTTCAGCAAGTAGGTTTTTTAAAAACTGAAACATTCTATTTTGGTGCAACTGTGTATACGACTTTGTACATTTTTCACCTTTTCAAAAAAAAATTCTAATTACAGTAACAAAATATCTAATGGCAAGGATGAGGGAGAAGGGATTTCATTTTGCTTTAATGACCTGTGTTTCAACCAATAATGAATTTCCCCAAGGAAACCATAGACACCACGAAAATCACTTTTTAAAGGGTTTTGGGGGTTACTTTTTAACCAAAATCAATCTATCTCCAAGCAAATGAGAATGATATCTCTTTAAATTTGGGTTTCAATGGCCAAGCCCCAGTTTTCCATAGCTTTTATAATCTGTACTAGTTACAACTATCATTACTACCTAATTTCTAGAAGCAAGCCATTTTATTCCAACAGCTTCTATAAATCCGGGATAAGGTCTTAGGTTTCTTACAATTCACTGCTTTTGAGGACAATACATAGTTAATTCACTTTAAATGTTTAGAAGTGCAAATTCCTGCATTTCTAAAGGATGACCTTGAAGGAAATTAAGAGATGACTTTCTTGTGTTCAAAACTTGGTCACTTTTTCCAGTAATAATCATGTCTTAACCAAAGCAAGAAACTTATTCTAATTCTTTGGTTAGCGACTCATCCCACCCCTCTGTTTTAGTCTGAAAAGTCTCAAGTCAACGCTTTCTCCTTTCCCTTCCAGTGTCCAAGGCAGACCTGTAGGGCTCGGCCCGGGGTTCTGCGGCGGAGATGGCTTCCAGTCCGCTGCCGGGGCCCAACGACATCCTGCTGGCGTCGCCGTCGAGCGCCTTCCAGCCCGACGCGCTGAGCCAGCCGCGGCCAGGGCACGCCAACCTCAAACCCAACCAGGTGGGCCAGGTGATCCTCTACGGCATTCCCATCGTGTCGTTGGTGATCGACGGGCAGGAGCGCCTGTGCCTGGCGCAGATCTCCAACACTCTGCTCAAGAACTTCAGCTACAACGAGATCCACAACCGTCGCGTGGCGCTGGGCATCACGTGTGTGCAGTGCACGCCGGTGCAACTGGAGATCCTGCGGCGTGCCGGGGCCATGCCCATCTCATCGCGCCGCTGCGGCATGATCACCAAACGCGAGGCCGAGCGTCTGTGCAAGTCGTTCCTGGGCGAAAACAGGCCGCCCAAGCTGCCAGACAATTTCGCCTTCGACGTGTCACACGAGTGCGCCTGGGGATGCCGCGGCAGCTTCATCCCCGCGCGCTACAACAGCTCGCGCGCCAAGTGCATCAAATGCAGCTACTGCAACATGTACTTCTCGCCCAACAAGTTCATTTTCCACTCCCACCGCACGCCGGACGCCAAGTACACTCAGCCAGACGCAGCCAACTTCAACTCGTGGCGCCGTCATCTCAAGCTCACCGACAAGAGTCCCCAGGACGAGCTGGTCTTCGCCTGGGAGGACGTCAAGGCCATGTTCAACGGCGGCAGCCGCAAGCGTGCACTGCCCCAGCCGGGCGCGCACCCCGCCTGCCACCCGCTCAGCTCTGTCAAGGCGGCCGCCGTGGCCGCCGCCGCCGCGGTGGCCGGAGGCGGGGGTCTGCTGGGCCCCCACCTGCTGGGTGCGCCGCCGCCGCCGCCGCCGCCGCCGCCCTTGGCAGAGCTGGCTGGTGCCCCGCACGCCCATCACAAGCGACCGCGCTTCGACGACGACGACGACTCCTTGCAGGAGGCCGCCGTAGTGGCTGCCGCCAGCCTCTCGGCTGCAGCCGCCAGCCTCTCTGTGGCTGCCGCTTCGGGCGGCGCGGGGACTGGTGGGGGCGGCGCTGGGGGTGGCTGTGTGGCCGGCGTGGGCGTGGGCATGGGCGTGGGCGCGGGCGCGGGGGCGGGTGCCGGGGCCGGGGCCAAAGGCCCGCGCAGCTACCCAGTCATCCCAGTGCCCAGCAAGGGCTCGTTCGGGGGCGTCCTGCAGAAGTTCCCGGGCTGCGGCGGGCTCTTCCCGCACCCCTACACCTTCCCGGCCGCGGCCGCCGCCTTTGGCTTGTGCCACAAGAAAGAGGACGCGGGCGCTGCCGCTGAGGCCCTGGGGGGCGCGGGCGCAGGCGGCGCGGGCGCGACACCCAAGGCCGGCTTGTCCGGCCTTTTCTGGCCCGCGGGCCGCAAGGACGCCTTCTATCCGCCCTTCTGCATGTTCTGGCCGCCGCGGACCCCTGGCGGGCTCCCGGTGCCCACCTACCTGCAGCCCCCGCCTCAGCCGCCCTCGGCGCTAGGCTGCGCGCTCGGCGAAAGCCCGGCCCTGCTGCGCCAGGCCTTCCTGGACCTGGCTGAGCCAGGCGGCGCTGCTGGGAGCGCCGAGGCCGCGCCCCCGCCGGGGCAGCCCCCGCAGGTAGTGGCCAACGGCCCGGGCTCCGGCCCACCTCCTCCTGCCGGGGGCGCCGGGTCTCGCGACGCGCTCTTCGAGTCGCCCCCGGGCGGCAGCGGCGGGGACTGCAGCGCGGGCTCCACGCCGCCCGCGGACTCTGTGGCAGCTGCCGGGGCAGGGGCCGCGGCCGCCGGGTCTGGCCCCGCGGGCTCCCGGGTTCCGGCGCCCCACCATCCGCACCTTCTGGAGGGGCGCAAAGCGGGAGGTGGCAGCTACCACCATTCCAGCGCCTTCCGGCCAGTGGGCGGCAAGGACGACGCCGAGAGCCTGGCCAAGCTGCACGGGGCGTCGGCGGGCGCGCCCCACTCGGCCCAGACGCAT
>NW_026652280.1:32347462-32571683 GCF_009828535.3 Hylobates moloch
AACTGAATTTCTCTCTTTCGTCTTCCTCTGATTTGGACGGAATTTGAAAACAAATTCCTAGCTTTAAGAGGGGTTTGTTTTCCCCATGCTTATTGACCTAGTAAACCCTAACAAGCCATCAGAACCTCAAGAATGGTAGCCAAGCAGATAAAAACCATGGTATCTACTGTTGTTTGATATTAAGATGGAAATATAAATGCTAAAAGGAAGTAAGTAAAAGTACAGTCAGGATCGGTGTTCACATAAAAATTCCACAGTGCCTGGAGCTCAGGGCAGTGCAGTCAATAGTTATATTGGCAATAACACCTAGTGATACTATTGAAATATTGCTGGTCCCTACCTCACAATAATTAATTTGATACAGATTCCCAGAGAAACTTGTTCCACATTGATTTTTCTATATCACGGTTTCATTCTCACATTATTCTGGGAAGTATGTAGTAGGAGGTTATACAATCTTATTATCCTGTATTGAATGGGAGACAGGTGAAACATGGAAGGGATAAAAATATATTATCAAAATAAGCAAATTTCAGGTGAAGGCTATATTTTGTTAACTTTATCTTGGAATCATGGGTCACAAGAACTTCATCCTTATGGGGTTTTTTTGTTTTTTTTTTTGTTTTTTGTTTTTTGCTTAGCACGTGGAAATGTTTTAAACACCAGGAAGTGTTTAAAGGGTTTGGATTGTGTGGGACTTAACTTGGTGCACCTTCAGCTGCCATTGCTTTTAGAAAAGATTAGCTTATGGTCCTCAGATTGAAATACACATTTGAGAAAATCCCAGACTGGGGCCCAAGTGACCTATGTTTTGGTATTAATGTATTTACTTGTGGTCAGATCCCGAGAATCCATTTATTTGGCAAAGTGTCAGAAATTCAGATGAGCCAAAGAGATTCTGAGCGCTTGTGATTAGCTGCTTTGGAGTGGTAGCAGCCAAATGTTTTATCCAGTATTCTTTACTCATTAATGAAGATATTTTCCCCTATGTAACAACCATTATCTATATGATAGCATTCATTTGTTTATTTACTTATTTACTCCACAAATATCTTTGAATGCCTACTGTATACTAAGTACTTTCCTAGACGCTGGGAATTCAGAAATAGAAATCAATACGAGTCCCTACCCTCACATTGCTTCCAATCAAGCGGAGGAGACAGATTACCTAAGAAGGCAGTATGAGTACTATAATCGTAGTCTACACAAAAAACCATCTGATAAGATTTATATAACCCTGTGTCCCTTTAGCCAATGTTTAATTCAACCATTATTATTGGAAAATATCAATATTTTATTTCTATGCTTATATAGCTATAACAAAAAAAGAATGAAATGTCTTTTCAAACTGCCTGATAAGTCAGTATGCAATTTTTGATTTTTATAGGAATTTTTCACTCCTGTGGCAACTATAAATATAGTTAACCAGAAAATCTCTATGACCTTTCTCTGAACAAAGATATAGACCTATATTTAATTGATCCCTAAAAAAAATTCAGTTTAGCAACAATATTTTGTTCCAGTTGATCTTTTAGTTCCTCATTTTAATTAAGTTTAGCCTTTCTTTAATCTGTCAGCCTTATTGGTAACTATTACTTTTCAACAATTTCGAAGAGATTACATTTTTAAATGATTTTTTTAAAACCTCCCTGTTAATGGTCATTAACCTTACGTACACCAGATATAATTCTGTATAATTGAGGGACCAAACATGAAGTTCTTAAGCAGCCAAAATTACCCAAAAGCCAGGAGAACTTTTATCTATAGATCCTTTAAAATTAGACCCAAGTCAGATAGATAAGGGGGATGGTAGTTTCATCAAAATATTACCTACTCAAAAATACAAATGACAGTATTTCCAATTGCAATCCCAGAGTAAGGTTTTGCATTTCCATTTTGAATAACTTTAGTGAAGTTAAGTGATCTGAAATTGAATGCAGTGGAGTAAGCTGGTCAGACAGCTCAAAGCTATTGCAGGTCAAGGAAATCAGGTAAAGTGGAGTCATCCCCAATTTTCAATCCCCTTCACTGGAGAAATGCCGGTACCATTGCAGTGTGAACATGGCTGCATCTTTTTATATGTATAGAAGTTTTAAAATCAATTTGATTTTCACTGGTATGATTCTCTAGTGTACTTAATATGCTATGGACAGATTTCTGAGAATAGTAAGAAGCAATTACACTTCTCATGAATATATAGCGGAGGAAGCACTCTGATTCATTATTCCATTCTATTTTTGAACATGCCTATGATTTTTTTTAAAAAAAGCAAAAAATAAGAAAAATTATTTAAAGTATAGACTAGTAGATCTGAGTTTTAATTCCCTCACTAGGTGACATTAGGTAAACCCTTACACTATTTTGTGCCTCAGTTAATCCACCTATAAAATTTGATAAAACCTCCCATCTCTAGTTTACTAGCAACATTTAGTTATGCACAATGTATTTTGAAGTCTTTCAATACATGGACTCAAAATTAAATAATTTCCTTATTTCAGATATTTGTTTACTTTTATTTATGAACGTTTCCTTCTTACTAATGATTGTTAAAAATATAGAACTCAAGGAGATAGAGAAGGGCAATGAAAAAATGTCCAGGAAAAAAAATTAAACAGCATTAACTCACAACACCAGTTCTAAAACTCAAGAGCTTTCTAAATGAACTCGAGACGCACTAATCAAAGATATTTAATTTACTGATTCAAGATGCAACGTGTATGCACCTTGCAATAAATTTTGATCATGAATTGTAAAGTTTGCCATAACTCTTAGTTTACTATAATCCCACTGGTATTAATCTTGCACTTGCTCCTTTTTTTTTTTCACTAATGGAGTTAATATTTAGTTAGTTCATTCTGTAGCATATGCTTTCCAGTGATTTTGATTTTTTTTTTCTTTTCTGTTCTGTGACCTCACTGAAGTGCCAGACGTCACAGGGGAAGTCATTCAATGTAGAATTTAACACCAAGAAATTAGAAGTCTATATCCCACTGATAGAGGAGAAAATTATTTAACCTTGCTTTTTATATAATTGATTTTTTAATGACTTAACGCAAAGTGTTTTTAAAAACCTCTCTATGCCATATGTTGTGCTATATTTTGGTTATTCTTAAGTGTACTAGTTACACTAACTAGATTAATTTTGACCCTATCCAAATCATACCTCTAAGAGTGTCAGAGACAGAGAAAATAAAAAATCCAGAGAATCTCAGTTAGAAGCAGATTATAAGACTAAGATCAATTTTAGAATTCAGAGTTTATTTGGGAGTTAAACATGCATACGTGGAGCTTCTGTTCAACAGTGGCCAGGCCCTGTGCCTGCTGTTGAGCAACAGGAGAACAGAGCCTCAGCCCAGCATAAAAGGGCAAGAAGGTGCATTGGGAGCAGCATGCAAAGATTGTTTGCAGCTTTGCATGCAGAAGATGGCTTCTCTTCTAGGGTGCGCTCCCCCGCAGCAGAACACAGACACTGCTAGCACATGAGTCTGCACAAACTATGGAAACGTCTGGACACTTGACCGAAATTATAATACCTTTCTTCATCCAGATGTTAGAGTGCTTGTGTATCTCATGTATAGACACAGTCTTAAACTAAAATAATTTTATTTACTAAATTGGCCAAGCGCAGTGGCTCATGCCTGTAATCCTAGCACTTTGGGAGGCCGAGGCAGGTGGATTGCCTGAGGTCAGGAGTTCAAGACCAGCCTGGCCAACAAGGTAAAACCCTGTCTATACTAAAAATACAAAAATTAGCCGGGTGTGGTGGCGGCCACCTGTAATCCCAGCTACTCAGGAGGCTGAGGCAAGAGAATCGCTTGAATCCAGGAGACAAAGGTAACAGTGAGCTGAGACTGCACCACTGCACTCCAGCCTGGGTGACAGAGCAAGACTATCTCTCAAAAAAAAAAGAAAAAAATTATTTACTAAATTTACCTGTGAGTGTGCAATTAAATAACACACTTTCTTTCTTTTTTTCTGCAGACTTCCTCTGTGGACAGACATTTTCCTTCTATTAAAAAAAATCAAAACAAAATATTTTCTCCAAATATTTTTCATGAATTGTCAACAACAGTACTGGGAGGACATAGAGGCCCTTTCAGTGATAAGCAACCGCTTAGTGCCTGGGGCTGCTGGCTGGGCCATGCTTCTAAGTGCCAGTTGTTGGCTCAAGGGAGAATTTAAAAGGGAGACAGCCAAGACAAGGAGTAGGAAACCAAGTAGGGATGAAATGACTGGGGGCAGCCTGGTACAGTGGCTCATGCTTATAATACCAACACTTTGGAAGAATGAGACAGGAGGATTCCCTGAGGCCAGGAGTTCGAGACCAGACTGGGCAACATAGGGAGACCTACAAAATATTTTTTAAAATTAGCCTGGCATAGTGGCACAGCTACTCTGGAGGCTGAGGTGGGAGGATCGCATGAGCCCAGAAGGACAGGCTACAGTAAGCCATGTTCACACCACTGTACTCCAGCCTGCACAACAGAGCAAGATTCTGTCTCAAAAAAAAAGAAAGAAAGAAAGAAAGAAAGAAAGAAAGAAAGAAAGAAAGAAAGAAAGAAAGAAAGAAAGAAAGAAAATGGTGGGGAGAAGAAAGAATGTATTTCCATAGAAGGGATGGGTGAATGCCACATTTTTTGCTCTTTATTCAAATGGCAAAAGTTTCATGTTCTACCCCATATACATGGTATACCCTACATGTCTGCAGGACACAATATTTAAATGCTCTTATTTATTGAATTCAGAGTTCAGTTTGAGAAGAGTGATAACTGTTTAATCAGCTTCTCCTCTCTCATGTCCACCGACAGAACAGGTCACCTGACGATTCATTTGGCTCTTATAGTTAAATGAGCTCTAAAAATGTACAATATTTTTGCTGTTGGAGGCCACAGTAGACATATATGTTAATTAATATTTTCAGGTCGTGGTTAAAATTTAGTGCTGTGGTTTTGTTTGTTCCTGAAAGAAATTTTCAAAATGTCAGATGAGAACAAAACTTATTTTCTATTGGAGCGTCACAAATTTCCCCAGTAAACTGAATGTATAGTTAGCCTAATTTAGTCAGAATATACAAATGGATCAAAATGTGCTGTTCACATATAGGAACAAGTTAATGCTTTAAAACCCGTCATGACAACTAAGGATTTAGAATAGCGTTAGTTGGTATTTCTCTTACAAAGCAGAATGAACTAAAAAGTACAACAAGTATTTGTGGAATGTATTTGTACCCTTTCCTAAGGTAGGGGTGATGGGGATTACCTGTAGGGTAGGTTCTCTCTGCCCTCAGAAAGTATATTTTCTAGCTGAGAAAGACCAGACTAATATTGTAAAACACTAGAACATCAGGTACAAAGGGGCAGAATAAAGACAATAAGCACTTAGAACTTCAGCCCAGGAAGGGATAAATCAGTAAGATTTGCAGAAGTTGAAAAAGCCTTACAGAAGAAAAATGTCTTAGTCTGGCCAGGCTGCGATAAAAAAAAAAAAAAAATACCATCGACTGGGTGGCTTAAACAATATCTGTTTTTCTCAGTTCTGGATGCTGGGAAGTCCAAGATCAAGGCACTGGCAGATTCAGTGATTGGTGAGGGAGCTCTCTTCCTGGTTCATAGATGGCCATTTTCTTGCTGTGTCCTCACATGGTGGAAAAGTAGGAAGGGAGATCCCTGGGGTTGCTTTTATAAGGGCATTAATCCCATTCATGAGTGCTCTGCCCTCATGACCTAATCACCTCCCAAAGCCCTCCCCTCCCTTCTCTAATACCATCACCTTGGGGGTTAGGATTTAAATATGTGAATTTGGGGATAAGGGGGACACAGGCATTCAATCCTTAACAAGAAGAGACTTGGATGGCATTCTGATTTTGGTTGCACAAGGAAGAGAGGAGAGGGCACCTTAGGACAGAGAAATGACATAAGGCAGTTGTAGGCAGCAGATGTGAAAAATAAATGCCTGTTAGGCAATAAACACAGGATGGGCCAGGTGCAGTGACTCAGGCGTATAATCCCAGCATTTTGGGAGGGCGAGGTAGATGGATCACATGAGCTCAGGGGTTCAAGACCAGCCTGGGCAACATGGTGAAACCCCGTCTCTACAACAAAATACAGAAAAAAACTAGCCAGACGTGATGGTGTGCACCTGTAGTCCCAGCTACCTGGGAGGCTGAGGTGAGAGGATCACCTGAGCCCAGAAGGTTGAGGCTGCAGTGAGCTTGGATTGTGTGAGTGCACTCCAGCCTGGGTGGCAGAGCGAGACCTTCTCTCAAAAAAAAAAAAAGGAGACAGGATGGCTCAGCAGGTTGGACAAGAATGGGAGAACCTAGAGACTTTGTGGGGAGAACTTTAGAGTGGAGTCTTTGATGGAGACCATAGGGAGCCATTGCAGGTTCTTGGGCAGAGGCTTGCCATGATATTTAAGAGAAAGTAATTATTCTAGTCCCTTGAAAGCTAGTGCTATTAAATCTGTTGGCTGTTTTTTTTTTTTTTTTTTTTTTGCTTGTTTGTGTTGTTCATATAGTCCATCTCCTCCTCATTTGCTATTTACTGCTCATATCTGCTTCAGCATGTTACTCCTCACACCCATCTTTCTCATACTTCCAGTTTCTAATGACATGTGAGGGCAGAACCAAGAGTGGGTTGGAACATTCACCTAGAATATGGAACCACTGCCGTTGGAGGACCTTGGAGAGACCAGGAAAGCTGACTCCTGACATTCCAGGCTCTCTGGTCTCCAGTTGCGCTCAGCAGTGATGTAGTTTCCCTGATATGGCACGATGCTGCCTTCACCCTCCTGGGTGAGCAGGATTCTCAGAAACCATGCAGATCACAATGTCCTGCAAATGTGCACTTGGAAAGTCTTGGTGTAGACACCTTCGTAAGCAGCAGCTTTTTCTTTTCTTCTTCTTTTTTGTATTTAAGTCAGGGTCTCACTCTATCACCCAGGCTGGAGTGCAGTGGCCAGTGGTGCAATCATGACTCACCTCAGCCTTGACCTCCAGGGATCAAGTGATCTTCCCACTCAGAGTAGCCGGAACTAGAGGAGCGCACCACCATTCCCAGCTAATTTTTGTCTTTTTTGTAGAGACAGAGTTTCGCCATGTTGCGCAGTCTGGTATAAAACTCCTGGGTTCAAGCACTCTCCCTCGGCCTCCCAGAGTGCTGGGATTACAGGTGCGAGCCATGGCACTGGGCCTTTAGCAGCAGCTTTTGGAAACTTCCATCCACAGGAGACGTTTTATGCCCTAGTTACCCATTACTCTCCAACTTCAAACCAGTTTTTTTCTACAGTCTTAGATATGTTTGAGGCCAGGCTTCCAAGAAACATGCTTCTTCCATGTATAATTTGCTCTCCTACAATTCTACACTGTTAGAATCGCTATGCTTCCCTCCACCCCCTCTTTTTTTTTTTTTTTTTTCCTAAGATGGAGTCTTGCTCTGTCACCCAGACTAGAATGCAGTGGCGTGATCTCGGTTTACTGCAATCTCTGCCTCCTGGGTTCAAGCGACTCTCCTGCCTCAGCCTCCCAAGTAGCTGGGATTACAGGTGCCTGCCACCATGCCCAGCTAGTTTTTGTATTTTTAGTAGAGATGGGTTTTCACCATGTTGGCCAGGCTGGTCTTGAACTCCTGACCTTAGGTGATCCACCTGCCTCAGCCTCCCAAAGTGCTGGGATTATAGACATGAGCCACCATATCTGGCTCACCAACCCCTTTTTCAAAAGAGGAATCCAGTGCTCACTTTGGCAGCACATATACTAAAATTGGGACAATACAGAGAAGATTAGCATGGCCCCTGTGCAAGGATAACACACAAATTTCTGAAGCAGTCCATATTTAAAAACAAAAGGGTGAGGGGAATATAGGGGATAAAAAAGTAAGCACTTTAGGGATGTTTCCAAACCCATTCATTAATTCTGAAAAAGTAAAATGTAGCCAACCTGATGGAATTTTTAGAAAAATTGGGAGATCACTGTCAACTAAATCACATTTATTTAATCTAGTATTAGACTGCCTTTTTTTTTAACCAGATGGAAACCATTAGCAGTAATAGTGAACAAATATATCCAGGCTCCCAGAGGTCATTTTTAACCACCATTAACAATCTGGTTTTCACAGATTAGTAATATACAAAAGGCAACAGTCCAGTAAAAGATACACAAAAGGCAGCGGAAGCTTCTGTGCTTTTTATTTACCTAACATTTAGCCATTTAAAAAACCCTTTGTAAGTGAGGCATTCGAATCCTCTAAGCTCAAAATTGGCAGATTTTACCCAGAAGATGCAGCAAAATATCTGTTTGAAATAGATGCCGTTGCAAAGTGTTAATAAAACCTCTACAAAGCTGATGAAAAGACAAGCTTTTTATTAACATCATCAGTAGATTTGCCTGTGTTTAACATAGTTTCCATTTACTAGCTGCTTGTTTAGTGGTTTCATACCAATGTAAAGCTACTAATTATGAGGTAGGAAAGAAATGCATTTTACATATCATATTTTAATTTTTAAATTCAACTAACTGAAACATAATATAAGACAAACAGTCCACAAAATATCCTAATGAGTCAAAAGGAATCTGGTCTATAATTTGATAAGACTATGGTTTCTAGAATTGCCTATTCAGGAATAAAGATCTCATTTAAATCATGCTTTGAGTGGTTGAGAAAGTTGTAGAATGATAGTGTCATTATGCCCTGCAGATAAATGCAGAGATACATGCATGCCTCTTTCTTCTGTTGTTCAGATTCAATATTGTATGCCAGTATTTTTGAAACTTCTACACCTTTAACTGGTTAACAGAGACTGCACATAATATGCATGTATCTTCATTTCAAAATACTATTTTTCTTGGTTTACACATTAATGATTTGTTATCAACCTTCATGTTACTCTTGTTTTACATAATAGTGTTTTTCTAGGAATTGCATTGAGGTCTATATTTAAAATGCTTCACAGATATTTCCTCTCTATTTTCTTTTTATATGGAGAAGAAAGCCAAGGTATCAAGGTTCAAGAGTACGTCTGAGCCTATAGAGAAATCATGTCCAAGATGAGAATGAGAATGAGGCTATAGGAATCTGATCTGGATATTAGAGAAGATGCTTGCTATTAAGGAACTGAGGGATGCCAAGGATATTATTAGGCTCCTTCCCCTGATGATGCATATGTTCTGGACTATTTGCGTATATTTTCACAGATGTATTTACCTACACACACACACACACATGCACAAACACACACAAACGTACTCCGCACAGTCATCAAGTAAAATGCACTTGAATTGCCATCGATAATATCATATTGAAAATTTTCCTGTCTGTCCATGATACTGTTATAGGTCACCACTTCAGGGAGAAATTCTGTTTCCCTCTTTGCAGAAATTTTTACCTCAGCAAAGAAATCTCCCTGTACTTCTACAAGTGCCCAGGGCCGTTACATTTTGGTTTTTGCTGAGGGAAATAAATAGTAAGGAGATCTTTGATGAATTCTGGCCCATGCTTACTGTAATTTAGAATTTATGACCTCTGGGATCCTTTTCAGAAACAACTGCAGACCCTTTATTGAGTGCTTATTGTATGTTCAGCACTGTGCTAGGCACTGGCCATACCTAGCCTCTGCCCCCAAGTAACACATGGCCCACTGAGTGAGGAAGGGGAGTAAGGAAACAGTACCATGACTGAGGCCTGTGCAAGGAACTCTGGGGACACAGAGGAGGGATGGGGGCAAAGGGAGAGGGATCCATGAAGCCTCAGAGCCCCTTTGTTTGTTCTACCACACCTCTTCAGACAGAAATGAAAAGCTTGATTAAATTATGTGAGTATTGAGGATAGCAGGTTGAATTTTTTAAAAATTCTGATTGCCCGAATGATTGGATTCTGGTTTATTTAGAGCAGATTTGTAGACTCAATTCATGACTGTGGATAGAGACATTTTCTTAACTTGCCATCCTAGTCAGCATGTAAATGAAATAGGAATAACGATCTAACCTTTATGCGCAATATAGTTTTCTTTGGTCAAGGAAGAGCAGTTAAGAGATATCAGCAAGCAAGTAACTGTTTACAAACTTATATAAGTTAACTTATTTTGTCTCTCTGTTTTAAGTTGATTTTTAATTTTTTTTTACTTTTTGTTTTATTTATTTATTTATTTATTTTTTTGAGTCAGGGTCACCCAGGCTGGAGTGTAGTAGTGCAATCACAGCTCACTACAGCCTCAATCTCCTGGGCTCAAGTGATCCTCCCACCTCAGCCTCCCAAGTTGCTGGAACTACAGGTGCACACCACCACATTCAGCTAATTTTTCTATTTTTGTAGGGACAAGCTTTTGCCATGTTACCCAGGTTGGTCTCAAACTCCTGGCCTCAAGCAATCCTCCCGCCTCAGCCTCCCAATTACAGATGTGAGTCACTGCACCTAGCCTTAAGTTGATTTTTTTTTTTTTTTTTGAGATGGAGTTTCTCTCTTGTTGCCCAGGCTGGAGTGCAATGGCACAATCTCAGCTCACCGCAACCTCCGCCTCCCAGGTTCAAGCAATTCTCCTGCCTCAGCCTCTCAAGTAGCTGAGATTACAGGCATGCACCACCACGCCCAGCTAATTTTGTATTTTTTGTAGAAACAGGGTTTCTCCATGTTGGTCAGGCTGGTCTTGAACTCCTGACGTCAGGTGATCTGCCCGCCTCGGAGTCCCAAAGTGCTGGGATTATAGGTGTGAGCCACCGCGCCCGGCCCAAGTTGGTTTTTTTTAAAAAAACAAACTATCAATTATTAGGAAACCCCTCCAGGCTCATCATTTACAACTCAAAGCCTCCTCACATTTCTTTTTCAGTGTCCCAAATTTTGATGGCCCAAGAAGGCTGGGCCCCTGCTTCTAGTCTTGAGAACCTTTCCATTCAAACCAAGCTTCCTCCCTTCAAGGACCAGCGAGACTCCAATCAGATTTCTACCAGAAATCTTGACTATCCAGACTCCTCTTTTGCCCGTTCTAGCAATTTCCTTCCTTGTAAAGGATGGATAGCGGTAGGGGGCTGGAGAGGGAATAACTTCAAGAATCTGCTTTTCCGGAGCTGCCATCACAGGCCAGGCAGGCTCTGCCCTCCTTTTCTGCACCTCCCCTCCGTGTTTCAGGAGGATTGTATGTGAATAAATGAGGACAACATTTGGTTATGAGGACTTCCAATTTCAGGTTATATTAAATAAACTGTTTTGCAGATATTAAAATGTAAAGGAAAATTTACAGAACTAGCCTACACAAAACTAATAATATTTTTTCTGCTTTTTTAAAAGGTGAACACGCACAAGAAACCAACTCACCTCATTCACTCAAAAAGGATGTAGAAAATATGGGGAAAGGTAAATGAAAGTTTCAATTCTGTAGAACTTCTCTTAGCTTTAAACGACTATGGAGATAATAGGAGGATATTTTTGTTCTACACCATATTTTTAGCTTGACAAGCAACATATGAATAATATATGGACCATTGGGTGGATATAATTGAGATTAATGCATACATATCAATCAATACATGACACTGTAATATAATACTTTAAAATAATATATTACATTGATTTATATTCATGGATTTCTGCACAAAATCTATCCTATGTCTATGCAACACTTTTTAAACTGGTAAAATATTTTGTCTTATAATAATAAATTGCCATATATAACAGTTCTCTGGAGAGTTATTTGTAAAGATTAGTAAAATGACTCTTCTTTTTTTTATTAGAAGAACTTCAGAAGGTTTTATTTGAACAAATAGATTTACGGAGACGACTGGAACAAGAATTCCAGGTGTTAAAAGGAAACACGTCTTTCCCAGTATTCAGTAAGAAATCACTTTTATTCATTGTATTTATGATAACTGATTACGTTTCTATTATTAGTCTTAAGAATGTGATTCTAAGTATTAAGCGATTGTGCAAAACACACACAGTCTTCCCATGGTCTGCCTAAATATTCATAAATTTTAGTTTTATTTAGGCTTTGAATTGACTCACAGATAAAATTTCTTACAATAACTTTTTGGTATTTGTGTATGGATGTATGTGTATCTCTATGTGTATGTTGTACGTATTTTAAAAATGTGTGTAAATATATAATTAAATATGTAAATATATTTAAATATTTAGATATAGTTAGATTATAGATTTTAAAACAAAAGAACTACTTCGGTATTTACATTCTCTCAAGTAGGGAAAACAAGAAAAAGTTAACTTTCATTCTCAGATTGTTCTGGATAGCTTCCTGATGCTTGAGATATGTATAAATATGAAAATCTAAACTTTAATGGTTCAGTATACACAATCTATTTTATTAAATGAAATTGGTATAATTTTAGTAGTTTTAGATTTCCCATCCATATTTAATGTTAAAATTCCATTCTGAATTTAGAGGCAGGAGATAGTGTAGCCTAAAAACTGTTAGTTCTACTCCCAGAGTCTTGGAATTTCCTAAAACTTTACGGTAGGTGTCCAGATTTTAAAAATTCATCTGCCCTGGTCTGGGTCACATCTGGACAAATACATCCCAGTAGTGTTTTTCAAGCTTTCCGGAGTTTGATTTAGTCATATTCCCCTCTCCAGAGAAAGGAAAGTGGGAAAATAGTATGCAAACTTATTTTTTTTTTCTTTTTGAAACGGAGTCTTGCTCTGTCACCCAGGCTGGAGTGCAGTGGCACAATCTCAGCTCACTGCAACCTCTGCCACCTGGGTTCAAGCAAGTCTCCTGTCTCAGCCTCCAGAGTAGCTGGTACTACAGGCACACACCACCACACCTGGCTAATTTTTGTATTCTTAGTAGAGGCAGGGTTTCACCATATTGGTCAGGCAGATCTCGAACTCCTGACCTCAGGTGATCCACCTGCCTCGGCCTCCCAAAGTGCTGGGATTACAGGCATGAGCCACTGTGCCTGGCCGGCAAACTTATTTTTCTAATTATATATTTTTAAAATTAATTTTTTCCAGGGCACTTTTTTAGAATGTCAGCATGCTTCTTGTTATTAATCCAGAAATCACAAAACTCAAGTTGGCAATTCCTGTGCCAGATGATTCCTGTATCAGCATCTGGAAGATTTTTTTTTTTTTTTAAGACGGAGTTCCGCTCTGTCGCCCAGGCTGGAGTGCAGTGGCTCAATCTCGGCTCACTGCAAGCTCCACCTCCCGGGTTCACGCCATTCTCCTGCCTCAGCCTCTCCGAGTAGCTGGGACTACAGGTGTCCGCCACCACGCCCGGCTAATTTTTTGTATTTTCTTAGTAGAGACGGGGTTTCACTGTGGTCTCGATCTCCTGACCTCGTGATCCGCCCGCCTCGGCCTCCCAAAGTGCTGGGATTACAAGCGTGAGCCACTGCGCCCGGCCGGAAGATTTTTAAATAATTGTGATAATTTCAGTAATATCAGCCTGAAGGTCCTCATTCATTAGGGCTTCCTAAATGTAATCACTGGCACAACTGAATGACATACTTAGGTAGCATTTTTGAATAGCACCAGGTTCCTGGTAACATGTCAAACTAAATTTGACCAGAACATTTAGTCAGGATTCAAAATGTAGAGGAAACTGCATGATGGAAGAGAACTCTGACCACAAGGAATGGGAGGGTCTGCAAAGTGTGTTCTCTCTGCATACTCCAAAGGAGGTTGGAGCTCATGGTGCTTCAGTTATTTTGAATTCGGAGAATGCCTGCAGGGCTTTAGAATAAGATTGAAAGAAGGAGAATGGCCAATAGCTTTTGATAGCATAATTAGGAATATTGTGATACTTATAGCTTTGAGAAAAGGAGAAACATTTAAAATATCTTTGAAACCATAAGAAACAGGTGCTTCGAAAGGATCTAGGATTCTCTAACTTTTGAAACTGTATCTTAAGAAAGGCTGCACAGTTCCTTGCCCCAATGAGAGGCATTGAATGATATGTTTTTCCAATAGCTGATGTTTATCTAATTGTTGAGTTTGCAAGTCACTGCTTTTAGATCTAGCAGAGTGGATCTAAGTCCCATTGAATCCCTAACATGCCCTTCTAACTCCCTATGAAACCTCTGTAGTCATAATTCATCCCATTAATAAAAGCTAACTCATATTCATTCTAAGGAATTAAGTAGTCCATAATAATTTATATTTTTCTTAGTAACTGCTCTGTAGCACAACATGTTTCTGTTAAACAAAATGTTAGAATGTTACAGTACTGGCCAGTTTCAATTCAGACCTCTCATTCATCATTTTGATGTGCATTAATATGTATCCTCTGTGATTGCCACATATATGAAACACTTCAATTAAACAGTAACAAAAAAAGAATTCCTCTTTTTTTTATCTACAACATACTCCACTGACCAAGGAAGTGGCATGTGTGTGCCCAAGTTTAAATAATGCGTGGTTTAGATACACCACAAAGAGGCAGTCAATTTCACACGGATGAAAATAGCAAATGCACATTATGTGCTTGTTAACTAAATGTGAGGGGCCGTGAGGCTAAGGGACAGATTTAGATTCACTCAGATGAAAAGGGGAAAACCGAGCTTTGCAAAGCCCCATCGGAAAGAAGCATAGAGGAATTCTCGTGAGAGTTTTGCAAAGCTTTTTACTAGGAGGTGAACAGATGCTCACAGTCACCACACTTAAAATCCAGTTGACTTAGAGCACTGTGGTCCTAGGCTAGGAGCTGTAGCACGTGAGAATTAAGAATCTAGGCTCAAAAATCGACCAGACTTGAGTTCATTTTCAGGCTCTGCTACTTGCTGGTTGTATGACCTTGGCAACTGTAAAATGGGGCAGATAATTCCTATCGCATAGAAGAATGAGAGGACTGAACGAGAGACCTATGTGAAGTGCTGTGCACATTGCTGAGCACAGGATAAGTGCAATTATGATGGTAATTATGAAGCAGAAAGAAGAAAAGGAGAGGAACAGCACTGAGCTCTAGAAAAGCATTTCTAAACTTGGGTCCAAATTTTTGGCTTCTGGCCAGGCACAGTGGTTTATGCCTGTAATCCTAGCACTTTGGGAGGCCGAGGCAGGCAGATCACTTGAGGTCAGCAGTTTGAGACCAGCCTGGCCAGCTTGGTGAAACCTCATCTGTACCAGAAATATAAAAAATTAGCTGGTGTGGTGGTATGAATCCTAGCTACTCAGGAGGCTGAAGCAGGAGAATCGCTTGAACCTGGGAGGCAGAGGTTGCAGTGAGCCGAGATCGTGCCACTGCACTCCAGCCTGGGCAACACAGAGAGACTCTGTCTCCAAAAAAAAAAAAAAAAAAAAAAAATTGGCTTCTTGTCGTGGTTCTGAGGGCTAATGAGGACCACAGGAATGGTCCTAAGTATGGAGAGGGTACAAATAAAGATAACAGAGAGGAGGGGCAGGTGGAGGAGGAGGAGGAGGAGGAAGGGTAGAGGGAAAAAGGAGAAGGAGGAGGAAGAGGCAGAAAAGGAGGAAGAAGGAGGAAGATGGAGGAGAAGGAAGAAACAAGTCTCCACATTTGGGGAGCAGCAGTTGGGAGGAGGAAGAGAAACAAGCAACTCTCTGCACTTGCTGGAACAGAGGCTTCCAGAGCTGCTCTCCACTGATACTTATGCATAGCCCTGATGGGGAAATCTGGGGAGGAGAAAGCAGGGCAAGGCAGGCATTTGCCATTACAGCAGAGGCAGAGAAGCATGGCAGGTCATAGAGAGGGTTCCAGGTGTGGATGCTGACTGCTCTACTCACTGACTGAGTAACCTTAGGCAAGTTCCCTGATCTCTTTTCAACACTATAACAATACTACTACCTACCTCCTGGGGTTGTGGAGAGAATTAAATGAGTGAAAGGCATGAAGTGCTTAGCATAGTGACAAATGCATAGTAATTACTATTAAATGTGAGTTGTTGCTACTATATACTGTTTTAAAGTTTGATGCTGACATTCTTGTAGTGACTGTATAGTAAACCAGCTAATGTAAGAAACCAGAACTTGTAAAGGTTTATGGGAGCTGTCATTATAGAGGGTGGGACAGGCAGTGAAACTTGCTTTAATACCAAACAATAAGTTTAATCAACAAACCAGGTAGGACAAAACAGAGAGGTAGGGAGGGTATACTAAGGAAAAAGGAGAAGCTGGAATTGAGTGGGAGTAGGTGTTTGGGGAAATGGATTAGGAGGGGCTCCACCATTATTAAGGTTACTTTGAGATGACAATAGGATGGCTGGTCAAACATGTTTTGCAATGAAAATCATGTTCAATTGGACAGGTAAATTATTAAAGGTGACTCCCAATGCCACCATTCCAAACTCCCTCACTTACGACTGGTCTGATCATTTTTGCAGCTGTAAATCCAGAAGTTATGTTTGCCACTGCATTATGTACACCTTCCCCAGCAATTGTATCTCTTCTTCCTCTCTTTTCCTCCAATACCCTATGCCTTCCTTTATTCCAGCATTCATCATTTTGCTGTAGTTTTTATTCATTTTGATTTCTTCCCACTAGCCTTCTTAAAACCTCAGAGCCTAGCCCCGAACCTGGGACCTGCTAAAGGTGGCAATGAATGGAGAAGGCCCTCACCAGCAGGGTGCCCTGCATCCTCACCTCCCTTCTCCACTCCAGCCCTTTCTGCCTGCTGCTCTTAGCCCTGTCTTCCTAAAACTCTAGATTTGGCACAAAATCTTCACTTCAAGAAGCTAGAATGATTTGCACTGTTTATCATGGTATATCTAAGTTAACTCTTGTCTGACTCTCAAAACCTGTCATAATTGTGTGCCCCTCCCCCAACCTCTCCACCCTTATTTCTGCGTCTCCCCCGGCTCAGCTCCAGTTACCTGGCAGACCACTCTCACCCCTCTCCACCCACCTCTACACACCGTGTCCCTCTAGTCCAGAGTGCCTTCCCTCATCCAAGTCCTCCTTCTTATCTGGAGCACAGCTAAAGTTTTGCCACATCCAAGAAGCCTTTCCACTCTTGCAGCAGGCACCATTCTCTGAAGTCCTGTTGTGTTCATTTCTAGTACCATGAGTTTTCTGTGTTGACTCCTCCTCTGTTTCACTCGTGTTACTCTCCACTCCCCCAACCCGAATTGTAAATAGATTCAGGGAAGGACTACTCAGAATGTTCTTCTGTTGCCACCTGCAGCACCTGGCGTATTGTGGGTACATAGCATACTCTCAATAAATGATTGATAGAAACATTGGGATCATACCCGAAGAGATTAAAACTGACAATGGAGGATGAAATTGGATCACTGAAGACTTGTATAAAGGAGAGTATCCAGGGCTCATGAGTTGAATCCTTAGATTTGCAGATCTAGTGACAAATTCATGGTACTTACAAGAACTGAGTGGAAAGGCCAGTTGGTTATTACAGGAAAGCACTAATGAATGGAGCTTTAAGAAAAATGTTAGATTTCATCGAAAATGTCATCATTTTAGATTCTTATAAAAAATTGCTCTTCCAAATTACTGTTAAGAGTCCTTGTTATTAAAAACAAACTACATCTCATCTCCCTGAATATGGTTGTCTGCATCTTTCACCTGTGGCCATTATTGAATTCATTTTATGTTCAGTGGTTCCCTTCCTTCCTTCCTTCCTTCTTCTTTCTTTTTGTAGCATACTCTGGAAGATGAAGTGTGGGGTCGGGGCGGCGGGGCAGATTCCAAAATACTGTACAGATTAAAAGCCTTGGTCCTTTCAGTAGGAGATGGCTATGAAAAAAATTTTTTTAAGTTTTGGCTGGGCACAGTGGCTCAGGTCTGTAATCTCAGCACTTTGGGAAGTCGAGGCAGGAGGATTGCTTGAGCCCAGGAGTTCGAGATCAGCCTGGGCAACATACTGGGACCCTGTCTCTACACAAACACATACACACAAATTAGCCAAGCATGGTGGCATGCACAGGTAGTCCCAGCTACTAAGGACGCAGAGGTGGGAGGATCACTTGAACCCGGGAGGTCAAGGCTGCAGTGAGCTCTGGTCACACCATTGCACTCAAGCCTGGGTGACAGAGCAAGACCCTGTCTCAAAAAAAAAAAAAAAAAAAAAAAGGTTCAATGGTTCTTTAAAAATAGAGATAACAAAATGAAGCCATTGTAAACAAATTGAACCCCAAAGCCCACTGCTTGGTTAGAACATTCCAGGTGAACCAGATGTGAACCAGATGTACCCTATGGGTTTGTCTTCTTACTTATGGTTCTAGGAATGTAGGCTAGATACTTTTTATTGCTGTTTGGAAAACCCTTTGGCTTTTCCAGCTGTCTGAGATTGCAGTGTGCAGCCTTGCTGTTGTGTTGGCTGACATGCTGCACTTCAGTGCTTTTCTTTGCTATTTCCTTTCATATTATCATTTTCCAAAAATAGTTGGGTTATAAGTGATTCTCACTAGAGAAGTCGGCTTAATGATTTTTTCCATCTCCAATTAAACTGTGTCTTCATCAACCTTTAGAACATAGAAAAAATATGGTCGGGCATGGTGGCTCATCCTGTAATCCCAGTACTATGGGAGGCCAAGGCAGGTGGATCACTTGAGGTCAGGAGTTTGAAAGCAACCTGGCCAAAATGGTGAAACCCTGTCTCTACTAAAAATACAAAAAAATTAGCCAGGCATGGTGGCGCATGCCTGTAACCCCAGCTACTCGGGAGGCTGAGGCAGGAGAATTGCTTGAACCCGGGAGGCAGAGGTTGCGGCGAGCTGAGATCATGCCACGGCACTCCAGCCTGGGCAACAGAGTGAGACTCTGCCTCAAATTTCAAAAAAAAAAAAAAAGAACATAGAAAAAGTGTTAGATCTTTGTATGTTTGCCAATTAACAATCTTTATATCTCAAAAGCTATACACATCCTTGTTGTGGAAAATTTTAAGTATGCAGAAATAAAAAGGAAAGGAAACAAAAATCACCCATAATCTTGCCACCTAGAGATAACCAATGTTAACATTTTGGAGTTTCAGCCTTTTTAAATGCCTATTAAATGCTTTTATAAAACAAAATGAAATGTAATACACAACATTTTTTACTTCCTTTTTGTTTTAGCTAAAATGTGCCTCTTTCTGTTACTACACAGCAGTGTATAAATATACTGTTATGTTGGACATTAAGGTTTGTCCAAGTTTTAGATGATGGACACCCTTGTAACTAAGTCTTTGCATGTATCTACTATTATTTCCTTAGGTTAAACTCCTAAAAGTGTTGCTGTGTTAAAGGGTATGAACTTTTTAAAGGTATTAACATATAATTTCAAGTCGCTTTTCAGAAAGTTTAAACTAATTTCTGCTCCCATCTTTGGAATAGCATGTATCATCTTTTCATTTAATCTTTGCTAACTTAAGAGGAAATTTTGGTATTTCATATTATTTCCTTTTCTTTCATTGCTGGTGTTGGTGAACATTTTTCATGTGTCTAGCATCCTTTCATGTTTTGTGAATGCCCATTTATATTCTCTCCCCATATTTCTGTTGATGTGTTCATTTTCTTATTGATTTGTATAAACCCTCTTATACTAAAATGTTAATTCTTTGACATGTTGCAAGTATTTTTTGGTTTGTATCAATTACCTTTAAATGTTGACTATGGTGTTTTATGTTTGGGGAATTTAATCTGTTTGTAATTTATTGGCATACCAAAGTTTTAAATTTCTGTCTAATCAAATCAACCAGTCTTTTCCTTTTCAGTGTTTGCCTTTTATGCTCTTCCCCACTCCAATCTTAAAAAAAAATTTGCTATTGTTTCGAATACTTTAATGGCTTCTTTTTTTTTTCATTTTAACTTAAGGAATTATATTAAGTGTACTATCATAAAAAAATGAGCGTGAGTTAAGTTAGGATTAGTTTTCATTATTCCACTCTGAATTGCCCTTAGCTGTTCCCTTCTCTAAAATTAGAATCTTCTGTGATCCCAGGGAAGTGCTCCAGCCTGGTCGGCTTCAGGCAGCACCCCCCTTCCTAATTCATCTTAGTTTACTACCCTGGTCAAAGGCATGTTGGACCCCTAGAAGCTCAGAGGAAAGTTTTCTCCTTCACAGAGGGAGACCTGCTTGCCATGTGCTCCAGTGTCTGGAACCACACTGATCTTCCTGGAGGCCTGCAGGCCATAGTGCAGGACCAAGTGTTGGAACCAGGGCAGTTTGTGGAGGGCTGGTTTCCCTGTTGCCCTGTACCCTTAGACCCACCTCTAGAGCATCCTGACCTGGTGAGGTGGATGCCAGCTCCTCACATGGTACCTTACGCCTAATTGTTATTGGTGTAAATCAAAATCTTTCCCTCACTTCCCCTGCACAGGAAAGACAAGTGGGTGCATGGAGCCCAATCAGATCAATTTATTTTGTCACCAAAAAATTTTTCTTTTTTTTTTTGAAACAGAGTCTCACTTTGTCACTCAGACTGGAGTGCAGTGGTGCAATCTCAGCTCACTGCAGCCTTGACTTCCCAGGCTCAGGTGATTCTCCTACCTCAGCCTCCTGCGTAGCTGGGACTACAGGTGTGCACCTCCATGCTCAGCTAATTTTTTGTATTTTTAGTAGAGACAGGGTTTTTCCATGTTGCCAAGGCTGGTCTCAAACTCCTGGGCTCAAGCAATTCTCCTGCCTCGGCCTCCCAAAGGGCTGGGATTATCGGCTTGAGCCACCACACTCGGCCTGTCATCAAAGCTTAAAATGCTAGAGCAAGAAAAGACCTGAAAGCGCACATTGTTTCACACCTTTGTTTCTTTAGATAAAGGTCTGAGGCTCTACAGTGGGGTAGTTACTATAGATGGCAGAATCTCAACCTGCTGGTGGATAATTCTGTGTGTTTTTACTCCTCATTTATTAGCTAGCCCCTGCTGTGTGCCAGGCACTGTGGTAGGCCTTGAAAATTTTAAAAGTGTCTAAACGTATCTTCCTGCCCTCTAAGAACTCAACTGTTTAGCAGGGAGACAGATGTATAACAACTAATCACAGCATGTATTATGGATGCATTAATACAGGTATGGACAGGGTGCTGGAGAAGTACAAAAAAATGGGTAAATAATTCTGGCAGGAGGGGCTGCAGAATTGGAGAAGACTTCCTGGAGGAGGTAACATCTGGACTGGACTTTAAAGAAAAGGTAGTTGTTTGCTGCAAGGGCAAGACCACAGCAGGGGCAAAAGCACAGAGGCTGGAAGTATAATGCATAGTTGAGGACTGGAGAGTGGTTTGGTGGCTAGTGTGGTGCAGGGGATTTCCTCCGTGCCCTCGGCTACAGCCAGCTGAGCCATATACAGTTCCCCTCTCCTCCTTCCATGTCTTTATGTAGAATGCTGTTCTCCATGTGTCTGCTCAAGCAGCTCTTCCCTCTAATGCTCCCAGAATGAATGACAGCTCTTCTCTCAATCTTTGCATGGCACCACATACTTCCCTCTATTACAGTGACTTTGACATCAAAATCAGAGGTGACAGTAGGGATTGGGTCTTTTTAAAAAAATTAATTAGAACACATGTTTGGGGTTGGATAAGAAATTCAAATCATATGAAAAGGTAGAAGTTGAAAGAAATAAAAAGAACAAAGCCTTTTCATCTCTAAGTACCCAGGGTCTCATGAGTGGTAAAGGATTTACTATCTTGAAAGTGTTGGAAAGCCATTGGAGATTTTTAAGCAGGGAATTAAAGGTATTTGGAGAGGAAGGGACTGGAGGCAGGTGGTCAGTTGGAAAATGATTCAGGGATGAGGTGCCTGCACGTGGGAGGTAACAATGGCAAAGAGGGGAGAAGATGAAGGTAGAACACATAGAACTCACACACTAGTTGGCTGTGGAGATGAAAGGAAAAGGAGAAGAAAAGATAATGAAAAGATAATGATGAAGTTTCTGGTTTCCTCAAGCTGGTTTCCTAAATATGAAATCGTGCTAATTTCTCCTTCAGTGCAGAAAAAGGCAAAGTTAGCCAAGTCCACACTTTTAAAAGGATCACATGGAGAAGATGTAACACTAAACTGTGCATTTGGAAGTTGTTTTTTCCCTAATGCAATAAATATGGTCAATATGTAGAACAGCAAAAATATTTTGCATGACAATATCTCTTAAAGTTCTCTTCTTCTCAGATTAAGGTAAGGTCTGTAGAAACGCACCAGGACAAAGGAGGAACATAAAATAAGGCTGATCCCAGGGTGAGAGAGTTTGCTGCACAGGAGAGTCAGGCTGAAGTATTCTCTCTTAGGAGTGAGATGAGCTGCAGTGAAGCCAGGCAGGCATTTTTCACAGACCCACATCTTATTTACCTGGAAGGTATTATGTGCAGGAGGGGCAGCATTTCCCATGCTCAGCTCTATCTGAGGCCTGCCCCACTCACTCGTACTGGACTTCTGAAGACAGTGGAAGCTCCCAATACCTGTGATTTGCACAAGTGTGCAAAGGTTAAAGAACATGATTGTGTGGGATATTTCTGTGTAATCATATGCAAGAGATTATGCTAGATGGAATATGAGATACTGTAAAATATAAGACATACTCTCAGAATTTACTCTCTAGTCTGATTAAATTATAGACAGTTGAAAACATTCTTCAAACAAGCATATAATTTGCCTACGAAAAAAAGACTTAAAAGTAGGGGGGCTGTCCGTGGGACTGTCAATAATGTTTTTACTAGCTAAACTAACAGTAGATTTTACACTTTAGTTAATCTTTCTCTATCTCTCTCTCTCCTACCAGATAATTTTCAGGATCAGATGAAAAGGGAACTAGCCTACCGAGAAGAAATGGTGCAACAGTTACAAATTGTAAGATGCATTTCTACTTAAAAATAAATGCAACTTAATTGGTTTGTTTTCAGACTACCCAATATGTATGAAACTGTTCACGTTTTTGCATGAAATCCTTTGGTCCACTTACCTCTCAGCTGGCTTAGATGCTAATTACCAAGAGATTTACTTAGACACAGGATAAACAGATGTGGCAGTATGTTTCCTCTAAATGTAACTACCTACCATGTGTTAACAGACAGATGTGTAAATTATCTCAGTGGGTAAACCAAAGGTACCTGCATTTTCTTCCATTATGCAAACTTCCCAAACACAATGCTGGGCCATACTAGGAGCTCAGTGAAGGGCAACTGTCTTCCATCCTCTCTTCCTTTCACTACCCACACTTGAGCCGGGCCCTCCACTACCAATAAAACATAATTAATGAGCACAATTAATCAATTAAATTCACTTGAAGGATGATGAAAAGGAACAAATGATTTCCAAATGAAATGTATTACTCTATCCTAATCATTTCTAAAAATGGACACTCACTAACATCTATTTATATGGAAAAGAAAACAGGAAGATGTCTGATAAGTAAATGTAGTGGTTTTGTTTTGGGTTTTTGTTTGCTTTCTGAATTTCTTGCCTTTTGTCCCCATGTAGATACATCTAGTATTATTCATTAGGGCTTTTAAAGGAGTCTCCCAAGCTTCCTCATTTTTGTGAGTACAATGGAGAAAATTATTTCTGCTCAATATTTTCAAGATATATTTAATCACCTGGATAAAAACACATATTGATCCTTAGTGCTATTCTCAGCGTAATTATTATACTTTGGGTTGCTTGACATTTCTGTACTGATCCGTGCTACCTTTCAACCATTAATCATGGATCCATGCATATGTGCCTGTCTTGTCTACAGAGCCAGAAACCTAGTTCTTCTGTCGGGATTATTTAAGAAAGGTAGTTATTAATGTTTCCATTCTTCATTGGAGAAATCATGCCAGTGTTAGTGGAGATTCCTAAGAGTCATTTTTGCAGCAGTTGGTTTTCCCTGATCTCAAGTGATCGCTAACAACTCTCAGTTCTGAAAACCACTACATAAGATGCTGCTTAAACAAGATTTTCTTCTCATGTTGGTTTTGTTTGCACCTGAATTCACTGGGGAGCAGAGGATTTTCATAATTGATTTAATAACAAATTCCCATTCTTAGCTTTTGATTCCTTGATAATAAGAGCTATGATTACTGCTGTGAATATATTTATTGTATTCTCTGTTTAAAGGAAAAATTTAAATAAAATATTCGATGTAGGGGAATATAAAATTTTAACACCTTCCTTATTTTACAAAGGACATCATTTTCAGGTTTTTTTTTTTTTTTTTTTTTAGACAGGGTCTCACTCTGCTGCACAGGCTGGAGTGCAGTGGTACAATCATAGCTCACTGCAGCCTCCAACTCCTGGGCTCAAGCAATCCTCCCACCTCAGCCTCCCAAGTAGCTGGAACTGCAGATGTGCACCACCACACCTGACTAATTTTTAAATTTTTTGTAGAGACAGGGTCTTTCTGTGTTGCCCAGGGTGGTCTTAAACTTCTGGCCTCCAGCAATCCTCCCACCTGGGCCTCCTGAAGTGCTGGGATTACAGGCATGAACCACTGCACCCAGCCCATTTTCATACTCTTAAAACAAAAGAAAAAAATTGCCACACGTGCAACAAAAAAATTGTGATTTCAGGGGGTGGTGGTGAGTATAGCAAAATGGGCATTGGGAAAGGAAACAGTATTTCTTTTAGTGCCCTTATTTAAGGCCAGTTATGTAACCTTAATGTCTTAATTTTCTTTGGCATTTGGTTTCTTTAGTAAAAGAGGAAATTATATTGTCTCCATGTAATAAGCAGATAGGATTGATAGAAGAAAAAAATATCTCATGTCTTTTGAGATATTTGGTACATGGAAGATTAAAACTGGTATTACTAAATCATTTTATTATGCTGTCTTATAAAATATTTTATCACATGTATTCATCTATCTAGACAAATGTTGTTAATTCACATTCCTATAGATAGTAAACTATTCCTGGTAGCAAATTAAATAATTTGGGAAAAGCTTGAATTTCCCACCCCCACCCTCCTGCCCTTGTAGGTATCATATAATTCCTGAAATACATAAAGCTACTCCCAGGGTAACAACATGAAAATTGGTGAAATCGACATGATTTGTCCCTCCTGCTTCTTCCCCTTTTTGTGTGTCCCCTACCATTAGATGCCCAGGGTTTTCATGCTGACTCCAGTACCTATTACAGTGTGCAGCATCAAACAGCTGTTCATAAAGATTTGTTGAATGAATCACCACCCATGATGATCCTGACCCAGCTCTGATACTCTCATATAGCAGTCCTCTTCATTCTTTTCCAAATTTCCCTGGCTTGGTCCTGGTTTCCTCAAATGTTATTTTACACTAGGCAAATACTACTACCACAACTCCTAAAGGAAGGAATGCTAGCAAATTTTAGGGAACTTCCGTATTACTGCTCTGTCTGCACCTAACAGAGATGAGCTTTAACATCTGTAACTTGGGATTGAGACCCATCCCATATAGTTCATTAAGTGTCAGTTCCTCAACCAAAATGAATGGCTATAAGGTTTAACCTAGGGCCTTGGTAGGAATATTATAAGATGCAATTGAGTAATAAACATGAAATGTACATACAAGCCATAAAATGCTATGCCAATGTGAGTAATCAATTTAATGGTGTGGCCCTTCTCAAAGTAGTACCTACAATAGTGGAACTATTACAGGCGTGAACCACCGTGCCCATCTGGCTAGATATATTTTTGTGCAGGAAGGACCTATGTTTACATGGTACTATCTGCTTTAGAATTGAGGCTGCAGATTCAGTGTTACTTGAACAGAAATGTATCTAATTCCTTATTCAGCCTGATGTATTTGTCAAAGTACCTGGGGGAAAATGTCTTTAGAAAATTCTATCTGAAGATTATCAAGAAATTGCAAAGTATCACAATTACTGGCTTTCTGAATATTTTAGTTGGATGATCTTATTCATCAGTCAATATGGTTGCATGCTTTGCTTCCTGAAAACAGAATAGTTCACTCAAAATTATTTTATATTTAAAGTTTACAGAGCATATATTACAAAACAGGCTGTTTTTTTTCTTGAGATGACATAAAAGCCCACTCTATCTTGCAGTCATGGAGAATTCAAATCTATTAAAACAATCATATTTTGTAATGATTCCCAAAGACCCACAATGCATTTATCCTATGTTGTTAAAAAGTGTTTCTATTCAAAAAACTTATATTGAAAGCATCTTGGGTATCATTGCCATAGAAAGAAAACTTATGAATTTCTTCAGCTCCTGCGTTTTTAGATTCTCTGTTGACTGTCATTTCTGCACCATTGCTTCTTTTTCCCGTGTTAAATGTAAAGTTGTGATGACTACAGAGTCAAATGATTGACTCTCTTTGTGTCTTTATAAATGAATGTGTACTTATTGCAATGTGAGATTTAAAACGTGAGGAATTAGTTAACACTTATACATGGCTATAAGCTATCTTTTTAAAAAATAGCTCAAAATTTGGGTTTTTTAGTATTTAACATGGTTTGTGTTAAAGTCCCCCACCCCTGCCCTGGGTTTTCAAGTGCTTATGGCATTTGTATTACTAAGCCACGTTTAGTTATGCAAAACAAAGAAATATTTTCCTATCCCTATGAACCAAAACAAAAGTTTTTAAATTTAGCATGTTTATGAAAATGTAAATGTTTAGTGTAATAAAGGGTAAAGGATTTCTCATTCACAAATGAATTGTGATTCTAGGAGAAGTTTATTCAATTTTAAAAGCAAAACTCATCAGTCCTTAGGATGAAGAAGCTGACTGAAGATTTTTATTCAGTGAAAAAAAAGCTTTTTGATTAAAGTTTTTCCAAGGACTGGAATATAAAAACTTACAACATGAGCTGAGACTGTGATGATGCCTTGATAACCTTTTTTTATTACGAATTTGGCAATAATTTTATAAGCAAGTGCATCTGTGTATAAGCTAGTACTGTAGATTTGTTGAAGACATGCTTTTTTATTTTTTAGTCATAGTTCTTGGAGGACATTGTGATGCTGCAACATAGAGCACATGATAAATGGCTAGACCCAGATTCACATCCTTTGAATTGTCAGATCGCTACCACAAGGCGTGTTGATTGGGAAAATGTGCTAGTCTTTAAGTGCCCTCTGCTGTTTTTCCAGAATGCTGCAGTCACACGCAGCTAGGGGGAATCGGTCTCAAAGTTCTTCATTAAAAGCCTCAATTAAAATAATGTTCAATCAATAGATTAAGGACTAATGTCTTGTTCACGGTGGACTTGTAAAACAGCAGTTTATAACTTCCTGATGATGGGAGTGCAGTGCGTCGTCACAGGGAAAGGAGTGAGAGGTCGTTATCTTTGCTGGAGGAGTGCTTGTTCTTTGGCAAGGACACAGCTCTTCAGTAAGATGGTCTTTTCTTGGAGGTTCTCCAATATTCATTAGGATGGGAACTTCCCCAGATTTCTACTGTATAACCTACAGAGTTTGTAAAAATATGTCTTATATCTTTATTTTTTTTAAAAAGGTAGATAGAACCATTACTATTTTGCATTATATTTTTAGAAGAAGATCCCTGGGCCACTAGAAGATTTTGGTTCTGTATCTAAAGATGTATCAAAAGGAGATCCATGCAAGTCAGAAGACTTAATGCAAGCCTGAACTTCCGTGGAAGCTGCCTTAAAATTCTCTAGCAGTAGACAGACTTTGGCTACTGTGTGTCCATTTCCAATTATTGATCTACTGTTGTGCAACTTGACAGTGCAATCAGTTGTTCCTTAGTTATGTAGCCTTTTTCTTCTCATTTTTCTCTTTTTGAGATGTTGACTGACCTGAATGTGTGAGCTCAGGTTAACTCTCTTGGCACAAACTAGGAAGTCACTTTTTTTTTTTTTAACTCCAGTACTTTTGATCTACTATAACCAAGTAGGTAATTTAGAAGCTACATAATACTTTGAATTTTTTTCTCCATGCCAATCTCGGTAATTTCTAAGCTGGTCAAGATGAAAAGAAAGCTTTTGTAAGTCCTATTGTAGGAGATTTGCATGGAATAACTAACTAGTTTAAATTGAGCCTCTAAAATCCTGAGCTTCTGAGTTGGGGAGAATTTGCTGAAGCGTCTGCAAGTCCAATGTTGCATTTTATGGAATCTGAAGCACCATCAGTTGTAAGAGGCACCACTATTTGATGAATCATAAAGTAAAAGGTTTCAACTATAATTCTAAGATACCATCAATTATAATACATCTGATTTCAGAAATGTTAAAATGTGAGGGGATAAAGTGCATCCTGGAATTAGTGAAATAATGTTGTTTCCAGGAACAACTGGCCATGCTGCTATAATCTTTATTTACCATTCATGATTTAGGACTTAGAATGGAAAAATACATGATTCTCAGCTCACTACTTTTTGCTTTTTATCTTTGTTGTTTTTTGGCTTTTATTTCATTTTGTTTCAATGAAATAAATGAAAAAACCGACATTCTAGTGGGGATAATTCTTCACCCCAGTTTAAATTCCAATCTGGACCCTTGGGACTCAAATATGCTTATTTGGAAATGTCCTTTTTTTCTTGAGTCCTTTTTTTTCTTTTCTTTTCCTTCTCAACTTCCTACCTTAATGAAATGCTGTGTTCTTGCTTCTGAAAAAAAGAAAGAGGAAGCAGTTTTGACTTAGCTCTGAAAGTAGAATCCTTCAGGTGGGTTTCTTTGGATTAGCGTGAGTAGTTTACTCCTTTAAGGAGATGGCCCATGGTGATTTAACTTATCTCTCCTGGTGGCTGGTATAGAACAGACACTTGCTAAATCTTTGTGTTGTCTAATATTGATGTTGAGGACTCTTTTTAAATGTGAGAGTGGCACAAACACATTTTATTGGGAACTCCTTGTGCCCAAAAGTTTACATTGTTTGTTATCCTAAATAATAGAATTCCATTCCAGGCTCTGTCATGTCATGCATCTAGAGAAGTGATCCATATGCTTTGGCACATTGCAGCATACACCATAATGGAAAACCAATATTCAAAGGGGTCTCTGTTAATAGCAGGTATAGCATAACGTAGAGTGAAAAGAAGAGGTAACTGGAGTAGGTCCCTGTGTAACTGTCCTTGTCATAGTTATCTAGCTGATCTCAGCCTGCATCCTAAAATACGAGATTAGGACACTGAACTTTTAATGTTACTATATGAATCATTAATTTCAATGATGCTATCTATGCCCTTTATCAGATATATGCCTATCTGACATGTTTATGTTGTGGTTATATATCAAAATAGTGAGATGATTATTTTATTATTGTCCTTTTTTTCCTGTTAAAGAGACTGTTTGATTCAGCTGACTAATTATTAGAGTAAAATGGTCCAACTCTTTTTAGCCACTAGCATCATTGTAGATTTATAACTCTTTCTCATTAATAATAAAGGTTCACATGTGTGGACTGTGGATCATGAGAGGAAAACATACAGTATACTGGTAATGGAAAAATATATATAATTTTATATTATATGTATAATATATATAATTTTATATTATATATATATATAATTGCCTAATTGAATGAAAGTGATTTTATTTCCCTCACTGCTTTTACTTCACAGTCATATTTCACATTACATTCTAGAAGGGTGAATATTTATTCTTTACGTGTAGAATAGTCTTTAGAGCCCTGAGTTTAGCCTAGTAATGATGAAGGTCGGTATCATAAGGGTAGAGCACCTTAACGGGGGTTAGTGGAGAGGCAAATCTAAATAATACCTTGAGTCCAATTTCAACCATTGGAATTTTGTAATGAAAAGTAGCATACCAACTGTGATCAGCTTTTATTCAAAACCCCAGTATTCGAAAGTACTTTTCAAGTTTATCCAGGTAGAATTCTCAAGGTCATATTTTCCATTCATGCAGTTATTTCTGATGCTTCTTTGTGTGTTTAAGAGAGAGAAGGGGTCTTGCTCTGTCACCCAGGCTGGAGTGCAGCGGTGCAATCATGGCTCACTGCAGCCTTGACCTCCTGGGCTCAAGTGATCTTCCCACCTCAGCCTCCCAAGTAGCAGGTGTGTGCCACCACACTTGGCTAATTTTTAAATATTTTGTAGAGACAGAGCCTTCCTATGTTGCCCGAACTAGTCTTGAACTCCTGGGCTCAAGCAATCCTCCCACTTCAGCCTCCCAAAGTGCTGAGATTACAGGTGTGAGCCACCGCACCCGGCCTCTGATACATCTTATCAGTTATTGGGAATCTAATCAGAGTAATAGTTTGGGTTTAGTTAGTCTTATTTGTGATTTATAAGGATAGCATATGTTATAAAGAAATTACATCTGTTATAAAGAAAGCATTCTAATAAACTGAACAATTACATTAAACTAGTTTGTAAGCACGTTCTTGTTTTATGACCTTGAACATACATTAGAACATCATAACTCAGTTTTTGTACCTAAATAAATATGATACCATATTATGAAATGCAAATTTTTAAAAACTTTAAAAAGTGAAACATCACATGTTAACCTCAAGGACTAGCTGTAGCAGCAATCTAGTGTGATCACCTGTTCTGTCCTCACTGTACTTGTTAACAGGCCTTAAGGATGCTATGCCCCAGAAACCTCATACTGCTGAGCAGACGGAGACCTCTTTTTTTAGGGAGGATCTATTGGCATTCAAATTGTTAGGCATGATGAAGGGTCTCCATTACACATCTCTCTCCAAATCTAGCTTACCTGGATGGTGTTGCTTGTTTTTATCTTACAGATCCCCTATGCAGCAAGCTTGATCAGGAAAGAAAAGCTTGGCGCCCATCTCAGCAAAAGCTAAAAGGTAAGATTCCCAGAGGAAAGAGATTTTCTTAACTCTCTGTATTGTTGTGTGCTTGAATGTATTCTTTACTGATGTGTTTGAAATAGCCCAAGGGATTGGTAAAGTTGCATCCTGTGTTTGAGTCAATATACCAATAGACTTCATTATGTCCGGGGATGGGACTTCCTAAATGAATGGCCAAGTACTTCTTATAAATTCCATGGAAAATTCCTATAACTAAAAATTCTCTATTCAGTCTACAAAAGTGATCTTCTTTCTGTTTTAAGGTTTTCTGCTGTTTATGGTTCTGACACCCCAATTACTGCCCCAAGGAAACCAAAGTGTCAGCAGTCATCCTCAGGGTGTCTCATCTCTGTCTCTCCTTCGCTTCCAAAAAGCCTGCCTGAAATCTGACTTTCAGAGAGTTACTGCAGGTGGTAATATGAACAACTGAGGACAATACAGACCTTTCAGACTTTCTGCTCTAGGAATAGTAACTAATCTTTTCCCTAAACCAATAATAGTTTCTCTACAGCTGAAGCCAGGTTCAAGGTCATATCAGTTTAAAAAAAATTGAAAAGACAATTATTTTGGACTCTTAAGGAAAAGCAGACAGTGAAAATTCAATGGCTATATTCAGAACATACCTAAGCATTTGAAAAGAAAGTTTTTCAGCCCATGGAAGAAGACATATGTAATTATTAGAATTGTGGGAATTCAAAAACTAGGACATTGTTTCTGTAACAATATATTGGGATGACCTAACAACTAGGATTGCTAAATCAGGGAAAAAAACCACAGATGCCAAAGGTAGCATTTGTTAGTGCTCACGGCCAGCTAGGACCGCAGCCATTTATCAGTTTGATCCATTCCCATCAGAATGACTCTTCCCACTCCTCCCCTCTGGAACATATTTTCAACTCAATAGAATTTGTTGGCAAAAAGAACTTGCAGGCTCATGGTTCCTTTTGTTCCTTCACCTCTCTTCTGCCTATCACAAATTTCCTCTATCAGGTGCAAATGACAACTTTTCTTGCCATTATCTCTATTAGCGGTAGTCTTCAGTATTTGTCTTAAATAATAATAATTATGTTACATTTCATCAGGTGCTTAAAACCCTTTCCAAAACAGTCTTTCGTTCATGTGCTTTCCCTTAATTTTACACATGGGGAACTGAGGTTTACAGATAAGAGATGTGACATTTTATGTTCATGTTGCAAAGCCAAGAAGAGATTCTGGGGGCCCTGACTTTGGATCTAGTGCCTGCTTCTTCCTAATGCATGTACTTATTGTTCTTGGTGAGCAGATGATACTGCAATAGAGGTGCTCAGAGAGTAAGTCATTCTGTTTCCATCTCTATGGAGTTATTCACAAATGCGCCTGTGAGGTTGGCTCTGTTCTATATATTAAAGTATTTTTATTAAGTCTGAAGTTGACTTTAGGCAATTTCTTTCTCAGTATAGTAGACCAGGTTTGCACCAGCAGAGTGAAATGAAAATTTTAGAACATTTAGATTCCAGTGAATTTTAACTTAGAATATCAAGATAATTAAGGCAAGAATGGTCCAAATTAATTCTGATAAACTCCATATGTATAGTGGTTGAAAATGTCAAACTAATTTTCTTTCAAGAGAAAATACTAGGATGTTTTTAAAAATAACCTTCTTATTCAAAGTATATAAATCATAAAATCATACAAATCATGAAGTTTACAAATCAAAACTCAGTGAATTGCACTCACGCAGGGACACACAGAAACACACACATACACACACACAATGAAAACAAAAACAAAAAGGAAACTCAGTAAATGTTCACAATGAGCTCACTTAGCTTTCCAGCCCCTGATAACAACCTTGTGCTCCTGCCCAGCTTCTCCCACTCCCGACCCCCAACAATGGTAAATTTTGCCTGTTTTTGAACTTTATGTAAATGACGTTGCATAGAACATTCTCTTGTGTCTGGCTTGTTTTACTTAGCACTTGTGAGATTCATCCATTAGAATGGGGTTTTTGTTGTTTTGTTTTGAGACAGGTTCTCACTCTTCTGCCCAGACTGGAGTTGCAGTGATGCGATCACAGCTCGATACAGCCTTGACCGCCCTGGCTTAAGCCATCCTCCTATCTCAGCATTATAGGCGTGCATGCCACCATGCCCAGCAAATTTTTTTTATTTTGTAAAGACAAGGTCTGCCTATATTTTGCAGGCTGGTCTCAAGCTCCTGGGCTCAAGCAATCCTCCTGCTTTGGTCTCCCAAAGTGCTGAGATTACAGCCATGCCCAGTCTTAGAGTGTGGTTTGATTTATACTTAAGAGCTTCAATAAACTCTCTTTCTACTCCTTACACTTCCCCAACCTATCTTCCCTGTTTGTCAGACCTGAGCCCATTTTGCACCTACAAATTAAGACTCACTGCCCAGAAACTACACCTCTGATAGTGACCTAACATATGGCTAGGTGGGAAAAAGAAAAAAAAAGATTGATTTGTGTTTAGTAACTAATGCTTCCTCCATGCTGATTTTGTTTCCATCCTTGCAGACAACAGGGATTTCTCTAAGTAGACCCTGGTGCTTTCAGAAGATTAGTGGTTACTTAAATGCTTAGCTAAATCAGCCAAGCAGAGAATCATGACTGTATTGTTAGAGGCAGTCTCTGATTCTCAACATGCCAAGCCTGCAAGGAGTTACCCCAAGAGAGATTACAAAATAAAAATCATTACACCAAGGGAGAGAGACACATTCTGTCTTGCAGAGTGACCACAGGTTTCCAAATTAGGGACTGACGCATTAATGTCTTATGCAAGAGTGACCCTTAAGGTAGTATGCAGTGTTCTTGCCACCCAGTGGATTCCAATATGACTATTAAGAGGAGGAAGCTTTTCAAAACCACAGGCAATCCACTTAATAAGCTGAGCGAGTACTGCCACATATCACTGATCTGCACATTTTTTTTGTCCTACATTAGAACATAAGAAATTCCATGTTGAGTCAAAATAAAGATCCACCCAGGCCAAGATACTTTAAGAGCAAAATTGTTGTTCTTAACGATATCAACCTCAAAATTTAGGCATATACATTGAATACTCTTAGCTTTCCCTTGATAACGCCATAAAGATCCATTACCCGTGGATTTATCTACACCTTTCTTCAACCTAAGCATAGTCGCCACTGGGGCAATGAATTCTATTTGTTTAGCTACCAGATGTTAAAGTGTAGTTTATTTTATTTACCTTCAAACTACCTCCTAAAACAAGCCCTATTAGATTAGACATTGTACCGCTCTTCGTATTTGTCTCATTATAAGCTCATGAGTACAATGGAAAGGATTTGAAAAATACTTCAAAATGTTGCAGACATTATCCTTTCACCTGGGCCCATTTTTAACACCAGAATTATTCCTGATGGCCTTCCTTACATCTAGTTATTTCTGTGACGCACTTCCTGCACAGATAACCCAGTGAAATCTGTGTGAAATCTGTCCCCAAATAAAAATGGTATGGTGTAGGCCGGGCGCGGTGGCTCACGCTTGTAATCCCAGCACTTTGGGAGGCAGAGGCGGGCGGATCACGAGGTCAGGAGATCGAGACCACGGTGAAACCCCGTCTCTACTAAAAATACAAAAAAATTAGCCGGGCGTGGTGGCGGGCGCCTGTAGTCCCAGCTACTCGGAGAGGCTGAGGCAGGAGAATGGCGTGAACCCGGGAGGCGGAGCTTGCAGTGAGCCGAGATTGCGCCACTGCACTCCAGCCTGGGCGACAGAGCGAGACTCCATCTCAAAAAAAAAAAAAAAAAAAAAAGGTATGGTGTTAACACTAATTTAATTATTACTTTACATTCATTTTCTTCCAAACACATTTAAACATTTTGCAGTTATCATTGATGTCACTGGTTGAAACACCCACACCTTTCACAGACAAGAATTAAACTGTTTTACATAAGTAGGAAGCGAATCGGGGAAATGTCTCATTCATAGTCATACAGAAACTCATTGGCCAAACTGGAGATGATAATAATGATCATTTATTGAGCACTAACTATGCCAGATACTGGCTAAATACTTACTGTGTTATCCTTACAATGCTGTAAGGCAGATCCTATTATTACCTCCATTTCGTACTTAGAAACTGAGGCTCAGGGCAGTCACATAGCTCTCAAGTGACAGATACAGGATTCAATCCAGGTCTATTTGACCCTAAAGCCTTCTCCCTGTCTTCCTTGGGTCCTTAGCTGGTGGTGAGGGAGACTGGGTGTCAGATCTGATGTCATCTCTCTGTGTTATCTTGAGTAACATCATTTAACCTCTTTGAGTCTCACTCTTATCTATAAAATGTGGATGGCCAAACCTGATCAAAATCTCTACTAGCTCTAAAATTTTGGCTGTCACTTTTGTGTGCCAATTTTCTGCTATATTCTCTCCTTTTTCCCAGAAAGGGGCCATTTTCATGAAAGCCAGCCCAAGACCACATGTAACACCCAAGGGCATGACCCACCTATTTTTGCCTTATGTCTGTATTTTCTTAATCACTAATTGCTACATTGCATCTTTCTGAAGAGTCTGGAATATTACTTTTTGTTGGTATTTTAACTGTATCTACCTCTTTGGTAAACTCATTTTTGTTTCACTTCTGGAATAATTACTACGAAAGTAACAACAAGAGTCTTTAAAAAAAGGATATTGGATTTTAATGGAACATTCTGTGTCTTCCTTTTATATAGATCAAAGATAAAGAGGGGGAGTGGTACATTCATTTCTCTCATCTTTAGTCAGACATAAGAGGTTCTTTTAAGAATCTCCTTAGAGAACAATGGTGTGCCCCCACTGTTCTAAGGACTTTATGTCGATTATCTTATTTAATCTTTGGACCAACCCCCTGAGGTAAGTATTACTGCTTTCACCCCTCTACAGCTGAGAAGGCTAAAGAGACAAGAGATGAGTAAGTTGCCTGTGGTCTCACCGCTAGGAAGTGGCAGGATTCAAGCCAGGCTGGGGCTGGCTCTGCATTCCATACTTTGTCTGCTCTCTCTGGTTTGTCACCTAAAATCATGGCCTAATTCACATCTTGTATTATCAGTTATAAATATGCAGTTAATAACCAATCCAATCATTTTATTGATTTTGAATCACAAAACCTCCACGCATACTTCTGTGTTGCCCTGACACCCCACAACAAAAAAAATAAACGTAAGTTGGGCCATCCAATCAAAACCAACAGAGCACCAGAGCATGAAATTCTGTCTGCCCCTTTCACAGCAGGCTGCTTTTGTCTTTGCCCTACAACAAACCCCAGCTTCTAAACCCATCTAAATGGCTTTACTGTAGAAAGCACACAGCAAACCAGCACATTCTCATTTAGTATTTCTGGTTTGGCTCAATATCATCAGAGATATATAACCTAGGGTAGCAGACAAAATGTCTTCTGCTAAGGAGGGTATACTAAATATTACTTTAAATGTTTTAAAATTATCCAATTATATTGGGCTCAGCTTGTCATTCTATGCTTTTGTCTTATCCAAGGAGCACAGAACTACTTACTCTTGTTCTCTTGTAAGATACAGCCTGCCATGGAGCACTTCTGACCCGCGTTAAAGACTGCAGATCGAAAGGGCTTGGGAATTAAATACAAAATCAGGTTCAGGAGAACCTAAGGACAAGTGACCTCAAAACAGCATGGACAACCATGTAAAATAGACTGTAGCAGCCATTCATTAGTGGGGGGAGGGGGGAGCCAACCAGAGCAGTCAATGCTTGTCGCATCTTTTGGTGGAACCAAAGTTCGAGTCTTTGTGTTTTTAAAGGACAGCTGAACCCAGAGCATGGGAAGTGCTGTTAGCCAACTGGGATGGGAAATCAGCAGATGGCCCCAGGCAGTCTCAGTCCTGCACACACGGAGAAAGCAGCTCTACAAAACTGTCTTTTCTTTTTGAAGAAGTGATTCTTGGTGGAAGAAAACACAAGACCCATCCCAGGAGTAGGGATCGCGTTTCAATGGATGGGAAGGCACCAGCCGTACAAACCTGCTTTTCATAGCAAACTGGACAGACTTACACGTGGCCCCTTCCTCCCTGTACTTTGCCTGCTGTATGAATGAAGATTGTATTCCTCTGGAAATATTTTACAGTTTAATATTGAGTGTAATTAAGAATATAATCATGTTATCAAAAATGGTATTTAACTCTGTTGTAGTTTCTTTAACATTCATGTGGATAAAAAAGTCTATAATAAAAAAACTATGAAGTAGTAGTTGTGTTCATGTAGTTAAATGCACATTTGCTTGAGGACAACTAAGAGAAATTCGTACTTTTAAAATTTTTTTGGTATAAAAATATTTGAATAAATTATTTTTGAAAACAGAATTCCTTCAAAAATGATTATTAAAGGCTAGCCCAGCCTTTGGTCATTGTCAGCATCTGGACAACTCCTCCATTGTTTTAGGGTCTTTGTATAGGTAAAGGAATGTTCTAAATTCCTGCTAGGTCTTCTAGTAGTGTTGCTGATAGAGCCCATCGTAGGCCTTCCTACTTACTGTGATGTTAAATCCAAGTCCACAAGATCATATTATGCCCCAAATTCTGCTTTTCAGATGAGAGAGATAAATAGTGAACACTTTGCAGCCAAGATTTCTAAGGTAATGTGGGTTGCACAGAAGTCCACCATGGATGACCTCCCAAACTGAGGTTGCCAAAGCCCATCCTAACTGAAAAAACATCTCACCATTGGCATCCCTCAACAGATTTCAAAACAGCCTTCAGATGCATCGCCATGAGATTTAATACTTTTTCCCCACCAGCTTTATTACCACGAACTATCCCAAAAAGCTTCACAACTTACCCTTGAGATAAATATTACTTTAAATGTTTTAAAATTAAGCACTAACTCTGCCACTAACTATGCCACTAAGCACTAACACAGCTCTTATCTTGGCTGTGACAATAAGAAACCAAAAGAGGGATACTCATTTGTGATCTTCCTAGCCTATGAAGGATGAGAAGCCGCATTAGATAAGGAATGTAGACTAAGTCCCAGAGTCTGGAAACAGGTTCTTAGTGACCATTAGCAGAAACTAATATGAAGATGCTGCGACAAAAAATGTTCTCTTTGAGCTGTTCTTCCAGGAGGGGCCTGGGTGCAGGTATGAGTCTCACACAGTCCTTTGGACATGATACATGTTTCTAAAACTGGTAATTGTACCTAGGTGTATAATTTGAGCAGTCAGGTAAGTGGAGAATTTTCTCCGATATAAGCATGAAATTTCACATAGGGATGGAAGCCCTGTGGCTCTTAGCTTTGTACTTTAAGCCAAGGTTATCAGAGGTGGCAGAAAATCATCTGGGAGGTCACAAACCTGGCTTCATGACTAGCCACCAGGGGACAGCAGAGGTCATTTTCTATAGAATCCAATGCAAACTAGGACCAGATAGCTTCTCAGAGCAAGAGCAGCTTGGCCCAGGAGTTTGGAGGGAGAATAACAGATTTACAGATAAATTTAAGGTCTTTGTCCTGCAGCTGCATCAACTGGCAGTGTAAACCAGCCTGAAATGTCATTCTTTCCTTTCCAGTTGCAACTTTAAATATCTATGAGTTATTAGTGGTAAAATATCAGCAAATGATCTTGTAGCAAAAGAGAGAGAACCCAATAACTTGACCAGTATGTCTGCAGTACTCTGGACTTACTAACCATGGCATAACTCTGCATTGAGTTCGTGGCCAAGTTCAGTACAGAAAACCATTAGCCTCTGCTGCGAAGAATGTTAAAACTATCACTTCTCGGCCTTTTGGCTAAGATCAAGTGAAGAATGTTAAAACTGCATTGGTGCCTTCCAGTTCTCCACCTAAATTCCAGATTCCAAAGAAGCCCGGCTATACATGTCTCTGAGTGCCAGGGGACTCCTGTTGACCTTACTCCCATGCCTTAGAGTCTCTATTCATTACAAGCACCAGAGCCTAACAATCCTCAAAGTAACCATAAAGCTACATGCCAAAAACCCAAAGCTTCAGGGAAAAAGAGTCAAGGAAATCACACATGTGATGTGGAAACATGTCATTTACCCCATGTGTTTTCTCATTAAGAATAGTGAACATCTTTTTCCTATTTTAGTAATGTTTGTTGCTTTTAAGTTGGAACAAAAGAATTCTTCCCTAAAACTGGATATAATTGTGTTATCTGAGCTGCCTTGTGGAAACAGACAGGACATCCATCTCAAGTGCTGCATGGGGCTAAAAATGAAGCTACTCCTCAGAAAGACAAGTAAAAATTCTTGGCTGTGCAAAATGACAGCAGAAAAAAAAATGCTATGCTCTTTTCTTTGTTTTATCTTGTCAAAATTCCAAGGTCAATCCAAATACTAGCTAATAAAGCATACAGGCAATGCAAATACAATTCTCTATTTTAATTCCAAATTAAATTATAAAATCAGAAAAAGCATCAGCAAATCAAAACAAAAATCCAGGCCCAAACAATAAAGTATTTCCTGTTGGGGCAGACCAGACATTTCAGACTGACGCTCTCCATCCTCAGAATGCCTGAGTAATTGCTTGTCTGTTTGCCACAGGCAAGGAGAGAGGGACATCACATCCCGATTTCCTTAGATTGAACAATGAGTGTGGCCTCCACTCTGTGGAAAATAGAGAAAACTGTCTCCTAGCTACAGGAGATATGATCAGACTGATAGGAGCTCTTTCATTTAAGAGTTAAGAGTTAAGACAGTGTTGGGCTGGTCAGCAGTGAGAGAGGTTAGAGACAAGGAACACTGTCTGCGTGGTAAGGATGTGTAACCACTGTCATTTAACTCCCAGCACTCTCCATGCTATGGGCAAAGGGCCTTTGTCTCTCTCTGCAGAGTTGAGCACACAAAGTCTGACCATCTCACGAGATTCCCTATAGGCAACCCAAACCACGTTTGTAATAACAGACTCTTGTGGGGAAGATGTATACTGTAAACTTTAGGAGGGCGGAAGATGTTTGTTTCAGCTCACTACCCTCTCCCTAGTGCTTAGCATAGTCCCTGGCAGGTAGCAGCAGCACAAAACAGTTTTGTTAAATGAGTGATTCTACCTCCTTTATTTTATTTGAGCCAATCACAGAAGCAGATCAGTTTACTGTTATCAATTTAAGCTCTCTCAAAGGTTGACTTTTCATCTGATTTCAAATGATCATATGTGGCAAATGCTAGTTGCCATCCTATAATACTCATTCTCAGGTGGTAATACACCTAAGTGAAAGATTACCTTCTCCAGGTTTACTTTCAGTTAGACATGGCCATGTGACTATATCCTGGCCAATGGGATGCAGGTGGAAACGTGAAACTTTCAGGAAGGTAGCTTCAAAAGAGCTTTGACTTAATTAAATACTTCTTTTTTTCCTTTCCCTTTCTCTCTTTTCTGACGTCTATAAGATGGATGGAGGCCCAGCAGCCATCTCAGGCCATGAGGTGATTTTGAAGATGAAAACCATATACTGTTAATACTATGGCATAAAAAAATAATAAAAGCCAGGGTCCTTGACAACTACTGTACCATCATTCCAACTCTGGACTGCCCATTTCCAAATTTATTTTATTTTGGAAGGAAATGAGGTTCTATCTTATTTAACCACATTACTTTAGATTTTCTATTAACTCTGATTACAAAACCTTTTGCTCTATTTAAGGGCCCCCATCAGCCAACAATTGCATGATTTCTTATTTATGTGACAACTTTCCAATGCATATTTTTGCTGTTTATTTCATTTTATGAGCTCATTGGCCCTTTGATTTAGCTAAGGGTATTTGATATGGAGGCTAACTAGTTGCAGAGTCAACTCTAAATACATTTCTTCTTACTGCCATGGCAAGCTATTCTTGTCTGTTTCTTGGGTTCACCATCACACTAAGCCAACTGTAACATCTCTATCTCCTGTGGCAGTATATGCAGGTGAAGATAGGGAAAGGGGCTGAACCTGAACTTGGCTGGCTTTCCAGGGTAGGATAGGAGACGGACTAGAAAAGTAAACCGTCCAAAAGGCCTCATAGGTTCTCATATGACACAAAGAAAGATGTGAGCAGGTATGTAGCCAGACCCCAACATGGGAATAGATCTCAGCAGCACAGGCACGTTCAAGAGTAGGAGGTTGTCAGTCACCATCATCCATGATACAGGGCCCTGCCACTCACATGTCATTTATGGGCAGGTTCTGTCCTTGGGAAAACACACCATTGAGAATAAATAGGTGGCAAGAAGCAAACCCAGTCCTAGACTCAAAGACATGATGGGAAGACAGCTCTTTCCTCAGGAGCCCATGTGGGCATTGGCTCTCCTGCTCAGAGGGGCAGCAAGGTAAGCTTGGGAACTCAGGAGAGGGCTCTGGGACTTCCAGATTTGAGCCTGTAACTACCACACAGGACTGGGAGAAAAAAAGCAAAGGCTTTCTAAATGTAGCATGACTCCAGTCTTGATTTGGGACCTGAAGCAGTGTTGCAGCTTTAGGAAGAGGGATGAGAAGGGGGCTGGCTTTGAGCTAAGAAAGGTGCTGAAAAACACTGAGAGCTGACAAGACTTCTCTGCAGATGGCCACTTATTTCCATACCAAGATGAATATACATATAATTTAGAAGAAATAAAGTTACCTAAACAATCATTCAGAAAAGCCATGACTCTGTGCTGAATTAAGAACTCTAAAAGCACTGTTAACGCCTGGAGTTTTCAAATAATAAAATTCATTCTTCACATCCAACTTTTACATCATCTCACTATTAAGGACAGTGGCTTCCTGGACGATCGTTAATGACAGTTTTCTTTATTATATTTTAGACCATTTAGCAAAGTTTATTGATTTATACTTCCTTGTAATTAGTTATAGTGATTGAAATCGCTTTTATGGCCCTCTAGGGATTGACTTTTTAAAGAATCAACATCTCCCCCAAATTGTGTGCTTTAAAACATGGTTAAATACTGTTTGAATTCAGTACTAAACTATCATTGGTGAAACTGTAATTTTATGTGTAGTTGCTTTTTCATCCCTCTGCTTATATGGCACTATCATCCAATTACTTGGCAGCCAATAATAATACCAGCAGCCAACTTTCATTGAGTGATTACAGTAAGATGAACATTGTGCTAAGTTTATGCACAATGCTTAATGCATTATTTCATTTAATCCTCTCAACAACCCTATGAAGTAGGGACTATTTAATTGAAATTTAAAGGAGTTAAGCTACTCAGCTGATTAAGTAGAAAAGTAGGAGTTTGAAACTAGGGCCATTGTGACTTCAAAAATCTCTGCTTTTAACCATTACATTGCTCCCTACACAGGTGAGTTGGCAGTGCCCAGACTGACACAATCTGAAGGGTGCTGGAAGAACCCTCTTAAACAAAAATATCTCCCCTCGCTAATCTCACTTGAAGCTGAAATTTCACAACTAGCATGATTCCTTTGACTAAGGTATTATATGTTTCTAGTAAGATAAACACTCCAAGACAGCGCTCTTCAAAGTGTCTTCTGTCAAAGAGCTAACACTATAAAGCTCTTAGAAGAAAACATAAAACTAGATCTTCATAACCTTGGGTCAAGCAATGTTTTCACGCATACAAGACCACAAACACTAGTGACAAAAGAAAAAATAAATTTGACTTCCTTAAAGTTACAAACTTTTGTGCTACAAATGATAACATCAAGAAGGTAAAAGAAGACCAGCTCACAGTAAAGGGAAAATGTTTGCAAATAATATATCTGATAAGGGATTTGCTTTCAGAACACATAAAGAGCACTTACAAAGTGATAATAAAAAGACAAATAACCAAATTTTAAAAATGAACAAAAGACTTGAATAGATATTTCCCCAAAGAAGTTATATGAACACCCAATACATGAAAAGATGTTCAACACTATGAGTTATCAGGAAAATGCAGATCAAAACCACAATGAAATACCATTTCACATCCACTAGAATGGCTAATATCAAAAAACAATAACAAGTATTGGTGAAGATGTAGGAAAATTGGAACTATTATACATTGCTAGTAAGAATGCAAACTGGTGTGCAGCCACTCCATAAGCAGTTTGACGGTTCCTCAGAAAAGTAAACAGAATTACCATATTACCCAGCAATTCCCCTCCTAGGTATATACATAAAAGTATTGAAAACAAGTACTCAAATACTTGCATACAAATATTCACAGAAGCACTATTTGCAATAGTCACAGGTGAAAACAACCCAAATGTGGTTTATCCATAAAATGGAATATTACTCAATCATGAAAAGAAGTATTGACACATGCTACAACATGAATGAAACTTAAAAATATATCCTAAGTGAAAGAAGTCAGACACAAAACATCACATATTGCATGATTCTATTTTTACAGAATATTTATAATAGGTAAATCCATAGAGACAGAAAGCAAACTGGTGGTTTCCAATGTCTGTTTAGGGATAAGGAGAGAATTGAGAGAGTTTGCTTAACGGGTACAGAGTTTTCTTTTGGAGTGATTTAAATGTTTTGGAGCTAGACGGAGGTGGTAGTTTTACAATATTGTGAGTATATTAAATGCCACTGACTAGTACACCTTAGAGTGGTTCCACATAAATTTTATGATTGCTTTTTCTATTTCTTTGAAGAATGTCATTGGTATTTTGATAGAGATCGCATTGAGTCTGTAAATTGCTTTGGGTAGTATTGATATTTTAACAATTTTAATTCTTCTAATCCATGAATGTAGAATATCTTTCCATTTCCTGGGGTCCGCTGCAATTTCTTTCATCAATGTATTATAGTTTTCCTTCTATAGATCTTTCATTTCTTTGATTAAATTAATTCCTAGGGGCCGGGCGTGGTGGCTCACACTTGTAATCCCAGCACTTTGGGAGGCCAAGGCGGGCGGATCACGAGGTCAGGAGATCGAGACCACAGTGAAACCCCGTCTCTAATAAAAATACAAAAAAATTAGCCGGGTGTGGTGGTGGGTGCCCGTAGTCCCAGCTACTCGGAGAGGCTGAGGCAGGAGAATGGCGTGAACCTGGGAGGCGGAGCTTGCAGTGAGCTGAGATTGCGCCACTGCACTCCAGCCTGGGCAACAGAGCGAGACTCCGTCTCAAAAAAAATTAATTAATTAATTAATTAATTCCTAGGTATTTCATATATTTTGTAGCTATTGTACATGAGATTGCTCTCTTGATTTTTTTCAGATTGGTTGCTATTGATGTGTATAAATGCTACTGATTTTTGTATATTGATTTTGTATCCTACAATCTTAGTGAATTTGTTATTCAGCTCTAAGTTTTTTTGGTAGAGTCTTTAGATTTTTCTAAATAAAAGATTATGTCATCTGTGAACAAGGTTAATTTGATTTCTTTCTTTCCAATTTGAACGTCCTTTATTTTTTTTTCTCTTGCCTAATTTCTTTGGCCATAACTTCCAGTATTATGTTGAATTAAAGTGATGAATCTGGACATACTTGTCTTGCTCCAGATTTTAAAAGAAAGGCTTTCAATTTGTCCCTGTTAATGTTAGCTGTGGGTTGTCATATGTGGTCTTCATTATCTTGAGATATGTTCCTTCGTTTCTTTTTTTTTCTTTTTTCTTTTTTTTTAGGCAGGATCTTACTCCCATTGCCCAAGCTGGGGTGCAGTGGTGCAATCTCAGCTCACTGCAGCCTTAACTTCCCAGGCTCAAGTGATTCACCTCAGCCTCCCAAGTAGCTGGGACTACAGGCATGCACCACCACACCCAGCTAACTTTTTGTATTTCTAGTAGAAATGAGGTTTTGTCATGTTACCCAGGCTCGAGGTATCTTCCTTCTCTACCCAGTTTTTTGAGAGTTTTTTTTAAATCATGAAAGGATGTTGAATTTTATTGAATGCTTTTTCAATATCTATTGAAGTGATCATATGAGTTTTGTTCTTAGTTCTGTTAATGTGATGTATCACATTTATTGATATGTGTATGTTGAACCATCCTTGCATCCCTGGGATGAATCCCACTTGATCATGGTAAACTATCTTTTTAACATGTTGTTCAATTCAGTTTGCTAATATTCTGTTGAGGATTTTTGCATCTATGTTCATCAGTGATACTGCCTTGTAGTTTTTTTTTGTTGTTGTGTCCTTGTCTGGTTTTGGCATCAGGGTAATACTGGCCTCGTATAATAAGTATGGAAATATTCCCTTTTCTTCAGTTTTTTTTTCTCTCTCTCTCTTTTTTTTTTTTTTTTTTTTTTTTTTTTTTTGACATCTGGCTCTGTCACCCAGACTGGAGTGCAGTGGCACAATCTCAGCTCACTGCAACCTCCACCACCTAGGCTCGAACCATCCTACCCCCTCCATCTCCTGAGTAGCTGGCACCATAGGCACATGCCACCACACCTAGCTAATTTTTGTATTTTTGGTATAGACAGAGTTTCACCATTTTGGCTAGGCTGGTCTTGAACTCATGAGCTCAAGCAATCCACCCATCTCAACCTCCCAGATTGCTGGGATTACAGCCGTGAGCCACCCTGCCTGACCTCCTCTTCAATTTTTTTGAAGGATTTAAGGATTTAATTGGTATTAGTTCTTCAAATGTTTAGTAGAATTCAGCAGTGAACTATCAGGTCCTGGGCTTTGATGGGAGACTTTTTATTACAGCTTCAATCTTGTTATTCATTATTGGTTTGTGGAGGTTTTCTGTTTCTTCATGGTTCAATTTTGGTAGGTTATATATGTCCAGATATTTATCCATTTCTTCTAGGATTTCCAATTTATTGGTGTATAGTTGTTCATAATAGTCTCTAAGGATTCCTTGTATTTCTGTGGTCTCAGTTATTATGTCTTCTTTTTCATTTCTGATTTTATTTGAGTCTTCCTTCTTTTTTGCTTAGTCTAGCTAAATATTTTTAAATTTTGTTTGTCTTTTCAAGAAACCAAGTTTTTGTTTTGTTGATCTTCATATTGATTGACTTTTTAGTCTCAATTTTATTTATTTCAGCTCTGATCTTTACTATTTCTTTACTTCTACTAATTTTGGATTTAGCTTGCCCTTGCTTTTCTAGGTCCTTATATTTAAAGTCTTTCCATTTTTTTGATATAGGTATTTATTGCTATAAGCTTCCCTCTTAGTACTGCTTTTCTTGTATCCCATAGATTTTGGTATATTATATTTTTATTTTCATTTCTTTCAATAACTTTTTAAAGTTTTCTTCTTAATTTTTTCATTGACTCATTGATCATTCAAGAGCATGTTGTTTAATTTCCATGTGTTTATGGAGTTTCCAAGGTTCCTCTTATTATTGAGTTCTAGTTTTATACCATTGGGGTCATAAAAGATACTTAATATGATTTCTACTTTTTAAAATTTGTTGAGACTTCTTTTGTGGCCTAAGATATAGTCTATTCAGAGAATCTTCCATGTGATGATGAAAAGAATATGTATTCTGCAGTAGCTGGATGACATGTTCTGTAAATGTCCATTATGCCTATTTGGTCTAGTATGTAATGTGTCTTCGGTGATTCTCTGTCTGGATGATCTGTCTACTACTGAGAATGGGGTCTTGAAGTCCTCCACTATTATTGTATTGCAGTCTATCTCTCCCTTTAAATCTATTAATGTTTGCTTTATGTACTTGGATACTCTGGTGTTAGGTGCATACATATTTATAATTGCTATATACTCTTACTGAAATGACCCCTTTATTATCACATTGTTATATCCTCTTGCTGAAATGACCCCTTTATCATTACATTGTTATATCCTCTTGCTGAGATGACTCCATTTATTATTACACAGCAGTCTTCTTTGAGTTCTTATAGTCCACTCTTTTTTTTTTTTTAATTGAGGCTAAGACTTGCTCTGTCGCCCAGGCTGGAGTGCAGTGGCATGATCTCGGCTCACTGTAACCTCCATCTCCTGGGTTCAGGTGATTCTCCTGCCTCAGCCTCCAGAGTAGCTGGGATTACAGGCATGTGCCACCACACCCAGCTAATTTTTGTATTTTTAGTAGAGATGGGGCTTCACCATGTTAGCCAGCTGGTCTCGAATTCCTGACCTCAACTGATCCACCCACCTCAGCCTCCCAAAGTGCTGGGATTATAGATGTGAGCTACTGCACCCAGCCAGACTTGTAGTCTGTTTTATCTGAGTTAAGCATGGCTTCTCCTGCTCTTTATGCTTTCCACTTGCATAGAATGTCTTTTTTCATCATTTCACTGTAACTCTATACTTTGCACTCTGCACTTTAACTCCATCCCCACAACACTTTGAATTTTGGTTGTCTCAATTTACATATTTTTACATTGTCTATTTCTTAACAGGTTGTTGCATCTGTTACTGTTTTCGATAGATTTATGCTTCGTACTAGAGTTATGAGTGGATTGCACACCACAATTACAGTATTAGAATATTTCGAATGTGTTTGTGTACTCACTTTTACCAGTAAGTTTAATACCTTCAAATGTTTTCTTAGTGCACATTAGTAGGTGATATGATTTGGCTCTGTGTCTCCACCTAAATCTCATGTTGAATTGTAATATCCAATGTTCGGGGAGGGATCTAGTGGGAGGTAATTGGATCACGGCGGCAGATTTCCTCCTTGCTGTTCTCATGGTAGTGAGTTCTCAAGAGATCTGGTTGTTTGAAAGTGTGTAGCACTTCCCACTTCACTCACTCTCTCTCCTGCCATCTATGTAAAGATGTGCCTGCTTCCTCTTCACTTTCTGCAATGATTGTAAGTTTTCTGAGGCCTCTGCAGCCATGCTTCCTGTACAGCCTGTGGAACTGTGAATCAATTAAACCTCTTTTGTTTATAAATTACTCAGTCTTGGGTATGTCTTTATAGCAGTGTGACAACGGACTAATACAGTGGATTTTTTTTTCATGTTGAAGAATTCTCTTTAGCATTTCTTGCAAGACAGGTCTGGTGGTAGTAAATTCTTTCAGCTTTTGCTTGGGAAAGAATTAATCTTTTATATTGAAAAGATAGCTTTGCTGGATATGATATTCTTAAATGGCAATTTTTTTATGTTTGAGCACTTTGAAAATGCCAAACCACTCCCTCCAGGCCTATGTGGCTTCCATTGAGAAGTCTGCTGCCAGATGAAATAGAGCTCTTTTATAAGTTATTTGCTTCTTTTCAGTCATTGCTTTTGGCATCCTCCTTTGTCCTTGAACTTTGAGACTTTGATTATTACATTGGGATACTCTTACTTGGGTCAAAACTGTTTGTTATTCTCTGACCTTCCTGTGCCTGGATATTTATATCTTTCTCAAGTTTTGAAAAGTTTTCTATTACTATTTCCTTGCGTAAGCTTTCTGCTCCCTGCTCTTGCACAACTCCCTCTGGAACACCAATCATTCTTACATTTGAAGTCTTTTGAGGTAATTTTCTATATCTTGTAGGCAATCTTCATTTCTTTTCATTCTTTTTTCACCTCTATGTATTTTCATATGGCCTGCTTTTGAGCTTACTGATTCTTTCCTCTGCTTGATCAATTCTGCTGTTTTCTCCTACACCTTCCTCTTTTGTTTTTCTGCCTCCTCTTTGTCTTCCTCTTCAACTTCCTCTCCTCCCTCTGCAACCCCCTCTCCTCTTTGTCTTCTTCATCTGGAACACTGAAGCTAATCCATTCTGGAAAGAGCTACTCCCCTTAGTTCCCCTTCATGATCCATAAAGGAAAGCTTAGAGCCTCTCATTCTATGAATTTAGGGGTCTTTGTATCTTTCAGCCACACAGATGACCTCATGATGATGGCTTCTTCCTCTGAGGGTCCCAGGGCTCTTCACTAAACGTCATCTCCATTTCCGCACATTCCCCCACAATAGTATCACGTGAAGTGGGTTGTTAGAACCAGCAAATGGGAACTGATTAGGTTATCAATTTTTTCAAGCCACAAAAGCCCAAAATGGAGCTGTCAGCACCAGTAAAGAATAGTTGGCTGAGCATGGTGGCTCACACCTGTAATCCCAGCACTTTGGGAGGCCGAGGCGGGCGGATCACGAGATCAAGAGATCAAGACCATCCTGACTAACATGGTGAAACCTCGTCTCTACTAAAAATACAACAACAAAATTAGCGTGGTGGCAGGTGCCTGTAGTCCCAGCTACTCAGGAGGCTGAGGTAAGAGAATGGCATGAACCCAGGAGGCGGAGCTTGCAGTGAACCGAGATCGCGCCACTGCACTCCAGCCTGGGCGACAGAGCAAGACTCCATCTTAAAAAAAAACAAAACAAAACAGAATGGTTGTTTTGCTACAAAGAGAAAGACCTTCCTCAAAGCAGATACTAAAGAAATCCAGATAAATGCCCCTAAAGTGTCACCTCTTCAACTAATGACAATCCTCAAGCAAACCCAGACTTGTAGTCATTAACCATGCATTAGGAAAGATTTTCAATGAGGAAGATTCTGAAACTGTAACATCTTACCAATAACCCTTCTCTGAAACGCTAAAGGCAGCTCTACAGGATGGCATAACTGTGGTTCTGCTTAGGGTCATGGAACAGACAGACCTCCCTATAAATCCTTTCAGGAAGAATCACGAATAATAACTACCATTTATTAAGAACTTACCAAGTATCAAGTACTAAATGCTTTATTATATAATACAAAAACCCCATAAGATAGGAATTCTTACAACCATTTTACAGATCAGGAAACTGGGTATCAGAGGGTTCAAGTGATGTGTTCAATAAATGAAATGAATAGTCCACCTGGGATTTGAACCCAAGGCTCTTTGATTCCCAAACTCATGCTGTGAATCAGTAAGCCAGGCAATAAAGAAGGCTAAGTGAGTGAGTACAACAGAGTGAGTGCGTGTCGGATAGCACTAGTAGGCAATGCTTCATGGAGGAGGTGAGATTTAATCTGTACCAATAAGACTTTGATTAGCAAGGAGGAGGGTAAAACCATTCATGAGCATTCATCTCTTCCGTTACTATACAAGTGTCTTTTTAGGTATGGATACTGTGGTCATTGTCATGTTATACTATTGGCAAGGCTATTTCTCTGTAAGTGAAGGAGCAAGATTTCATCCGAAGTGTAAAATATTGGATCATTTCTTCAATAAACTGAATGACAGCTAGGTGCCAGGAATGGTGCAAGGTACTGGGCTTAGGAAACCTTACATTCAAGATACATGCTGTGGCCGGGCGCAGTGGCTCACGCTTGTAATCCTAGCACTTTGGGAGGCCGAGGCGGGCGGATCACGAGGTCAGGAGATCGAGACCATAGTGAAACCCCGTCTCTACTAAAAAATACAAAAAAATTAGCTGGGCGTGGTGGCGGGCACCTGTAGTCCCAGCTACTCAGAGAGGCTGAGGCAGGAGAATGGCATGAACCCGGGAGACAGAGCTTGCAGTGAGCCGAGATTGCGCCACTGCACTCCAGCCTGGGTGACAGAGCGAGACTCCGTCTCAAAAACAAAACAAAACAAAAAAAGATACATGCTGTGCAGTGAAGAATACAAACATTTATGATGCAGCAGGGGTGCTGTGGTAGAGATAGACAGAAGATGCTTTGGAAACATAAAGAACATCTGACGTGGACTGGAGGATGAGGAAAGGCTTTCTAACATCTTATTTGCATCCTTCTTGGTACACTTTGGCTAGAGGGGGTGACACATGGACTGAACATTTGGTCAAATAAAGTGTGAGTGCAGGGGAATGGGTGGCAAAGATGGGGGAAGGAGGCTCTAGCCAAAGAAGCTATACCACATTAGGGTACTCCCATGGGATTTCAGTTAACTGTTGCTGCAATAAATCACTCTAAACCTTAGTGGCTTAAAACAATGATGTATTAATTTTCATGAGTCTGTAGGCAGATTGGGCAGTTCTATTGGTCCCACTGGGCTCACACCTGGCAGGTGGGTGGGAGGTGGGCTACACTGAGACAACTGGGATAGCTGGGACTCTCTTTCCATGGTCTTTCATTCTGGGTTTTCTCATGTCATGGGGGTGCCAGGGCAGCATTCCAAGAGCAAAGGCAGATGCTATAAGGCCTCTTGAGGTTTAGGATCCAGAATTTGCACAACATCACTGCATCTGCATTCTATTGATCAAAGCAAGTGACAAGGCCATCTCAGATTCAGAGTGGAAAGAGGAGCTACAAAGAAGTTGTGGCCATATTTAATCTCCCATACATGTCACACCATGTCATCACCTCTGAAATGCTACATTCAAATATCCTACTTTCTAATCCCAATCACCCATTCTTTCCACATTTGCATCCACCTCTTTAAGACTTCCAGTCCCCGATCTCTCCCACTTCTCAGCTTCTTTCTAACTTTTCTTTTCTGCCAATGCAAGTAGTTGATCTTCTGAGCTCTCCTCTTACCTGACCCCATCATTCCTACCCAGGGGGTGGGGGTGGAGGTTAGGCAGGTCTGAAATCACACAGTCAGGAAGAAATCACACAAGCTACATGGATTGGCAGATTGGTCTCATGTACTCTCACACCTCAGCTCTCAGCTTTACCTGTCAATGTTTTCACCTGTTTCAGGTCAGTTCTTATCCATCTAAAGCCAGTCCAGGCCGGGCGCGGTGGCTCACGCTTGTAATCCCAGCACTTTGGGAGGCCGAGGCGGGCGGATCACGAGGTCAGGAGATCGAGACCACGGTGAAACCCCGTCTCTACTAAAAATACAAAAAAATTAGCCGGGCGTGGTGGCGGGCGCCTGTAGTCCCAGCTACTTGGAGAGGCTGAGGCAGGAGAATGGCGTGAACCTGGGAGGCGGAGCTTGCAGTGAGCCGAGGTTGCGCCACTGCACTCCAGCCTGGGCGACAGAGCGAGACTCCGTCTCAAAAAAAAAAAAAAAAAAAGCCAGTCCAAACCAGTGCTCTACAATCTCCTTTCTCAAGCCTAGGCCCTCATTCTCAGCAGACAGTGCTCTCCCCTACTTGACTACTGAGACAAAAGTTATCAGACATGACCTCTGAACTTCCTGTTCTCACCTACAGAAGTATCTACCTCACCTTTTCCCTTCAGTCTCAAAAGATGAGGTTTCTCCTTGTCCGATTCAAATCTTAAACCCTCTGCTGTGCCCTTGGCCCTAGCCCTGCATTTGAATTCAGGGAATCTGAATTGAAGACATAGAGAGTGAGTAACTGGTGGCAGGAGGGCAGAAACCAAGATACAAAGAGAAAGAAGCAATAGGCAGAAGCCATGAGGCAAGAAGAGTAATTAGTAAGCAGCAACTGAGAGGAAGCAGAGGCTGTGAGTCACCTGAAGCAACAAGGCAAACAGGAGTCAAGAGAAGGTGATTGCCAGAGACTGGCCTAGTCAAAACAGAGACAGGCAACACCAAAGTCAGTACAAATGGCAGACACAACAAGAGGGAGCTACAGACCCATGGCCAGGCTGGAAGCTCACTGGCTATGTCACTTCCCAAGCTCCATTCCTGCTTTGTGAGCCCCATTCTGTGGTGTTCCTGGGTCCTTGTGAAGTCTGGATATACAGGCAAGATTTCTGTTTTTATTGTTGTCATAAATATTTTTGAATCAACTCCCATTGCTTGAAGTAACCTGAATAGACCTTTACAAATAAATGCTTAACACACCATCTGTGGTCTCACTTTTTTTTTTTTTTTTTTTGAGAGGGGGTCTTGCTCTGTTGCCCAGGCTGGAATACAGTGGTGCCATCTCGGCTCACTGCAAGCTCTGCCTCCTGGGTTCATGCCATTCTCCTGCCTCAGCCTCCCGAGTAGCTGGGACCACAGGTGCCTGCCACCATGCCCAGCAAATTTTTTGTATTTTTAGTAGAGACGGGGTTTCACCGTGTTAGCCAGGATGGTCTCGATCTCCTGACCTCGTGATTCACGCCTCTGCCTCCCAAAGTGCTAGGATTACAGGCGTGAGCCACCGTGCCCGGCCTGTGGTCTCACTTTTACTTAGGCTATGTCTGAAGCCAGAAGAGAAAAAAATCTGTGTTTCCTGCTCAGGGAAAAGTATATTAGAAGAAAATCGTGTGGTTTTTCTATTACTTAGAAAATACAAAGCTCTTCCATAATATAACAGGTTTTCAGGGTCCTCAGAGTACCCAAATTCTAACATCTATAAGCATCCTTCTTAATATGCTTTGGTTTCTTCCTCTACTCTCAAACCCCAACTATTTTTCCTGAGTGTATACATGGTTACCTCAACAAAGATGAATAAGGTGATCTTTATAAAGAAAGATCTTTTCCTTAATAAGCTACATAAATAACAACAGACGTAAGAAAGCCCCTAGGAGATACTAATTCTCAGAACTCCTAAGAGGTTTCCTTCCTTTAACATTAAGTAACAGGGAAGGAGAAATCTTGGCAACAACAGATGGGTGTTCTATCTTCAGGAACAGAACTTTTTATTCCAAACTCTCAATAAGCCAAAGCTAATTGACCCATGTAGCTGGTCCAGAACCAAATTGAATTAGGATAGTATTCTCAAGCAGCATAGCCAAAAGCTTAAAGTTAATACTACAAAGAGATATGTGGCCTAATGTTTCATACCACCACTTTTATCTTGAAAATTTTTGATGCTACCGATTGTCTACAAAATAAAACTCAAATCTTTACCTGTCATTCAATGTCTTATATAATGTGGATCCAATCTACATTTGCCATTTAATATCAGGACTTTTTCCATATGTTGGCCCCCTTTCCTGCTGTTCTTGCCTCTGGTGACACCATTTCCCCACTAAGAAGGCCCTCATTCCTTCCTCTCTTTGAAACTGGCCCAACTACCCCATAAAAATAATATTTACAAGTTTTTGAGTAAACATATTAATTGACCTTCCATCTTAAAACTTGAAACTTACTTTATCTGAGTTCCTTCCTCAGGAAACTGACCCTCAGACAAGCGACTGAAACTTACTAGATCACTGCATCCAGATAATGAGATGCCAGACCCCTCATTCGTTGTGATTGCTTCCTTACCCCTCCTTAGTTCCTGTTTTCCTGCCTCCTTCAATATATACACATCCCAATTTTGGTCAGTCTGGAAGATAGATTTGGAACTTTATCTCCCATTGTCCTTGGCTATGGCTACAGTACCTGATTAAAACCTTCTTCCTTGGCAATACTTGTTGATTCAGTGATTGGCATTCTGTCCATTGAGCAGCAAGACCTAGACCATATCCCTGGCATTTCAGTAACATCTTAAGTTGTGCCCAACCCTCAAGATTCAGCTCAAGTCCACCCAAGCCCTGGTTATCCAAACCCTTATATTTTCTTCCTTCTCTGAATCTTGTAAGGGTACTTGGTTTTCTGCACTTGGGCCTTCTTATGCACCACCTTGGGTTTTTGGTTTTTTTTTAATTGCTCTTTCTGTCTTATGTGTGTCAGTGAGACCGCAAACTCCTTTAGGGCAGGAACAAATAGTCTCTATCCTAAATTGTACTCTTCTTGGCTCAAGAAATGCAGCTGCCTCTGTTAAGTGTTTTCTAATGTGGATGACTTGGATGCCTTAAATGTTCTACACTTGTATGCAAGTTTGTAGAGAACTATCAGAATACTCAACACACAGAAATGCGGCCAAACTAATCTTTCCTGAGCTTTATTCTATTCATTATCACTCCCCCCTCAACCCTCTGCCTTCACAGTCTGCGTCCACTCTGCTTATACAGATGCTTTTTGACTTTCAGTCTCCCATGTATTATGTAGCTTTGCTCCAGATCCAAGGTATATTAGTTCCACCAATACCAACAGATAAGTCTGCCAGTTATTTGTATGGTGCCACTGGGTTTAAGAACAAATGAACCTACCAGTCTTTCTTGTTGTATTACTATTACCTAAGATAATGCCAAAATAGGTACTCAATAAATAGTTGACAATTAAATAAAAATTTGATGAGTCTTCTACATGCTTAAAATCTTTTTTGGCCAGGCACAGTGGCTCACGCCTATAAACCCAGCACTTTGGGAGAACAAGGTGAGAGGATCCCTTTGGCTCAGGAGTTCAAAACCAGCCTGGGCAACATGGCGAAACCCCTTCTCTACAAAAAAAAAAGAAAAAAAAAAATTAGCCAGGCATGGTAGTGTGTGCCTGCAGTCCCAGCTACTTTGGAGGCTAAGAAGTGGGAGGATCACTTGAACCCGGGAGGTGGAGGTTGCAGTGAGCTGAGCTTGCATGCCACTGCACTCCAGCCTGGGTGACAGAGTGAGACCCTGTTTCAAAAGAAAAAAAAATTAAATAATTTTTGTTTTGAAAATGTTAGTTTTGCTTTTGTTTTAAAAATCTTTAGTAGATAATTTGGCTATAAAATTTTATTTAGTAGATAATTTGGCTATAGAATTTTATTTATTTTAAAATTTGTTTTTTTTTTTTTTTTAAGACAAGGTCTCGCTCTGTAGTCCATGCTGGAGTGCAGTGGCATGATCATGGCTCAATGTGCCTCAGTCTCCTGGGTCAAATGATCCTCCCACGTCAGCCTCCCAAAGTGCTGGGATTACAATCATGAGCCACCGCACCCAGCTGGCTGTAGAATTTTAAATTCAAAATTATTTTCCCTCAAAATTTGGAAAGAAGTGTGCCATTGTCTACGTTTGGTGCGAGTTGACTTCTTATTTCTTTATAGATAACATTTTTCCTCCTTTGAAGCTTTCAGCATCTTTTCTTTAATAAGATGCTTTGAAATGTCATGACGATGGGTCCAGGTAAAGAAATTTTAAAAAATGATTTAGCCTACTTGGCACCTAGTAGGTCTTTTCAGTTTGAACACTCATGCTCTTTTCATCTCTGGAAATTTTTATTATTATTTTCTGTCTTGCATTCTGTCCTTATAAAACTCTCATTTTTACTGTTTTCTATCTTTTTATCCCATATTTGCTGTCTCTATGGTTTTTTTTCCATATTTTTAGAGATTTCCTCAGCTTCCAATGAACCTCTCTGGTGGGCTATCAAGCTTTTAATTTTGAGAGAATTCTTTCCTTTTTTTGGTTGTTCTTTTATAAAAAATTCTGGGGGAAACTCTTTGCTTAAATGCCACTTAAATAACTTTTATTATCACTAATTAGACATTTTTCTGAATTATCTCTTCCTGCTTCTGAAGTTAGTTTTACTTATTTTTTTAATTTTAAATTATTTAAAAAATTTTGTGTAGAGACAGGGTTTTGCCATGTTGCCCAGAGTGCTCTCGAACTCCTGGGCTTAAGTGATCTGCCCGTCTGCCTCCCAAAGTGCTGGGATTACAGATATGAGCCACTGCGCCTGGCCGATTTACCTTATTTTTCATTCTAGTCTTCTTGTTCGTGTGCTGGTTTTCATTACATGTCCTGATTGCCTATTTGTATTTAATAATAATGAGCGTGAGTTCTGGAAGCTCTGTGTACTTGTGAAAGTAAGAAACCAGCAGTTTAGCGGTAGATTGACCTAGTAGGGAATCCGTAGTCAAGCTAACAGCCTCCCAAGTGCCACAATAATAACAACCCTAGCTCTCCTTGATAGTTTAATTTCCTAAGAGGAAAGTACTTTCTATCTTGCCCAGTAGCAAATGCCAGACTGTTTATCTTGTCCAAGCGGGTTGGGAGTCAGTGCTGAGAAGGCTATTGCATATACAGGTCCCCAATTGATCCATCTGTTTTCAGCTCAGCTTCTCTGATAGATCTCTGTTGTACCTGCCAACTCTGAATTGGGAGCTTTTGTGAAATTTTTCAGGACAATGACTTCCACCTCCACTGCAACCCCTTCCTGGCTTATTCTGGACTATAGCTTTCTCTACTGTGTGTTGTCTATTGATATACTTCCTGCCACTTTTTGTCTTCCAGAGATTGTTCAAATTGCTTATGTTTCTCCATATCTTTGCTATTACAAATATATTTCTTTTTTATTTCTAATTTAATGGAAGCTCCGGAAAGAGTGAAGAGAAATACATGCATTTGGTGTACCATCTTAAACTGGAAAACAATTATGTGTATTTAAAAACCCCTAGATGATTCTGATGATCTGTCAAGTTTGGAAGACACTGACCTAAACTCTCTTTTCTTCTCACTTTCCCTTTATTAAGCACTGAGCATTTACTGCTTTCTAATTCCTTGCATTCTATGGCACATTTTTCTTACTAGTTGATCATTTTCATCAGAGCAGGAATGTGTCTGATTACTATTTGTGCTTAGCCTACTGCACCTTATCCAACCCCTTGCATGATGTAACACCATCTTAGAAGTTCAATAAATTCTTACTGAATGAAAGAATGAACAAATGAATGAATGAAGAAATGATAAGCATTAAAGTAAGTAGTTTCTCTAGTTTTTATTCTGACTTTATTTACTTAGATGGTATTTTTTAAAACTAAGACGAGTCAGCTATTTGTAGCCATTTGAGATTAATCCCCTTTTAAAATAGATGCAGTGACTCATTTTTACTTTTTAAAGAAACTTTCCATTTCCAAGAGCCCTATTTCCAGAAACACTTCATAATGTACAAGCTTTCAGCTTGCAAATGGTTTCGTTTGAGCCTCATACCAGGAATAGCTTGTATGAATCCATAAACATGAATGAGGCTCTTGCAGGATTTTCCTATTTTAGTCCAATGCTTACCTCAAATAGAATCCATTTGGGTGAATTCTGCTGCCATAAACCCATTTAATCTCAAGGCTGCTATTGTAAATAAGAGGATTAAAAACAAACATACCTCAGTCATCATTGATTCATATCTCAGACACAGACAATAAAATATATATCTATTAAAATATATTACCAGGATAAAACTGTTAAAAACCATAATCCATTTTTGTCAGTCTTCAAGGTTTTAAATTTTTAATAAAATGCATCAGCCTTATCTTGATGAACTATTTTATAATGAATGCAGGAATAGAGATACTGAAATTTAAAAATAGGAAGAGAAAGAGAGCAAAGCCAGCAGATTTTTTGAAGAATTATTCTAATATCTGGCTTGTGAAACATTTTTCTTTACCCCATACCTGATTTTTAAAATTGAATTAGTAAAAGCTTTTAGTCATTTAAATTAGTGACTATTTTCTTCTTCAATCAGCAAGTGCTCTTATTATTATTTTTTTAACCAATGATTCAGGTATTGTGGATGGCATTTAAATTAGTCAGGGTTATGCAGATACAATCAGCAAAATCCAGAATGTGAAAATTTCTAAAGGACAAAAGACACAGTTCTCATAACAAAAAAATTGCTTTCATTACTTGACTTTAAAAGAAATATTCGGGCTGCTCTGGGGAGAATAAATTGTAGAGAGGCAAAAGGGGATGTGCAGAGACCTGTTAGGAGGCTATTGCACTACCTACACAAGAGTGATGGTGACTTGGTCCAGGATTTTAGTGGATGAGAAATGGTCAGATTTGAAAATATATTGATGTGAAATCAACAGCATTTGCAGATGGGCTGTATGTGGTGACTGCAGGAGAAGTAGGTTTCAGAAGGAAAATCAGGAGTTCACTTTGGGACAAGGTAAGTTTGAGATGTTAATTAAATACCCAGGTGGTAGTCAGCTGCAAATATCAGCCAAGAGTTCATGGGTGAGTTCTGGGTAGGGGATATAAATTTGGTAGTCTTTAGGGTAATGAAATGTTTTAAACCATTAGAATAAATTAGATTACCAAGTGAGTATAGATACAGTAAAGGAGATATCTGTTGTTTCAAAATATTATGGAACAAACAACCTCAAAATGTAGTGACTTAAAACAATAATCATCTATTCTCATGGATCTGTGGTTGGGTGAGAGTTGGTCAGTCTAGACTGGGCTTGACTGTGGTGATTTGGTTCTGTTCTACATGTCTCTCATGCTTCCCCTGGAGCTGAGGCAGGACAAGTAGTCAAGGAAGTGACCATGTCCTCAGAACACAGCCACCGTGGTGACCATACAGTCAACATAAGCCCCAGCATTTGCATTGTAGTCCAGCTCATTCAAACAAAGCTATCTCCAGAAGGGAATTTCCCCTGTAAAGAGCATATGCATTTTGATTTTTACCTGTCTTCAGACTGACCCTCTGCTCATTATAATACTACAAAACACACTCCTGGGTGGAGATTTAAAATGCTAATGAGACATGCAATGTATGAACAAGCATGTATGGCTACTGTACATGGGCACCCAGAGGACCACTCACCATGCTTACTAGTAACACCTCTTCCCACATCTTTATGAATAATCATGGAAGACTCCCAGAAAAGGAATTCCCTAGTGCCAGTCTTTGCTATCTCATTCTTATGAGCAACCTGCCCTGAATTCTGTCTCTCAGGGTATACTGTCTATTCTGCACTTAACTTTCAAAATATTATTTTGCCTTTGCAATACATTGTTCTATGCTGTGTCTCCTTTGCTGTGTGTCTCTTGTTTAAATTATTATAAGTGAAGAAGACAAGAACTGAGGTGTCAGGTTTGAGCCCAAGCTGAGGTCTGAGGGGAATCGGTAGACGGGTGGCAGGTAGCTGGAAAAACACTCGAGGAATTGTAGGCAGCTGCAACATGGCTTTATTCTTTCTCTGGGCACAAGCCATATGGACAGCACCAGCAGGGTAGTTATACCTTTTACAGATAATAGTGGCTCTGAGCCAAGCACGAACTCATGTGAATGGTTATCTAATGCATCTCACATGGTGTGGTTTCATAATGTGTGCAGTTGTGCACCTGCGCTCCAAACCTGCTGAGTCATGCTGCACCAGAAGGCCACTTCAGCCTACTTCAGACTAAAGCACAGCTATTTCCCTTACATGAGGTATCACAGCAGCCATCAACAGAACCAGTGGACTAGTCCAGGAATGTTTTATTCATGGCAGTGCCAGAGCTACAAGTAAAAGTAGAAACATATAAGGCCTTTAGAGTCTTGGCTCAAAACTGGTATAGCATCACTTCCTCTTTGTTCTGTTGGCCATTTATAGCTGAATGCCAAGTCAAGTGTCAGCAAAATTATAAGGCTAAGGCATTGATACAGGGAAGGGTGAAAAATTTGAGTTAAATGGTGCAATCTTTCAAATGTAAAAGGACAAAGTCCTGGTGCATTTTAACTTTAAAAGGTCAAATTTGAACCCTACATCTATCCCACTCCCCATTTCTAATCAGGAGCCAAATGCAGACTATCCTAGACATAATCTTAACCATTGCTCTCCCTTGACTAAGAAAGTCTGTAGCAAGACGGTCTAACATACCAAAGTGTGCTATCTGTGGGTCCAAAGAGAAAACAAAACAAAAAACACTTTGAGGAAGAAAAGAAGGAGACATCTCCACCTGAAACTGGAAAAATAAAGTTTCATCTCCAATAGTAGTGTCTGATGAGGCAACTAATGTGAGCACATGACACCATATCAAACAGACATCAGAAGCTCAGCACAAGCAGCAAGTTCTAATTTTAATTAGATAATAACCAGGAATTTTTTTAAGCTGCTAAGATGCACAATATGCATTTTTATTCTGTTTTTTTGTTGTTGTTGTTGGGAACAGACTTTATTTTTAACCATGACAACTATTTTATAAATATATAGTAAAATTGCCAGGCTTTTGAGTTTCTTTAGAAGTAAGGACATCAAAGAAACGATTATTTTTAAGGATATAATCTGCTATTACCAGCATAGGCTACAAGTTTGGATTTTTGAAAAATAATAAATTACATGGTACTAGTACCTGTATACTATGTTGTATTTTAAGCTGCTTTTACTGGATCTAGAGATTTTTGGAGCTCAAGGGGCCTCAGAGATGATAATCACCTAATTTTGTAGGTGATTAAGGCCCAGAGAAGTTAACCTGATTCTTTGATTGTAAAAGAATTGGATTGTATGACTTGTAACCTAGTGGCAGAACAAAGGGGTAGCTGTGGGAGGCTCTACCCAGACCTCCACTCCACCCATGTCATTATCTCCAGTCATTCCCTTGTACCTCTCTTCCTTTAGTAAACAATCCAGTAAAAATGTGATTCAATGAGCAACCAATGCTTCTGAACATATTTCCCCAGGTACCCCTTCCCCACACCCAGCCTGTATTAGTCCCTTTTCATGCTGCTGATAAAGATATACCCAAAACTGGGAAGAAAAAGAGGTTTAATTGGACTTACTATTCCATATGGCTGGGGAGGCCTCAGAATCATGGTAGGAGGCAAAAGACACTTCTTACATAGTGGCGGCAAGAGAAATATAAGGAAGAAGCAAAAGTGGAAACCTCTGATAAACCCCTAAGATCTCGTGAGACTTATAAACTATCATTAGAATAGCAAGGGAAAGACCAGCCCCTGTGATTCAATTACCTCCCCCCACCCCCACCCCGCCCGGGTCCCTCCCACAACACATGGGAATTCTGGGAGATACAATTCAAGTTGAGATTTGAGTGGGGGACACAGCCAAACCATATCATTCTGCCCCTAGCCCCTTCAAATCTCATGTCCTCACATTTCAAAACCAATCATGCCTTCCCAACAGTCCCTCAAAGTCTTAACTCATTTCAGCATTAACCCAGAAGGCCACAGTCCAATGTCTCATCTGAGACAAGGTAATTCCCTTCCACCTATGAGCCTGTAAAATCAAAAGAAAGCTAGTTACTTCCTAGATACAATGGGGGTACAGGTATTGGGTAAATACAGCTGTTCCAAATGGGAAAAGTTGGCCAAAACAAAGGGGCTACAGGCCCCATGCAACTCTGAAATCCAGCAGGGCAATCACATTTTAAAGCTCCAAAATGATCTCCTTTGACTCTAGGTCTCACATCCAGGTCACACTGATGCAAGAGGTGGGTTCCCATGGTCTTGGGTAGCTTTGCCCCTTTGGCTTTGTAGGGTACAGCCTCCCTCCCGGCTGCTTTCACAGGCTGTCATTGAGTGTCTGCAGCTTTTCCAGGTGCATGATGCAAGCTGTCAGTGGATCTACCATTCTGGGGTCTGGAGGACAGTGGCCCTCTTCTCACAGCCCCGTTAGGCAGTGCCCCAGGAGGGACTCTGTGTGGGGGCTCCGACACCACATTTCCCTTCCACACTGCCCTAGCAGAGGTTCTTCATGAGGGCCCTGCCCCTGCAGCAAACTTTTGCCTGGTCATCCAGGCATTTCCATACATCTGAAATCTAGGTGGAAGTTCCCAAGCCTCAATTCTTGACTTCAGTGCCCTTGCAGACTCAATGCCATGTGGAAGCTGCCAAGGCTTGGGGCTTTCCCCCTCTGAAGCCACACCCTGAGCTCTATGTTGGCCGCTTTCAGACATGGCTGGGGCAGCTGGGACACAGGGCACCAAGTCCCTAGGCTGCACACAGGAAAGGGACCCTGGGTCCTGCCCACAAAACCACTTTTTCCTCCTACGCCTCTATGCCTGTGATGGGAGATGCTGCCATGAAGGTCTCTGACATGGCCTGGACACATTTTCCCCATGGTCTTAGGATTAACATTAGGCCTCTTTCTACTTATACAAATTTCTGCAGCCGGCTTGAATTTCTTCTCAGAAAATGGGTTTTTCTTTTCTACTGCATCGTCAGGCTGCAAATTTTCTGAACTTTTATGCTCTGTTTCCCTTTTAAAATGGAGTGCTTTTAATAGCACCCAAGACATCTTTTGAATGCTTTGCTGCTTAGAAATTTCTTCTGCCACATACCCTAAATCATCTCTCCCAAGTTCAAAGTTCCACAAATCTCTAGGGCAGGGGCAAAATGCCACCAGTCTCTTTGCTAAAACATAACAAGAGTCACCTTTGCTCCAGTTCCCAACAAGTTCCTCATCTTTATCTGAGACCACCTCAGCCTGGATTTCATTGTCTATATCACTATCAGTATTTTTGTCAAAGCCATTCAACAAGTCTCTAGGAGGTTCCAAACTTTCCCACATTTTCCTGTCTTCTTCTGAGCCTTCCAAACTGTTCCAACCTCTGCCTGCTACCCAGTTCCAAAGTCGCCTCCACATTTTCGGGTATATTTTCAGCAATGCCCCACTCTACTGGTACCAATTTACTGTATCAGTCCGTTTTCATGCTGCTGATAAAGACACACCCAAAACTGGGAAGAAAAAGAGATTTAATGGACTCACAATTCCACATGGTTCTGGAGGCCTCAGAATCACGGCAGGAGGCAAAGGCACTTCTTACGTGGTGGTGGCAAAAGAAAAACGAGGAAGAAGCAAAAGTGGAGACCCCTGACAAACCCATCAGATCTCGTGAGACTGATTAACTATCACAAGAATAGCGTGGGAAAGACCTGCCCCCATGATTTAATTACCTTCCCCTGGGTCCCTCGAACAACATGTGGGAATTCTGGGAGATACAATTCAGGTTGAGATTTGGGTGGGGATGCAGCCAAACCATATCACAGCCCAATGTAGAAATGCTAAAATAGCCACTCTCCACTCTCAGAAATAACTTTTCTTCACTGTTATAGACAGAATGCTTGTGTTTTCCCAAAATTCGTATGTTGAAACCCTTCCTACTAATGTGTATTATGAGGTGGGATCTTTAGGAGTCAATTAGGATTAGATTAGGTCATGAGGGTAGAGCCCTCATGTATGGGATTAGTGTCTTTATCAGAGTCCTGAGAGAGTTCGCTTCCTCTTTCTCCGCCAAGTAAGAATACAAGAAGCAGCAATTTGCATCCCTCACCAGAATCTCATCATTCTGGCACTCTGATCGCAGGCTGCCAGCATCCACAACTGTAAGCAATAAATTTGTGTTATAAGCCACCCAGTCTATGGCATTTTGTTATAGTAGCTTGAACAGGCTAAGATCTTTACCATCACCAGTGTCTAGAGTTTTATGGGCCTTGAAGAACAGGAGGATTTTTTGGTATCCTGTTGTTTCCTTTATTCCCTTTATTTTATCTTTATGTGTCTTTCTCTACCTGACTTGCACTTAAGGCTAGATTTTGGAGATAGTGTTTGTGCACATCTGTGGGAAATAATACAGATTTTCTTCCCTGTAGGCACAAATTAATTGGCCTATTTAGGCTTAATATTTTCTTGGGAGTTTAATTATTCTTTTCTTTTGGCCAGTGTCTTTTCCAGCAGTAGCAACTTAAGGCCTTCCAAAGTCCTTTCTGGGACTTAATGTGGTGCTTTTCCCTTTCAGGGTACTCTGTGAAGTTCAGGAAGTGATTACTTTGCTTACTTGCTCTGAAATAACATCTAAAATTCAACGTGTTCTAACTCAGCCTTTTATTAATGCTATGAAAGATACAGCCAGAACTACTTAAACTAGTAAGGACGTATTTTAATCAGTAATATACTATTGCAATAGGAAAGAGGGTCTAGCATGAACTGAACTCAGCTTCAATTTGTACACAGGTGGCAAGGCTGAGTAGCTTGGTACCTCAAGCACGTGCCACCACTCCTGGGCTCAAACTATCCTCTCACCTGGGCCTCCCAAAGTGCTGGGTCCCTCACAGGCATGAGCCCAGCTGACAGGGTGTTTCAAAGGGTGAATGAAGGAGTAGGGAGGAGGATGAGTGGTGTCTCAGTAGAGACAGGGAAGTTAAACTTCCAGGATATAAAGCAGGCAAAAAAAAGTGAAAAGGGTAGACTGGCTTAGCCTCCCAGCCTACATATTCCTCCCATGCTGGATGCTTCCTACCCTTGAACATTGGACTCCAAGTTCTTCAGCTTTGAGACTTGGACTGGCTTCCTTGCTCCTCAGCTTGCAGACGGCCTATTGCGGGACCTTGTGTGAGTTAATATCCTATAAACAACAAAGGATTGGTTGGTGCAGTTAGGCCAGCTGTGTCTGTTGGCTGCCTTCCCATAGAGATTGGGAGACAGAGGCTCTTAACCTTCCTGATGACTGATTACATTTTAAAGGAATGGCTTTCAGGTCCTTGAGAAAGATGCTCCTGAATTGTAGGAGAAACATGTACATCTCAAAGGGACAGGAGAAGGATTCACAATTGTAAGCCCTCTTGAGTAAATCCTCTAAGAAAGGAAGATTGGGGCCTATTGTAAGGTGTTGGCTAAAACAAACAGTAAATTTTTTGGCAGCCTGAAGCTTTTTCAGGCAAGTAGCAACAGTAGCAACTGAATGCAACAGTGAGCTGTTAGAAACTATGTTAGTATTCAGCCAAACGCAGCGGCTCATGCCTGTAATCCCAGCAGGGACGTGGTGGCGGCTCACGCCTATAATTCCAGCACTGTGGGAGGCTGAGGCAGATGGGATCACAAAGTCAGAAGATCGAGACCATCCTGGCTAACACGGTGAAACCCTGTCTCTACTAAAAATACAAAAAATTAGCTGGGCGTGGTGGCACGCGCTTATAGTCCCAGCTACTCAGAAGGCTGAGGCAGAAGAATCGCTTGAACCCGGGAGGCGGAGATTGCAGTGAGCTGAGATGGCAGCACTGCCACTGCACTCCAGCCTGGTGACAAAGCAAGACTTCGTCTTAAAATAAATAAATACAATTAAAAAAAGAAACTATGTTAGTATTCAAGTATTTTAGTGTTGGGTAAAGGAGATACACAATATGCGTATCATTTGTGTGGAGAATCTGTAGTTTTTTTTTTGAGACGGAATCTCACTCTGTCACCCAGGCTGGAGTGCAGTGGCGTGATCTTGGCTCACTGCAAGCTCCGACTCCCAGGTTCACGCCATTCTCCGGCCTCAGCCTCCCGAGTAGCTGGGAATATAGGCGCCCGCCACCATGCCCGGCTAATTTTTTTGTATTTTTCTAAAATAGAGACGGGGTTTCACCGTGTTAGCCAGGATGGTCTCGATCTCCTGACCTCATGATCCACCCGCCTCGGCCTCCCAAAGTGCTGGGATTACAGGTGTGAGCCACTGCACCCAGCCTGTTTTGTTTTTTAGACAGGGTCTTGTTCTGTCACCCAAGCCGGAGTGCAATGGCTCAATCTCAGCTCACTGCAACCTCCGTCCCCTGGGTGCAAGTGATCCTCCCACCTCAGCCTCCCTAGTAGCTGGGACCACAGGTGTACACCACTAAGCCCAGGCATTTTTTTTTTTTTTTGTATTTTTGTTAGAGACAGGGTCTTGCCATGTTCCCCAGGCTGAGAATCTGTAGTTTTTAAGTGGCCAATATTGAGGTGTGGTCAAGAAGAGGGCTCAGCCTGGCGGGATGACCCATTCCTGTAATAGAGTGTATTAGTCAGTATTCTCTAGAGGGACAGAACTAATAGGAGATATATATACAAAGGGGGAGTTTATTGGGTACTATTAACTCACACGATCACAAGGTCCCACAATAAGCCGTCTGCAAGCTGAGGAAGCCAGTCTGAGTCCCAAAGCTGAAGAACTTGAACTCCAATGTTCAAGGGTAGGAAGCATCCAGCATGGGAAAAAGATGTAGGCTGGCAGGCTAAGCCAGTCTACCCTTGTTGGGAGCAAGCCCCCAACAGTCTGGCCATAAACTGGCCCCAGAACTGGCCATAAACAAAATCTTTGCAGCACTATAACATGTCCATAATGGCCCTAACGCCCAAAGCGGAAAGTTGTGGGTTTATGGGAATGAGGGCAAGGAACACCTGGCCCGCCTAGGTTGGAAAACTGCTTAAAGGCATTCTTAAGCCACAAACAAAAGCCTGAGAGATCTGTGTCTTAAGGGCGTGTCTCTGCTGCAATTAATTCAGCCCATCCCTTCATTTCCCATAAGGGATACTTTTAGTTAATTTAACATCTATAGAAACAATGCTAATGACTGGTTTGCTGTTAATAAATACGTGGGTAAATCTTTGTTTGGGGATCTCAGCTTTGAAAGCTGTAAGACCCCTGATTTCCCACTTCACACCTCTGTATTTCTGTGTGTCTTTAATTCCTCTAGCGCCGCTGGGTTAGGGTCTCCCCGACCGAGCTGGTCTCGGCATACCCTTTTCATGGTTTTTTGCCTGCTTTATATCCTGGCCACTCCAGCAGCTGATTAGATGGTGCCCACTTGGGTTAAGAGTGGAGCTGCCTTTCCCAGCCCACTGACTCAAATGTTAATCTCCTTTGGCAACACCCTCACGGACACACCCAGGATCAATACTTTGCATCCTTCAATCCAAACAAGTTGACACTCATTCTTAACCATCACATACAGCTAAGCAGGAGGCTAAGGCAGGAGGAACTGCTCGAGCCAGGAGTTGAAGGCTGCATTGAGCTATGATGGTGCCACTGCACTCCAGCCGGGGCAACAGAGCAAGACCCTGTTCCTGAAAAAAAAAGAAGAGGCTCAGAGGATCTTGGTTGGAGTTTGGTCAAGGAGGGGATGTTTCTCATTGAATAATTTTAAAGCAGTTATTTTGTTTTAGTATTCTGAAATCTGAAATGGGAATATTAGTATCTCCTGTATCTCCTGGGAGCATCAAGTGCAGTACTGAGCAATAGAAATGTAATGCAAGCCTCACATGTCATTTACAGTATCTTCATAACCACATTAAATAAAATAATTAAAAATAAACAAGAAACCTACCTCCCTCCCTTCCTTCCTTCCTTCCTTCCTTCCTCTTGCTCTGTCACCCAGGCTGGATCTTGGCTCACTGCAGTCTCTGCCTCCCGGGTTCAAGTGATTCTCTTCTCTCAGCCTCCTGAGTAGCTGGGATTACAGGAGCCCACCACCACATCCGGCTAATTTTTGTATTTTCAGTAGACAGGGTTTCACCATGTTGGCCAGACTGGTCTCGAACTCTTGACCTTAGGTGATTTGCCCGCCTTGGTTTCCCAAAGTGCTGGAATTACAGGCGTGAGCCACTGCGCCCAGCCTCAAAATATTTTCATTTCAACATGTTATCAAAATTTAAAAATTATTGGGAGGCCAAGGCTGGTGGATCACGAGGTCAGGAGATCGAGACCATCCTGGCTAACACGGTGAAACCCCGCCTTTACTAAAAAAACAAAAAATTAGCCGGGCGTGGTGGCGGGCGACTGTAGTCTCAGCTACTCGGGAGGCTGAGGCAGGAGAATGGCGTGAACCAGGGAAGCAGAGCTCGCAGTGAGCCGAGATCGTGCCACTGCACTCCAGTTTGGGCGACAGGGCCAGACTCCATCTCAAAAAAAAAAAAATTATTGGGATATTCTTCATCCTTGTTCCAGTTCCAAGCGTGTGAAATCCGGTGTGTATTTTGCACCTGCAGCACTGGCCACACGAGAGCATTGATTGCACATCACCGGTCTAGACAAGCGGCAGGACTTGCAGTCTTCAGCGAGGGGCGGTTCTTAGCCAGATGGAGGCGGGGCTTCCCGGAGAGTTCGTCTTGGGCCCTATCGGCTTCCGTAGGAAGGCGCCGGCCGTGGAGGCGCCACGTCCCTTGCGGCCGCGGGAGAGAAATCGCTTGGACTTCGGGGCGGCTCCGGACGGCCATGGCCTTTACCGTGTACTCACTGCTGCAGGCAGCCCTGCTCTGCGTCAACGCCATCGCAGTGCTGCACGAGGAGCGATTCCTCAAGAACAGTGAGTGGGACCGCGGGGCGCGGGCTGGGGCGGCGGCGAAATCCCCGGGGGCGCGGAACCTAATGGGGCCGCATGAGGGGACACCGAGGGCCGGGACAGAAGAACAGCGGAAGGCCCGGCTCGGAGTGGAAGCCGAGCCTTTCCTCTCATCAGGTTTGGGCTAAACAGCCGGGAGAATATTAAACAGACACCCGCTGTGCAGGGCCCAGGGGGTTGGGGTGGAGGGATACAGAGGTCAGTCAGGGACGCCTCTGCTTGCGATTACTTTAGGTCAGTAATTTAATTGCAGTTTTCTGTGACTACTTTTTTTTTTTTTTTTTTTGAGGGGGAGTCTCGCTCTGTCGCCCAGGCTGAAGTGCAGTGTCGCGGTCCTGTGACTACTTTTAATAGTCGAAAACCCGGGATCTGAGTTTGGGGCTAAGAGTTGGGGGTGTGGGGCCGGGCGCGGTGGCTCACGCCTGTAATCCCAGCACTTTGGGAGGCCGAGGCCGGCGGATCATGATGTCAGGAGTTTTGGACCAGCCTGGCCAACATGGTAAAACCCCGTCTCTACTAAAAATACAAAGATTAGCCGGACGTGGTGGTGGAAATACAAAAATTAGCCGGGCGGGAGGCTGAGGCAGGAGAATCACTTAAACCTGGGAGACAGAGGTTGCAGTGAGCCGAGATCGCGCCATTGCACTCCAGCCTGGGCAATAGAGTGAGACTCCGTCTAAACAAAACAAAACAAAACAAAACGAGTTGGGTGTGGAGGGGAAGGAGGCGTGACTCATTTTGGAGCATCAGTAGTTCACTAACTATTGGAAGGCAGTTAAGTGTTCCTGGGCTTTACGAATTATAGGAAGGGAACGTGTTGGAGTTATCAGGACATTCAGACACTCACGTTCCAAGAAAAGTTCATTGAGATACCTTATTGGGTGCATACAGTGTGCCAAAAACTCTGCTAGAATTTAGAAATTCAAAAATGAAAACACAAGTTATACCTTCCAGGACCTCACGTTGTGTACCAAGTATGCCCGTTTGAATCACTGAAACGTAAACCCAGGAGCAAGATTGATTCATTTCATTTACTTCAGAAGATATTTATTGAGTGCAAAGTATGTGCCAGGCCCGTTTATAGTAACTGAAGTTACAGCAGCTACTCTGCCCTTCTGATGGAAGTTAATCTAAACAAAAACTAAACAAATGACAATAACAAGTATAGAGAGTATTATGTAAGAAGTACGGGCAGATACTAACTTGTGTATCTGCGAAAGCTTCTTGGAGGAAGTGTGTCTAACCCGAAATCTGATACATGAGTAAACATTAACTCGGTGAAGGTGAAGGGTTGGGAGGAGTTGGAAGGGTGAGGAGAGCTTTAAGCAGTGTAGACCTGGTGTGAAAACTGAGGCAGGTGAGAAGACGGTCTTAAGACAGCGACATGACCAGATTTGTGTTATTTGCAAGATCCTTCAGGCTACAATACGGAGGAAAGATTGGAAGGGAAAGCAGTGGATGTGGGAAGACCCATTCTTTTTTTTTGAGATGGAGTCTCGCCCTGTCCCCCGGGCTGGAGTGCAGTGGCACGATCTCGGCTCACTGCATCCTCCGCCTCCCAGGTTCAAGCGATTCTCCTGCCTAAGCCTCCTGAGTGGCTGGGATTACAGACATGCGCCACCACGCCTGGCTAATTTTTGTATTTTTAGTAGAGATGGGGTTTCACCATGTTGGTCAGGCTGGTCTCGAACTCTTGACCTCATGATCCGCCCACCTCGGCCTCCAAAGGAAGAACCATTCTAAATAGGGCAAGTAGATACAAGTGGGTATAACAACAATAATAATAGCTAGTACTTACGTAGCACTTATGTACAGGATCTGTATCAAGTGCCTTACATATATTAACTGGTGTAGCCTTCAGGGCAACTCTATGAGGGAGTTTCTGTTTTCCAGTGGAAAACTAGAATCACAAAGAGAGTAGGTGGCTTTTCTAAGAACACACAGGTAGAAAGTAGAAAGTGGTGGAGCTAGAATTCAAATGTCATCTTCCAGAGTTCATCTGTTCACTGCTATCCAGAAAAGTAGAAGGGGTCAAGTTGGGGGTTGAATTGTGTCCCTCAAAAAGATGTGTTGAAGTCCCAACCCTTGATACCTATGAAGGTGACCTTGTTTGGAAACAGGGTCTTTGCAGTTATAATCAAGTTAAGATGAGATCATACTGGGTTAGATTGAGGGCTCTAGATCTAATGACTGGTGCCCTTATAAGAAAAGAGAGATTTGGAGACACACAGATGCACACACAGAAGACCATGTGACAACTGAGGCTGAGATTGGAGTAATGCATATATAAGACAAGGTATACCAAGGATTTCTAGCAACTACTGGATGTTAAGAGAGAGGCATGGATGAGATTATCCCTCAGAGCCCCCAGAAGGAACCAACCCTGCTTACGCCTTGATTTCAGACTTTTAGCCTCCAAAATTATGAGAAAATTTGTTAAGCCACCCAGTTTGTGCTGCTTTGTTATGGCAGCCCTAGGAATCTTATGTGGATCAAAAGATATTTTAGAAGTAGAGGCTGGGCATGGTGGCTCATGCCTAGCACTTTAGGAGGCCAAGGTGGGCAGATCACTTGAGGTCATGAGTTTGAGACTACTCTGGACAGCATGGTGAAACCCTGTCTCTACTGAAAATACAGAAATTAGCAGGGTGCGGTGGCGGGCGCCTGTAATCCCAGCTACTCTTGAGGCTTAGGCAGGAGAGTCACTTGCCTGGGAAGCAGAGATTGCATTGAGCTGAGATCGCGCCACTGCGCTCCAACCTGGGTGACAGAGCAAGACTATGTCTCAAAGGCAAAAAAAAAAAAAAAGGTAGAAAAGGCAGAATTTACTGTTGGACTTTGGGAATAAGAGTGGATGAAGTCAAAGATCTCTTGGCCCTCTGGGTTAAGCCACTGAGTGAAGGGTAGTACCTTTACTGAGTTAGACAGTATTGGAGGAAAATTTGGGGTGATGGTGCTAGGTAAGGAGGTGAAGATATAATGAAATAAATTTTAGTCATGCTCAGTTTGAGATTTCTATGAGATATGCGAGTGGAGATGTAAAATAGCCAGTTGCATTTAAGTCCATAGAACAGCAGCACGAATTAGGGTGGAGATTGAAATTTGACTTTGTCAAGCATAGATAATAAATGAAGTCATGTGAGAAGATGAAATTATGAAAGAAAAGAGTAGAGTACAAAAAGAATCGGTTCCCCAGACAGCCCTAGAATCTCCTCTAGTATTTATTGTTTAGGTAGAGATGGAAGAACTGACAGGAGAACTTGACAAGTGAGCAAAACAGAGAGATGGAAAAACCTAGACAGTGGGATTTCACCAGAGTCAGGGAGTGTTTGAAGAGATACAACAGTGGGATATTACTGAGTAGCTTAGTACAGTAGTCCCCCCTCATCTGTGGTTTGGCTTTCCGCAGTTTCAGTTGTAGTTGCCTGCCATCTGAAAGTACTAATTGGAAAATTGCAGAAATAAGCAATTCACGTTTTAAATTGCAAGCTGTTCTGAGTTGCCTGATGAATCCTGTATCATGAGGACATAATCTTCCCTTTGTCCAGCATATGCACATTGTATATGCTACTCACCTATTAGTCACTTGGTTATCAGATTGAAAAAAACATACTACATATAGGGTTGGGTACTATCTTCTGTTTCAGGCATCTACTGTGGAATCTTGAAATGTATCTCCAAGATTAAGGGGGAGGACTACTGTAAGTTAAGGACTGAAAAGAGTCCTGATTCAGGGTAATGGAGGTCATTGGTGATTTTACAAGAGCAATTACAGCAGTAGGTAAAATCCAGATTGGAATGGGTTGGGAAGTGAGTAGAAAGTTATAAAATGGAGACAGTAAGATTATCCAATGTTGTCTTTAAGTTGGAGGAAAAGAAGAAAAGGTAGCTTGAAGGGATATGGGGATGTGTTTTATGGTGGTGGTTTTGTTTTTAGAGCTTGAGGTATCTCAGCAGTGACAATGAAAACTAGCCCTGTCTCTTCAACAAGTCAGCACTATAAAGAGAGTGGAGGAGGGGATGATTAGTGAGGCATATACACAAAATGTTTTCTAAGAAAGACCAAAACAGAAGGCCCAGCACAGTGGCTCACACCTGTAATCCCAGCACTTTGGGAGGCCAAGGTGAGCAGATCACTTGAGGTCAGGAGTTCGAGACCAGCCTGGCCAACGTGGAGAAACCTCGTCTCTACTAAAAATACAAAAAATTAGCTGGGTGTGGTGGCACGTGCCTGTAATCCCAGCTACTGGGGAGGCTGAGGCAAGAGAATCGCTTGAACCCAGGAAGCGGAGGTTGGAGTGAGCTGAGATCCCACCACCACACTACAGCCTGGGCGACACAGTGAGACCCTGTCTCAAAAAAAAAAAAAAAAAAAGACCAAAAAAGAGAAATGTCAATATGCTAAATCTCAGAACAGTAAGAGTCTCTGTCATTTGAGCCACAACCTGCTCTCGCAGCCCCCACAAAAAAAAAGCAATAGGAAGGAAATAATAAAGATTACAGTGAAAGTCAATGAAATATATAGTAGAAAAATACTAGAATTAACAAAACTGAAAGCTGATTCCTTGACAAAATTGACAAGTCTTTAGCTAGACTGACTAGACTCAAGTAATGGGAAATCCGAATAGACCTATAACATACAAAGAGAGATAATTAATAATTTAAAAGCTTCTCACGAAGTCAAGCCTTCAGCATTGCTTTCTACCAAACATTTAAAGAAGACTTAATACCAATTTCTCACAAACTCTTCCAAAAGATGGAGGGGATAGGACACTTTTCAATTCATGCCATGATGTCAGTATTAACCTAATATGAAAACCGGACAGAGACGTCACAAGAAAAGAGACTATAGACTGATATCTCTTTTGAATATGGCTGCAAAAATTCTCAATGAAATACTGGCAGACTAAATCTAGCAACCTGTAAAAGGGATTATATACCATGAACAAGTGGGATTTGATTTATCTTGGGAGTACAGGGTTGGTTTAACATTTGAAAATCAGTTATGTAATCAATGATATTAATAAAAATCACACAGTCGTCACAAAAAATGCAGAAAGGCATTTGACAAAAATCCAGTACCCTTTCATGATAAAAAAAAAAAAAAAAACTCAACCAACTCAATAGGAGGGAACTTTCTTAATCTGATAAGGAGCATGTATGAAAATTCCCTAGTTAACATCATACTTAATGCTGGAACACTAAATTCTTTTGCTGATGTGGAATAAGACAAGGATGTCCTCTCTTGCCATTTTTATTTAACATCATAATGGGGATTCTAACCAGGGCAGTTAGACAAGAAAAAAGAAAAGACATCCAGATGATGAGATTGAAAAAATAAAACTGTGTTTATAGATGACATAATTTTGTATATATAGAAAATCCTAAAGAGTCCACTACAAGGCTATTAGGACAAATGAATGAGTTTAATAAGATTGCAGGATTTAGGAACACTGTATAAAAATCATTTGTTTTTCTGTGCACAATGAACAATTGTAAATGAAATAAAGGAAATAATTTTATTTACAATATTAAGAAGGATGAAATACTTAGGAATAAATTTAACAGAAGTACAAGTATAGTTTCATGCTATGAGAACTATAAGGCATTGTTGAAAGAAAGAAAATTAAAGATCTTTTTAAAGATCAAGACTTCCCATATTCACAGATCAGAATACTTTATATTATTAAGATGATAGTACTTAATATTGATTTATAGGTTTAATGTGGTGTCTATCAAAATCCCAGTTAGCTTTTTTGAAGAAACTGATGAGCTGATCCTAGAGAAAATGCAAGGAATCCAGAATAGTCAAGACAATCTTGAAAGAGAACAAAATTGGAGGAGTTGTGCTTTCCAATTTTAAAACTTAGTGCAAAGGTCCAATAATCAAAACAGGATGATGCTGGCATAAGGGTAGACATAGATCAATGAAATAGAATTTAAAGTCCATTAAAAAATCCTTACATTTATATCAGTTGATTTTCAATAAGGGTGCCAAATAGCCTTTTCAACAAATTGTGCTATAACAACTGAATAGCCATATTAAAAAAAGTAAAATTGGACTCCTACCTCACACCATCTTCAAAAATTAACTCATAATCATAGACTTACAAACTGTAAGATAAAAAGCTATACAACTCTTAGAAGAACATACAGACAAAAAGCTATGTGACTTTCGGTTGGGTAAAACCATCTCAGATATAATACCAGAAGTACAAGTGCCAAAGAAAAAATAGATAAATTGGATTTCATCAAAATTTTAAAAAGTTCATGCTTTAAAAGACAACCACAGACTGTGATAAAATATTTACAACTCATGTATCTAATGAGTGATTTCTATCCGTAATATATAAAGAACTATTTGAACTAAATAATAAAAGATAAATAACCCAATTAAAACATTTACAAAGGAACTGCATAGAATTTTTCCCAAAGAACATAAGCAAATGATCAATAAGCACATGAATAGATGGTCAACATTATTAATCATTAGAGAAGTGCAAACCGAAACTATAATGAGATACCACTTCACACCAATCAGGATGGCTATAATAAAAAAGTTAATAAATAAAATAAATATAATAAATAAAAAAGGTAAAACACTAAATAATAACAAGTATAGGTGAGATGGTGAAGAAATTGGAATTGCCATATATTGTTAAAGAGAATGTAAAATGGTTCAGCCACTTCGGAAAACAGTCTGGCTGTTCCTCAAAATGTTAAACATGGTTACTATATGACACAGTGATTCTACTCCTAGGTATACCAAGAGTATTGAAAACAAACATGGAATGTTCAAAATAGCATTATTCATAAAAGCCAAAAAATGGAAACAACCCAGATGTCCATCAGCTGATGACTAAACTGTAGATATCCATACTGTAGAATACTATTTGGCAAAAAAAAGTAATTAAGTATTATTATACGCTACAATATGGATGAACCTTGAAATCATTATATTAAGTGAAAGAAGCTAGTCGTAAAAGACCACATATCATATGATACTGTTTATAAGAAAGACCACATAGCATGTGATACTCTTTATGTTAGGCAATTTTATATAGACAGAAAGTAGATTAGTGGTTGATTGGCGCTGGAGGGCCTGAGGGGGTGGGAAGTGGTTGCCAATGTGTACAGGGTTTCTTTTGGGGTGGTAAAAATACTCTAAAATTGAATGTGGTGATAGTTGCACAACTCTGAATGTACTTCAAACCATTGAATTATATGTATGAATTGTAAGGTATCCAGAAAGCTGGGGGGTCTTTGTTTTTTGAATTGCACATTCTTACCTGAAAATAGGAAGTTTTAATAAGATTATAGAACAGTGTGAACTTTTATACTCTGCTGATGGAAGTATAAATTGGCACAACCACTTTGAAAAACTTTTTGGCAGAAGTAACTAAAGCTCATCATACACATCTTCTATGATCCTACAGTTTCACTCTTACACAAATGCTCATAAATATGTGCACCAAAAGACATGTATGAGAATATTCATAGCAGCATAATCATAATGAAAACTAGAAATGGTAGAATGACTAAATTGTATTCATATAATGGAATGCTGCATAACAATGAAAAAGAATGAACTGTGGTCCTACAAAGCAATATGGATGACTGTGACACAATTTGAGCAAAAGACAGGCACAAAAGAATATATATTAGATAATTCCTTTACCTAAAGTTTAAAAATAGACATAACTAATCTATAGTGCTATCTTCCTTCATGGTTTTGAAATCTAATGAGCTTTTAATACTCACTAATGCTACAGGCTGAATAATGTTCATTTCATATTGTTAGTTATGTTTAATAACAAGTCTTTGATTATCCTACCCTTAGGTGAAACTTAAGGGATTTTTTTTTTGTCTTTTTTTTTGGGATGGAGTCTCGCTCTGTGGCCCAGGCTGGAGTGCAATGGCATGATCTCTGCTTACTGCATCCTCTGCCTCCCAGGTTCAAGCAATTCTGCCTCAGCCTGCCGAATAGCTGGGATTACAGGCACCCACCGCCACCTGGCTAAAATTTTTTTTTTTCTTTTTTTTTTTTTTTGAGATGGAGTCTTGCCCTGTCGCCCAGGCTGGAGTGCAGTGGCACGATCCCGGCTCACTGCAACCTCTGCCTCCCAGGTTCAAGTGATTCTTCTGCCTCAGCCTCCTGAGTAGCTGGGACTACAGGTGCTACTGCTACCACGCCTGGCTCATTTTTGTATTTTTAGTAGAGACTGTGTTTCACCACGTTGGCCAGGCTGGTCTTGAACTCCTGACCTCAGGTGATCCACCCGCGTCGGCCTCCCAAAGTGCTGGGATTACAGGTTTGAGTCACCACGCCCAACTTGGATATGTTTTAGATCACCTGCAATGTGTCTAACATTGTTTCAGACATTTTGGGTTTATAAGAGAAATACTTGGTTCTTGCCTTCAAGGAATGTAATTTATTTAAATAAACTATATGAGCTAATTGGAGAATAATAAGTGACAGTTAACTTCACATTGATTGGGGTTAATATAAAATATACTGTAATTCCATTCCGTCTCCACAGCTAGTTTAGGAAAGCATAGATTTGTATGATGTCTGTAGCATCTCAGATTTTGTAGAATGGTCTCAATTTTGTATATTTAAAGCCATTGTTCCAATAAACCAGTAATTCTCACTTGAAAGTATGTTTCAGAATTATTAAAAGAGCATTTAAAAAATATAATGCCCAAACCCTACTCTAGATCTATATTCAGATTTTTAAAGTGAAGTTCAGTAGTGTGTATTTTCCAAAATTTCTGCAGGTGATTGAGATTTGTGCCCTTACATTAAAAACTCCTGGTACAGGGGGCCGGGTGCATTGGCTTATGCCTGTAATCCCAGCACTTTAAGAGGCTGAGGTGGGCAGATCATCTGAGGTCAGGAGTTTGAGACCAGCCTGGCCAACATGGTGAAACCCTGTCTCTCCTAAAGTACAAAAATTAGCCGGGCGTGGTGACACTCTGCCTGTAATCCCAGCTACTTGAAAGGCTGAGGCAAGAGAATGGCTTGAGCCCAGGAGGCAGAGGTTGCAGTGAGCCGACACTGTGCCACTGCACTCCAGCCTGGGTGACAAAGTGAAACTCCGTCTCAAAAAAAAAAAAAAAAAAACTGCTGCAAACTATTAGAATGGCCCAGAAATATTAATACTTTGCCCTCTAGAACTTTGTCTTTCACATTTGGTCTTCTCTACGGAGGTAGCTTAGAAATATTTTGCCTGAGAATGTGTTTTGAATGTGGTCCCCAAACTAAGGGAACACACTACATTGGCTCGTCTAAGTGGATAAGGTTGTTTAAAAATATCTAAATATGTTTTAAAATAGAAGTTTAAAATATTTTAAATACTTACTAAATATTGTTTATATAGGTGCTTTCTTGTTGCCTAGGTTTTTTTATTTTATTTGTTTTTAATTTGGGTTTTTAGATAAGCAAGCATAGATTTTTGTAGCAAACTCCTTACTGGTCATCCTGCCTCCAGTTGCGCTTCTCTCAGGTGAAGCTGAGCATGTTCTTCAGTGGTTTGAAATTCCTCAGTTCTTCAGTATCTGTAGCCTTCAATATAAACTTCAACAGTCTCATGCGATTTACAAGCCCACCATAAGGTACCCCTTCCTCCTCCTCCTTTTTTATCCTTCCCCATCATTTGTCCTGTGTACCATTTTTACCACTGCTGAGCCTTTACTCATTAGTGACCTTGACTTAACCCCTTTAAGTGGTTAACTCCTCAGCCTGTCAGTTAAGACCTACCTCTGGCATTGCCCTTTCCCACAAACCGTCTGTGACCCATCTCCATGGGTCATAGCATCACTGTAGTTTCTTTTCTATTTCCTCCAGTAGACTGAGAAGGATCCTCTTATCTTTACAGTTCTGCCAATCAACGAATGTTTTCTAAATAATTAAATAACTTTATCATTATCATATTCTTGCAATTCCTGATGTGAGGGATATGTGTATTCTTATAAATAATTTAGCCAATATTTTGACAGTGATACAGGGAATATGTTGTTTCTTCCAGTTTTCCACAATGATGTTAATTTCCTTTTAGTATAAGAAAAAAAAAATGCCACATAGTGAAGTGGATTTTGATACCTGCAGAAAATTGTCCTTACTAGAGTTTTTGTTTGCTTTATCCAGTACCAGTTTGACAAGTATTTATCATATCCAGTACTAGGTATATGTTATGAATACCACAATAGAAACATCCCTCACATAAATCAGTGTATTAGTCAGCTCAGGCTGCCATAACAAAATACTATAGACTGGGTAGCTTAAACAATTTTCTCACTGTTCTGGAGCCTGGAAGTCCAGGATCAGGGTACTGGAATGGCTTGGTTCTGGTGAGGGCCCTCTTTCTGGCTTGCAGACGGCCAGGCTTCAGGCCATAGCAGTTAACATACCACACGCTATTACTTGATTTAGGGTTTATTAATAAATGATGGCTCCAGACCAATACATTATTTTAGATTTTAAAATAGTGAGCTATTGTTGAATTTTAAAAAGCTTTTGTTGAATTTTATCAGGGATTAAATGGAAATAATGTAGAACTAAGAAAAAGTAGTATACCAGATAATTTACTTCTGCATGTATCTTTTTTTTTTTTTTTCGAGACAGTCTTGTTCTGTCACCTAGGCTGGAGTGCAGTGGCACTATCTCAGCTTACTGCAACCTCCATCTCCTGGGTTCAAGCGATTCTCATACCTCAGCCTCCCATGTAGCTGAGATTACAGGCACACGCTACCATGCCCAGATAATTTTAGTAGTTTTAGTAGAGGTGGGTTTTTTGCCATGTTGGCCAGGCTGGTCTTGAACTTCTGGCCTCAAGTGATCTGCCCGCCTTGGCCTTCCGAAGTGCTGAGATTACAGGCATGAGCCATCATACCTGGCCACCATTGATCTTTTTGATAAAGGTACTTTTTAAAAACTTACATTAGCAGAGTTCTTTGTGTAGTTTATTAGGCACTTTCATGTTTATGATAGCACTTGATCACATGTAAACTTGGTAACATTGACAAAATCACTTTCATTTTCTTTTACAGATATGGAAATTGATCTCAGAGAGGCTGAGATCTGCTCAGGGTCAGCGAGCTCTCAAAACTGTTACTAGTACTTTTTCTTCAAAATATGTGTGCCGAGGGTTTTTGGCTGAACCTGGATGGATTGCCATTTTGTATGTGACTTTTTGAAGTCTGGACAGCAGAAGAACATGTTTGGTGGTTGCAGTCAGTAACTTTTTCTATTTAACTTTATTTCTGAAATTAAGGCAGCAAGTACTGCTGACTGGTCTTATCATTTATTCTCTGCCAGGCCCTCTAGCTGTGGAAGTGACAAGAAAGCCAGAGAATTAAATCTCTCTCTTTTTTTTTTGGAAAGGGGGTCTCTGGCACCCAGGCTGGAGTGCAGTAGCATGATCACAGCTCACTGCAGCCTTGGCCTTCCAGGCTCAAGCAGTGCGCCTACCTCAGCCTCCTGAGTAGCTGGGACTACAGGAGCATAACACCCCACCCGGCTAACTTTTTAACTTTTTGTCAGGCTGGTCTCGAACTCCTGGGCTCAAGCAATCTTCCCACCTCAACTTCCCAAAGTGCTGGAATTGTAGGTGTGAACCACCACACCCGGCCAAATCTTTCTCTTAAAAAGAAAAAAAAAAAAAAGGAAAAACAGCAATGCTCCTTAAAGCTTTGGCTAGGTTCCTGAGAAAAACAACTGAGACTCCCTATATAGCAGTTGGAGGGTAAACTATTTGTTCTAGTAAAAGATAAACCCTGGCCCCTGATCTTTTACTTGTCACATTTTTATTTGTATGTAGAATATCTAGACTAATGATTTACTCTCTCCATCCAAAAATTCTCCATCCATTTTTTTTTTTTCATTCTGGTGGCATAAGAATAGAGACTGGGCTGCAATTACCTGAGAACTTACTATATGTTTAAATTACTTCAGTGGTGATGCTTAAATTATGTTAATTCCAGTATTGTAGAGTTTTATCTTGTTTTGTTGAAGAACAATTTTTTTTTTTTCTGGGAGTCACTCATCTCACATGTAAAAAAATATGTTTAAGCAATTTTTTGGAACAGATCTAAAAGAAAAAAAGATTGCTGGGAAGTACGGTTTCCAATAAAAATTGAGTGCATAATCCATATAGTACTTAAGACAAATCCTTTTTACCATATGCGAAATTGTGGCTGTGGATGGAAAGGACTGATAATTTTACCAATGATACATTTTAAAACAAGTAAAGAAAATGAAACTATCAGTACCATGTAAAGGTGGTTTTAAAACATAATTTTAAATAACATGACGCCACAGAACTCATCCTAGCCCTCAGGATATTCATGTTGTGGGGAGGAAGACCTAATTGCAGAGGGCTTTCTTTTTAAATTTTGTTTTTACTTTTATCAAAGCAATATGTATATGGTTTTCAAAGTCAAAAGGCTCATCAGTTTATAAAGAAAGAAGCCATTTGCCTCATTCGTCCTCGACCTGAGCCCCATTCCTTAGAAGCAAACTATTGACTTATGCTATGGAAGGGTTTCACACAATTATACCACCAGCAGCACACTCAGGCTTGAGTGAGCACAAGTATACTAGTCCTCCCTTATTCACAGTTTCGCTTTCCACAGTTTCAGTTACATGCAGTCAACCACAGTCGGAAAATACTGAAATGGGAAATTCCAGAAATAAGTAATTTATACACTTTAAATTGTGGGCTGTTATGAGTAGCATGATGAAGTCTTGCACCGTCCTATTCCATTCCACCTGGGACATGAATTACTCATTTGTCTAGTATCTCCATGCTATGTATGCTGCCTGCCTCAGCTAGCTGTTAGTCACTTAGCAGTTGTCTTGGTTACCAGAGTAAATGTTGTAATATCGCAGTGCTTATGTTTAAGTAACCCTTATTTTACTTAATAATGACCCTAAAGTGTAAGACCAGTGATGTTGGCATATTGTTATAATTACTCTATTTTATTATTAGTTACCATTGTTAATCTCTTACTATGCCTAATTTATAAATTAAACTTTACCAGAGGTGTGTATATATAGGAAATATATATATAGTATATATAGGGTTTGGTACTATCTATGGTTTCAGGCATCCCCTGGGGATCTTGGAGTATATGCCCCATAGATAAGGGGGGATTACTGTACACATACTTCTCCATCTCTCCCTTCTCCAACCAATTATTGGTTATATCAGCATTCCATATTTACATTATTATCACTATGAATATTGCTTATAGCTGAATGGTAAAAAAAATAACTTCTGTAGTTGATTTGTGATTTAGATATAGCATTCTAGATTGAAACTAATTTTTCTGCAGAGTTTTGAAGACGTTATACCTTTTAATTTTCTCATTCATTGGGCTGTTTTCTGATTGGACCCTTTTGGCTAAAACGGCTCATGTCCTTCGTTTGGGGATATTTTCACTTAATATTTCTTCAATAATTGCTTCTTATTTTTTTTTTCTCTCTTTTTGGAACTGATTATTTTGACAGATTTATACTCCAATTTTCTTTTTTCTTTAATTGTGTTTGGTAGGTGTTCTTAATTTCATCTTTCAACCCGTTTTTGAACTTTTAATCCTAATGTAGCAAGAGCTGCTTGATCCCTGGATGAGATCTGTTCGTATGGTATTCTGTTTTTGTTTCATAGCTACAATGGCTTTTATCTAAGGATGTTCATTTAAAAAATGCATTTTTCTACTTCTTGCATCTTCTCTTCCTTAGAGTCTCCATTTCTGTTTGATATGTCTTTCCATATTAATAATTGTTCTTTCTTGACTATTTGTTTAATTGTAAGGGACTGAGAAGCTCTTTGGAAGTTCCATGTGTGTAGTCAGGGCTTGTTTACTGGTGGGTCTCAGTATTAAGTGAATGAAGAAATTGGCTATTTCATTGAGGTGAGGCCCCCAAATGTCAGTATTGGGAGGAAGTCTTTCTTCCTGGACAGCTGGCCAATTTCCAGAGTAATTTTCCTAATAGGTGTCCGTGGCCTGGGGGTTGGGGACCCCTAAATTACTCTCACGGACCTATTAGGAACTGGGCCACCCAGCAGGAGGTGAGTGGCAGGCGAGTGAACTAAGTATCATCTGTATTTATAGCCACTCCCCATGGCTCACATTAGTGCCTGAGCTCTGCCTCTTGTTAGGTCAGTGATGGCATTAGATTCTCATAGGAACATGAACCCTGTTGTGAATCGTGCATGCGAGGGATCTAGGTTGCATACTCCTTGTAAGAATCTAATGCCTGATGATCTATCACTGTCTCCCATCATCCCCAGTTGGGGCCGTCTAGTTGCAGGAAAACAAACTTAGGGCTCTCAGTGATTCTACATTATGGTGAGTTGTATAATTATTATAGTATGTATTACAGTGTAATAGTAATAGAAATAAGGTACACAATAAATGTAATGCGCTGGAATCATCCTGAAACCACCACCACCCCCCAACCCCTGTCTGTGGAAAAATTGTCTTCCATGAAACCAGTCCCTGGTGCCACAAAGGTTGGGGACTGCTGGAGTAACTGACTGCGAATAGGAATACTTGGAGGGGTGTGGTAGTATATAAAACTAGAATGTCAATTTAAGGAGTTTGGTCCTTATTCAGTAGGCAATGGGAATCGAGGTAGCAAGATCTAACCCTTTAAGGGAGAAAACTCAAAGGGTTGAGACATCAAGATTACAGGGGTATCTATTGAAAGAGTCTTGCAAGAGATAGCAAAGGCTGCGATAGTGACAACTGTGATGGTAGTTGTACTATGGGAATTCAAAAAAGAACGAAACCCCTGTGGACTGGAAGGGCTATAAGCAGAACCTGAGCTAGGTTCTGTGAAGAGTGAGTAGGGGTCAACAACAGCCCTGTTGTAAACTTGAATTTTAAATTAGTTTTATACCACAACATATCTCAGTGACAAAAAAGCAAACAACCATTATTTAGCATTTTATTCCAACCAAATAAAAGTTGATTAAAAGTGAAATCTTATTTCCTGATATTTGAGTCTTTCAGGTATATATATTTAAAAAAAACTGTTCTCTTCAAGTTTAAGGGTTAGCGTGTCAGGAATTAATTAAGCCCTGTAGTCATACGAGATAGGAAAAAGTGGACCTGAAATGAGGACAAGAGAAGGACAAATTGCAGAAATGAGGACATGTAAGTCTTCAGAAGAATGTGTCACACAATAGAAAAGGAATCAGTGCATAAGGGTGAAGAAATAATGATTTGTAGTATCATAGGAGAATGACAAAAGAATGTAAAAGACTCACTTATAGAGAATAAGAGGGGTAGGGGGCTAAATTCCTCAACTGAAAATTAATAAATGAAGAGGAATGATCAAGGAAAAGGGGGAAAAAATATATGTCCTCCTGGCAGGCTAGAGCATGTTTTGGAAGCCTAACCGAGCTTTTACAGGTTTGGATCATAATCCCAAAAGTCCTGGATGCCATAATTCCTAATGTTTTGAACCCCAAAAGATTAAAATCCTGAATGTTGAAATCTTGAAAGCTGAATTTTGGGGAAGGGATTAGTGTGTTTTGGGGTATAAACAGGATAGTTATATCATGTTAGGTGCATCATGTTAGGCGGAACTATTACCATGTTCTTGTCTTTATTTGCATTTGGTGGGAAATTCAGGTGAGTGGATTGGCTACCAGATGCTGCAGTGGTGAAAACTTCAGTTTAAAAATGTGTCATCTGCCTGCATTAGCATTCCTTCCAGCTGATGGCATTCCAGGAACTTTTAATAAATTGAACCTGCATTTGCCTGAAGAAGCCAGTGAAGTTACTGACTGGTTCAAAAATAATTATGTGCATAGTAGGGTAAGAAGACATTGATGCAGCAGTATTGCTGTTTGATCACCAGTGTTGTTTCCACCAAATTTGTGGTCTCTATATAAGTGGATGTGGAATGTATTTCTGGGTACCCAAAACAACATAGAAGCATGGCACAGAGGATGGGAACTTTTTTTTTTTTTTTTTTTTTTGAGATGGAGTTTTGCCCTCGTTACCCAGGCTGGAGTGCAATGGCGCTATCTTGACTCACCGCAACCTCCACCTCCCGGGTTCAAGCAATTCTCCTGCCTCAGCCTCCTGAGTAGCTGGGATTACAGTCATGCGCCACCATGCCCAGCTAATTTTGTATTTTTAGTAGAGATGGGGTTTCTCCATGTTGGCCAGGCTGGTCTCGAACTCCCAACCTCAGGTGATCCGCCCGCCTTGGCCTCCCAAAGTGCTGGGATTATAGGTGTGAGCCACTGCGCCCGGCCGAGGATGGGAACTTTTAATAGGGAAAGCTCATGTTGATGTATATCAAACCATAGAAGAATTTCAAAAAGAGCAAGTGCCACCTAGAAAATGAATGTGAACATTTTGTCTGAGGAGAGCCATATCCTAAAAGAAAAAAAAAAAAGCAGCTATTCATTGTGATGCAGGACATCAAAATATAGTTAATGATGGAGAAAGCCAACCAGCTCTTAAGGAATATCTCCATGCAATTGCCCGTAATCTCTCCCTGTAATAACACATTATCACATGTCGATTTTTTTCAGCTTTCTTCTTTTTCTTTTTCAGTTGTTTTCACTATTTTCAATTGTCAGCATGATTTTTTACAATTCCCAATGCTATGTATTTCATCTTTACATCATTTGCAATACTGGAGGTATAAACTGTTTAGAGACTTTTGAGTGTTCTATTTTGTTTTATGCATTCTTTGCAAATTTGACTGCAAAAGTACATTACCACAGTGTTGACTTTGTGTTTAGGCATTGTGCATGTGTGTAAAAACATTGAAACTTCCTCAGTAAATGAAGAAAGTTTATATCTGTCTGCATTAGTGAAAAATAAAATTTCTTGTTATCTCGGCTCTTTGGGCAATTGCATATGCAATGGTGACCTACTGTAGTTTTTGATCTGTCAAAAGACTTGGGTTGTTTGTCACAGTATTTCAGATGACCACAGTTAGATAAAGCTAGGTGAACACACTTGCTAACCATAGTGATAATGTATTTATACATTTCCTTTTTGACCTCTTTCTTTGTGAATATGGCTCACCTGCTCATGGCTGTTATACCTGTGTGACTGTCATTAGCATACCTTAGTGCTGCAAAAATATATATATGCTGTCATTGCCTATTTTTTTGTGTAAAGTGGCCTTTGAAGTGTTCTGTTGTGTTTTTCTGTTTCTCAAATGATACATTTGCCTCTTAAAAAAAAATTTTTAAATTGAGACAGGGTCTCTGTTGCCCAGGCTGGAGTGCAGTAGCATGATCACGGCTCACTGCAGCCTCAACCTTCCCCAGGTTCAGGTGATCCTCTCACCTCAGCCTCCTGAGTAGCTGGGACTACAGGCACATGCCATCACACCTGGCTAATTTTTGTATTTTTAGTAGAGACAGGGTTTCGCCATGTTACCCAGGCTGGTCTCGAACTCCTGGGCTCAAGTGATCCACCAGCCTTGGCCTCCCAAAGTGCTGGAATTATAGGCGTGAGTCACCATGCCCAGCCCCCAAATTCTTTAAAAGATAACTCCCCTTTTAAAAACGTAAATGAGGGCTGGGTGTGGTGACTCATGCCTGTTATCTGGGAGGCCAAAGTGGGTGGATCGCTTGAGCCCAGGAGTTCAAGACCAGCCTGGGTAACATGACGAAACCCCATCTGTATTAAAAATACAAAAATTAGCTGGGTGTGGTGGCGTGCGCCTATACTCCCAGCTACTCGGGAGGCTAAGGTGGGAGGATCACCTGAACTTGGGGAGGTTGAGGCTGCAGTAAGCCATGATTACACCACTGCACTCCAGCCTGGGTGACTCCAGCAGGGTGACAGAGTGAAACCTTGTCTCAATTAAAAAAAAAAAGAAAGAAATACTTAGGCCGAATGCAGTGGCTTGTACTTGTAATCCAAGCACTTTGGGAGGCTGAGGTGGAGGATCACTTGAGATTAGCCTAAGCAGCAAAGTGAGACCCTGTCTCTATATTATTGTAATTTTTTAAAAAGAATCTAAAAAAGTATTCTTCCTAGAATTACATTTTTGAGATTTTTATATTTCTTGTCATTTTGGGGATTTTAGACTTCAGGGTTTTGATCTTTTGGATTTTCAAGATTTGGTATTATGGTGTTTGAAAAGATTTGTGTATTTTGGTATTATGATCGACTCCCACTTTACCAGGTTTACTTTAAAAGTTTCCCCAAGTAATGTAGACAGTGATTCTCAGCTACAGCATTTTTATACTAATGATTGTGATGGATTTTATAAATTCTGAATTGAGCTAATTATAATAATTATATAGCTTGACAGTATGCTTTGGTTTTCAGTTGTGACTTGAGAAGTATTTTGTATGGTATTTTAAAAAAAGAAAAAAACAGTTACAAAGATCATCTTCACTAAATTAAATGCCATGGAATAATTTAGATCGTAGTTTATTTTATAAAATCGAAGTGTAAATAAAGTGAAATGAGAGTGTTGGTGCTATCAAAAGTTAAAAAAAACAAATATTTAACTCATTATTGTTTTAACTTTTCTTAAAAGTCATATGACTTTATACTTTGTCTTTAACAAGGTCTCAAACTAATCTTTTAGAAGATGACTAGTGAGGGAGGAAGGCAAGTGTGTAATAACTTTTAACACAGCTAATCTTTATATTATACAGTTGGCTGGGGAACAGACCAGGGAATTGGTGGATTCGGAGAAGAGCCGGGAATTAAATCACAGCTAATGAACCTTATTCGATCTGTAAGAACCGTGATGAGAGGTAAGAAGAAAAGCTAATAGAGCACTCTTGAGTTTTAATGTTGTGGTTTAAGTAGCAAAGCTTCTGAGTGTGAATACCACATATGCCATTTGTAGTGGGAATTTTTTTTCTCTTTAACATGGCTTTGCTGCTTGAAAGTTACTGGGGTTTTTTTTTTTTTTTTTCTTAGCTTGCTACTTACTTCTATCTAAGCCAGTTGGTACAAATAGAATGCGTAGTATAATATATATAATCTGTTTGTGTGTTACCTGTCAGAGCTAAAAGACAAAATTATATTCTTGCCTTTTGGAAACCATTGTTTCCAAGTTGTAAAATCATATACAGTATTGGGAGGTTTTCAAGAGAAAGCTGGGTGCGTTGGTTTACTCCTGTAATCCCAACACTTTGAGAGGCCAAGGCAGGCAGATCACCGGAGGTCAGGAGTTTGAGACCAGCCTGGCCAACATGGGTGAAACCCCGTCTCTGCTAAAAATACAAAATTAGCCAGTGGTGCATACCTGTAATCCTAGCTATTTGGGAGGCTGAGGCAGGAGGATGGCTTGAACCCGGGAGGTGGAGGGTGCAGTGAGCTGGGATTGTGTCAAGCCACTGCACTCCAGCATGGGAGACAGAGCAAAACTCTGTCTCAAAAAAAAAAAAAAAAAAAAAAAAAAAAAACAGACAAGAAAAAAGAAAAGTGGAGATCTCATATCTGTCATTCTATTGGAAAATATTTTTGAGCAATTCAAGAAAAAAAGAGTTCAAAAATCTTTTATTTAAAACCATTATAATTAGGACCTCTTCTCCCTTTAATCACAACCTTGGATACAATGTTAAATAAGTTCATTTTTAATATAGTAAAATGACACTACAGAATCTTCTTTGCACTATATTTCTAATATCAAGTGTCAGTGGCAACCCTGTGGGTCTACTTCTGCCGAGCTCCATTGCACTCGTATTCTTGGGGTTGCACCGGGACTATCCACAGATGTTTCACATTGATCTAGCTGTTCCAGTGCAATGCTTACTCCCAGTTATACAAGCTCTCTTTAAAATAAGTTTTGGATCTCATAATCCAATGTATTTTAGAATGTTTCTTTGTTATAACTATTTACAACATGATTATGATGACATATTGTTAGATATTTCTATTGTTCCTGGAGGCTAATAATTATTTTCTAGTTTTTTCTCTGATTTTTCTTTATAGTAACAAACTTTTTTTTTCTCTTTACAGTGCCATTGATAATAGTAAACTCAATTGCAATTGTGTTACTTTTATTATTTGGATGAATATCTGGAGGAAATGGAGACTCAGAAGAAGACATGCCAGTAGAAGTTATTACTTCGGTCATTATTGGAATATTTATATTTTAGCTGGCTGACCTTGCACTTGTCAAAAATGTAAAGCTGAAAATAAAACCAGGGTTTCTATTTATCTGTTTTTTTTTAATGTTGCACTTGTAGTTTCATTACAAAAGATCACATCATGAAAGGCAGTAACTCTCCAGGACTGGAATATCTGATTGCTCAGTGTTAATAGTAGTTCATGCTGTGTGAGATTGTTAAAAGGGTGCAAGACTGTTGCTTCTCTTTTTTTAGATATTTTTCTATCTCTCACTTCTCAGGGATGAAATTCTTTTTCAAAGTTGTGAAGTTCCTTGCAACTTAGCCATGATGTGAGTGGTTATCCCTAGATAAAATTAAAAGGATTTTTAAAAAGTAATTACTGCACATAAAATGATAGATAATTTGAATAATTTTATTTTAAGCTCCTTGGTTAATTATTTTGTCTATTGTCTCAGCTATAAATTCAAATTTATACATACTATTGAGTATTAATATTCTCTGATTTCAGGGAGAATTCTGTCAGTCACATGATGATTATGTTTTTGTTTAACATTCTTTCCATGCACTTGTTATTTTATTAATTTGCCTGAATGATGAGACCAGACCAGTGTCTACAGATTTTCATTGTTGGAAAAATCTATGTCTGCCCTTTTTACAATGATGATTTAAAAAAAACAACAGCTTAAATATTAGCCTGCAAGAGCAGTCCTAAACAATCACGATTACACTGTACTACCCAAGAAGACTGTTTATTGTGAAGCATTTACCTTCCAAAAAATCATTACATTTCTATTTCTTGATGGAGCAGCACATTGTGGAGTGTGATTCTTAATTCTTCATTGAGTTTGTCAATAGGACATTCATGCTGGATAGGTTGTCTTTTGTTTTTATGTCTCAGACCATCTTGTGAGATTGTTCGCCCATCTCATAATACAGTTATATGCAGAAAGGCTGAAACTATGTAAATCGTTTTTATGGAAATTATCAGTTACAATATTTTAAAGGTGTAGAATGGTGTCTTTGTTTATAGGAGAACATTTGTAAATAAAGTTAAATTTCTAAGCACTTGTTTTTGTACCTTAGTATAAACCTGTCAGTGTTAACTGCATCAATCTCCATTTTGTGTGAACACCTCTTATTGTATGTTCTTTGCTGTAAAATTGCCGAGTATAGAGTTAATGAAAGTAAATATTTACATCTATTCTTTTTTCTTCAGTGAATTAACTGAATTGCTGGCATACATCCAGAAGACTCATGAGCACCTTTTATTTCATGACTTAAGTTACCTCTAAAACTATGGAGCAGGTATTAAGTACCTTTTGGCCTTTCCTGAGTTAGAGATGAATGATCTTTGGACTGTAGGCTTGCAGCTAGTCCAAGGAATGTACCAAGGATTCTTAGTTGATTACTTGGCTCATGTGAATGACTAATTTGGTACTTAGGGGCCATGTTCTTTTAGCCTTACAAAGAACTGATTGCTGAGTTGAAGTTTGAGCTACTGAAAAGATTCAAAAGAAGCAGTTACTTGAGGGCAGGCCCATTTCCCCATATGGTATGAGCAGTACAAAATTTTTTAAAAAGAAAAGAGAGACCTTGATCTGATGTTATTTTTCATATAAGACATTACAGCATACCTTCATCTTAATTCAGTGTTGGGATTTTGTCCAAATATTCCATCAGGGAGCAGTCACAGAAGGGCCAGGATCAAAGTATTCTGTAGCCAAGTAGTTCTGAGGGAAGTGAAGCACTGAACTGAACATCAAAATATGTCATATCTGGAGGCCACTTCATAATACCAGTTTGTGGCTGAAGAGGGGTCTGTAAGCTTTCACTGGTCAGCCCTGGTTTCTCCAGAGCAGTTGTGATTCAGTAAACAGAGTGTGTTATTTTAGTAGACAATAACTTAAGTGCCTGTTGGCCTGCCCACATCCTCCCCTTTATCTATTATCAGAATTAACAATTTGTGATCATTCTGGACTCCAAATACCGATGATGTTTATAGTCCTTATGTATTCTGGCCCTGTGTTTGCATGCCTCTGAACTGTGCAAAGGTTCTTGGCTCTAGTCTGTAGATACTAACCAAATTCATCACTAATCAAGTACAGTGGTTTTCAAACTTTTATAGTTAACAGCAGAACCAGATTTTCAAAGGAATTCCGACACAGAACTGTAACATTCCAGTATCTAAAACAGATGAGAGTAGGTCCATTTATTTGTTTTTAGTTGAAGTAGGGCTGGGATTCAAAGGCTCACTATTCAGCCTCCACTGCACTCTCGTCAAGCTTCCCAAGGCATTTCCATAAAACCCTAAATTTTCAAAAATATAGCTAAAAAGTATCTTATAAAAATCCTTGCTTTAGCCATAAAAAAGAATTATATAATATCTTCTGTGGGAACATGGATGGAGCTGGAAGCCATCATCCTTAACAAACTAATGTAGGAACAGAAAATCAAATACCGCATGTTCTTATAAGTGGGAGCTAAATGATAAGACCTCATGGACATAAGGAGGGGGACAACAGACACTGGGGGCTATTTGAGGGTGGAGGGTGGGAAAGAGTGCCAGAAAAAAATAACTATTGGGTACTAGGCTTAGTACCTGGATAACGAAATAATCTGTGCCAAACCCCTGTGACACAAGTTGACCTATTTAACAAACTTGTACCCCTAAATCTAAAAGTTAAAAAAGTAAAAATATAAAAAAATAAGATCCCTGCTTTAGGGAGGGTGGGAGGGGGTGAGGGAAACAGAAGCTACATATTGAGTACAACGTACAGTAGTCCAGTGATGGGTGCACTAAAATTTCAGACTTTATACCACCATACAATTCATCCATGTAACCAGAAACCACTTGTACCCCTAAAGCTATTGAAATAAAAAGCTAGATGAGTTCCCCCACCTTCCTCTCCCCACCAAAATCCTTGCTTTAGATACAATAAGAGTAGGCAATCTGTGTTCTATATGTGTTAGATGTGTATTACTGGTGAAATGATGAGAAAGCAAGATATTTGACTAGTACAAAAGACTAGGAGGCAAGATATTTCTAATAAGCAAACCTTTTACCATGTGACTGAAAGCAAATAAACTTTCTAAGACCTCAGCAGTTTTTGGTTGTCCTATCTGTAAAATTGGCCAATAACCTTCAGAACAGAAGTCTGGTCCAGATTTTATATATATATAGATACATCTATATATATCTATATATCTTTATATATCTTTTCCGGATCATTAATCATTTTTTTTTAGATGTGCTTCAGCCAAAGAGAGTTTTCCTGAAGTAAAATGTTTCTTATGAAGCAAATCACTCTCATTGACTTGTTAGTTTCTAAGTTATTACCAATGTAACATTTGAGGCTGGGCATGGTGGCTCACGCCTGTAATCCCAGCACTTTGGGAGGCCGAGGTGGGCAGATCACTTCAGGTCAGGAGTTTGAGACCAGCCTGGCCAACATGGCGAAACCCTGTCTCTATTAATAAAGAACAAAAGTTAGCTGGGTATGGTGACACATGCCTGTGATTCCAGTTACTCAGGAGGCTGAGGCATGAGAATCGCTTGAACCCGGGAGGCAGAGGTTGCAGTGAGCTGAGATTGTGCCACTGCACTCCAGCCTGGGCTACACAGTGAAACTCCGTCTCAAAACAACAAAAATGACATTTTGGTACCAATCATAATGAAATTATTCTTTGCTAAGATTTCTCTTGGCCCCTGATTTTTCATTAGAAGTCAAATATTGTGAAAACATTCGATGCAAGGACCTGGGACACAGTGGGCTATGTCCAAGGGTATCAATGATCAAGATAAGTTTTTCCTACTGTTTTTGTTCCAGTTCAGATACTGCTTTATGTCTTCACTCCTTTGGGTTTTTTGCCCGCCCCCTTTTTTTTTTCTGAATCCAGCCCCTCCCTTTGGAGGGGCTGAATTTCTTCTTATCTTGCCTTTCATCAAGTAGATCCATTTGGAGAGGAGAAAGCCATTAGTCCTATCCCATGATTCCACATAATGTGAATGAGGCCAGGCATTGGTGCCCGCCCGCGTCTGTAATCCCAGCACTTTGGGAGGCTGAGGTGGAAGAACTGCTTTAACCTCGGAGTTTGAGACCAGCCTGGGCAACATCGTGGGACCCCACCCTGTCTACAAAAATCAAAATTAGCCAGTTGTGGTGGTGTGCGCCTGTGGTCCCAGCTGTCTGGGGAGGCTGAGGCAGGAGGATCCCTTGAACCTGGAAGTCGTGGCTGCAGTGAGCCGTGATTGTGCCACTGCACTCCATCCTGGGTGACAGAGTGAGGCCCTGCCTCCAAAAAAAAAAAAAAAAAAAAATCAGTTACACTACCCAATTGCCCAGTCTTGGAGTCTGATAATTGATGCCTTCTCCCTAACCCCAATCTAATCTGTCACCAGTTTCTGTTTTGCCTCCTATGAATTTATCCTCTTTGCTTTGTTTCCACACATTCTAGTTGAAGTATCTTTCTTGTACCCCTGCAGTGGGTCTCTTATCTGGTCTCACCCATTCTGGCATCTCTCCTATCTATTCATACTGCAGGCAGAGGAAGCATTTAGAAAAATACATTTTTTTTTTAACAACTGGTAATCAATTTATTAAAATAGTTGACTTAAGCATCTGCAATGGTGACTTCCACCTCAACTCCTGGCTCAATACTGATGGAAGTAATCTGCTTAACAATCTCAGAAGGATTGTGCAAGTCAATCAGTCGCTTGTGAATTCTCATCTGGAAGCGATCCCACATCTTAGAACCTTCACCACAAGGAGTTTTTCTTGTAGTGATTCTCAAAGTCTTGGTAGGCATTCGAACTGGTCCTTTCACTTTGAGACTCTTTTTTTTTGCGCCTCTGATCAAGTCAGCAGACACCTTTTCCAGGGATTTTACGTTGCGGCTTGTTAGGGTGATTCGAATTCGGTGAATTGCCACCTCCGGCTCCACGGGTGTTTTTCCGGTATCCTTAAAAGCCATGGCTGCTGCGCGGCTTCCTGACCGACTTGTTCCTCGGCGAGAGCGAACAGCGGTGAGTCAGGAGCAGGAGCGTGCGGACCAGAAATCCGCAGCACCTACGACCGCGTCTTCCTCAAAAAAAAAAAAAAAAAAGCTAGAAAAATACATTTCTTATATTACCCACTTAAAATCCTTTGGTGATGTCTTAATCTGGTCAAAGATAGCTGGCTCATAAGGGGAAACTAGGACCAAATCCTTTTTCCTTCAACCAATTAGACCCTCACACAGAAAACTTAAACTTAGCAAATATGAGTAAAACAAAAAAACTTCAGATCCAGTGGGGAGGAAAAGCAGATGGCTCCTAGTCCAAGGAGCTCCTGTGACTCCTGTTAGGGTCACAGCTCCTAACAGGGCTGACTGCAGCCTTGGGTAGTGCGGGTGTTAGATTGTGGCATACGGGTGGCATATGTGGGTCCCCAGTCAAGGACAGAGCAGTGGTTTTATCAAGGGGTATAACCCTTGTATAAGGTGTAACCCGAGTGAGTATCCTATTATGTCAAGACAGCTCCAGAAAGTTGTTCAGTCATTTTCATAGTGAGTGCGTAAGAGTGACCTTTCTGTACTCTATTATTCAGGTCCACATAACTTACTTGGATCAAGAGGAGACAAGTAGAGACCCACACGAGTGTGGCAGCGGGTTAGGCAGGGAGGTGGTTCTGGGTGTACCAAGGTAGAGCTCCCGTGGAAGAGGAAGGCACAGCCCGTAGTGGCTCTAATCGGGAGAGAAGCGGGAAAGGAGGGACGTCGCTGCCCAAGGGAGTAGTTAATGGAGAAAGCAAGAGGTGCCAGGTGCTATTCAGGTAGCTAAGGGGGAAATGACTTCTGAGATTGGGTTGTCTAGTAAAGTATGACTTCTTAGTTAAACCTCGAGAGTGGACAAGTGGTAGAGGAGGGGAGGGTGACGGCAAAGAACGCTACTCAGAAACGCTCGGTTCAGCAGTAGTGCTGTGGACTGGAAAACAGCTACCGAAGAAAGGCAGGGGATTATTTTTCCTCGTGCATCCCGGCCCAGGAGGCCGCGCCCTTGGGAAAGCGGGTCTCCAGAAGGGTCTAGCTTTCCGTCAGTAGCGGTGCAGACTGAGAGCTACACGACACGGTCGGTGTACCCGTTCGGCGGAAATCCCGGGCGAAGTGGTGGGGCTGAGCCGGGAAAGGCGGGGCTTCCGGCGCGGCCAGGCCCCAATTTCCGGCGTCCGTCGGGCAGCTGCGGGGCTGTCTATCCCGGCTGAGGACCCTGCGGCCAGTGCGGCTGGCTGGCTTTGCCATTAGCGGGGGCCTTTCCTGAGGACGGCGTACGGAGTGTGGGTGAGGAGCCGCTGTAGGACGGAAGAGGAAGAAGCGCAATTGGGGCCGAGAGGCTGCAGATTTTGTAACAGGGTTCGGGAATTACCACTGGCGCCCCCAGGCCGCCCCTCCTCTCGGGCCGGGCCGCCTGCGCTCTTGCTCTGTGCGCATTCCCTGTCTTCCGCGTCGGAACCGCCCTCTTTGCCGTGGCCCCGCGCGTGCGCACAGCTGGGCTCGAGGCGCGCTGTGGGTCTCTGCGGGGCGGGTCGTGAAGCTAGTGTGTCAGTCATTCCTCGAAGTGTGCTCTTGGGCTGTATTTTGGAGCTGGCGTCCCTCCTGGTCAGTTTGGCGTTTTTAAGGCCCTGGTACTTGGTGTAGAACCGAGTGCAGTGACCAGTCTTGAGGCCCCTTCCCAGCCAAGAGATGGGGGGATGGAAGTTGAGTTGGTGCTGAAAGAGTTTGTTGTTGGGGCCTTCCAGCTGTGGACACCGGCATTCATGAGTTAATTCACGATGTTTATTGAACGCCTAAATAACACAGTGGGAAAGGCAACACAGTCCCTTATGCACAGAACTTAACAGTTTAGTAGGAGAGGCGCGGGCTGGTAACCAGGACAGTGGTAAATGTAGTAGGAACAGAGGTGGCTCCCAGCCTAACTCTGGGAGAAAAGGAGTTGGACCCAGAGGAGGCACGCCAGAGGAAGTGATGGTTATCTGAGACTGAGGGCTAAAGGGATTGGCCAGGAGACGAGGGTGTAGAGGGGCCCGAGTAGTTGCAGACAAAAGTCCCGAAACGAGGGAGGCAAAGTGTAGAGCTCTTGGCCGCCTGCAGTACCATGGAACTTGGGTGCTAGTAGAGACAAATGAGTTGGAGAGGGTAAACCAGGACTCTATCCACCAGTGTTCATTGTTCAGACTTTATCCAGAGGTCAGCGCGGAGTCACTGGAAGAATTTTAACTGGGGAGTGGCTGAATAATACCGTCATTTATTGAATGCCTACAGTGGTTCCAGAAAACTCTGGAACCATATAGGGAAGGAAAAAAACTTTGTACTTCCCAGGGGTTTTAGGAGGCATGTTCTGTAGAGCCCCAATCTCCCAGGGGAAAATTTGCATGAAAATCTCTTGTTTTAAGTATGCAAGTTTTGAATAATATACCATAATATATATTTAGATGTGTTTTCTCAAATCCTCAAGTTATACTAATGCTTTAGAACTTTGCATTATATATATCCTGTGATTTTTGTAGCCCTTGATATATCCATCATGTTCCCTCCTTGCTTCTCTCTCCCAGCCCTCCACATACATAACCCAACCTTTCTCTGAGTGGAACACAATTCACAATTCTTTATAGGTGTTACTTTCTTTAATCCTCTTATCAACCATTAGAGTTGTGTCATTATTTCTACATTAGCAATGAAGAAACTGAGGCAAAAAGGTTAAGAAGGTTGCCCAGTTTCACCCAGCTAGTGAGTGGAGATGTATACCCAGGCTATAAATTTATACAACTCCTTTGTTCTTGTCCTTAACCACTGCGTTGTTGCTTTGTAGGGAATAATTTAGGGCTAGTAATAGAAGATGCAAAGCAGAGAGGATAATTAAGAAGTTGTTGAAATAGTCTAGATGAGAGTTGATTTCCAACTTCAAAAAGATAGTTTCAAAAACGATGAGGAGAAGTAAGTGGATATAAGACTGTAAAGGAAGTAGAACTGACATAATTTGGTGTCTGGATTGATGGTGCTGCCAACCACTCATAAGGATGGCTGGGAAAGAGCACCTTTAAGGGTGAAAGGGCTTGGATTGAGATGCCCCAGTGATATTCAAGCCCAGATATCCTCTGAAGTATCTGGAAGTTCTCTTGGGATGAGAGAATTTGCTTTTCTTCTTTGCATTGAATATGTACCACTGTCAGTGGTTTATGGCTCTTCTAAGGGGTGTCCCATGTAATTTTTTCCGATTATGGGAGGTGGTGGGTACGGATTCAAGATAAACAAAATCAGGCACTACCTTTGAAACCTTTATAGTTATTTTGAGGGTTATATTAGTATTTTACAATTACATTTTATCAAATACCAGCTTGTAGTTCAGGTAACGAGTATTATACAGGTTCAGACAAGGCTTGGTGGCTCATGCCTGTAATCTCAGCACTTTGGGAGCCCAAGGCAGATGGATCGCTTGAACTCACCAGTTCGAGAACATCCTGGGCAACGTGGTGAAACCCCGTCTCTACTAAAAGTACAAAAATTAGCTGGGCGTGGTGGTGCACACCTGTGGTTCCAGCTACTTGCTAGGCGGAGGTGGGAGGATGGCTTGAGCCGGGGAGGCAGAGGTTGCAGTGAGCTGAGAGATAGTGCCACTGCACTCCAGCCTAGGAGATAGAGTCAGACCTTGTCTCCAAAAAAAAAAAAAAAAAAAAAAAACACAAAGTTTTGGACAAGAAGAGAGGTCATAGTGATCAAGTGATCAAGTTAGTGGGACTAACTGAAGAAGTAAGTATATTTTGAGGTGTGAGTGGGGCACCTCAATTTTATTCTAGGCCTTAGTCAGTCACTCTCAAATATATGGTGCTCCAGAAGAGCATTTTAGACTTTAAAAGGTATGTTCTATGGAACTGATGAAAGCAAAGAATATAGGCTTTTAAAATGTTTTGGTAACATTAAGCCTGTGTGGATGCTTCAACAAGGATTAAAATGATAAATATGTATTATGACAGTTCCCTGGCTCCAAGTAAATAGTACAGTTCTTACTTTCATTGCTTTTCTAGTCTTGTTCATATTTTGTTCTTTAATCACCTTCAGAGGTAACATTTTTTCTTGAATATTAGATATCTCCCATAAAAGTTGGATTTTGAGAGAAGCAATTTTAGGTTCCTCTGTATATATGAAAAGAAAATGCCTTTTTTTTTTTTTTTTTTGTCCATCCTTTTGTGGTGCAGTTAGTGTACTTCAAAGAATTTTTTAACTGTTACACATCCAAATAGAATCCCTAGGAACGGTCTAGTCTTTTGATGAACAAGCTGTTTTCTGTCTCAGGGAGGTAATAGTTGATGCTATTGCTTATATAATCCTTCAATTCAAGGTCGCAATAAAGATCAGAAATAGAATAACGTGGACTATTACAGAAGGTAGGATTTTGCAGTTGAAACTTGATTAACCACAGCTCTTAATATATTTTTTAACCTCTGCAGTCTTCTTTTTCCCTCTTTCATCAGATACATTATGAAAGACAAACAGAATCGGGGATTTACTTAAAATTCAAAATGCCTTGGAGGTGGAAGCTTTTATGCTGAGTGTATAGTAATTGTCTGGACTACTGGACTAATTTAGTTTTTTATAACTATTAAATGTATGAGAAATAACTGACTATAAGAAGACTCATTTTTTATTGTGTAATATATCATCTATACAAGAGTATGTAAAACATATATGTTTAAAATGATTATAGTATAATTAAAAGCACCCATATTCTCATTGTCTAGGTTAAGAAGTAGAGTATTGCCAGACCTTAGAGGCTCCCTTTGTGCTCCTCTTGGTTTGCATCTGCTTCCTGTCCTCTGGAGGGTAATCAATATCCCCAGTCTTGTGGTAATCATTCCCTTGCTTCTCTTTACAGTTTTATCACCTGTGTAAGCATCTGTATTTTTGAGTACTATAATATGAAACCATACTGTATATATTCTTTTTTGACTTGCTTTTTTCACCCTCTAGTAGATTTCTGAGAGTTGTGTAAGGTGAGTGTATGAATCTAAGTTCTTTCTACTGCCGTTTTTTTCTGTGTATAAATATACCGCAACTTACTTATCCATTCTGTTGTTGATGGACATTTGTATTGTTTCCATTTTCTGGCTGTTACAAATGGTGCTGCTATAGACATGTTTGTTTATGTATCATGGTACACTGTGAAAGAATCTCTCAAAGGTATACTTGGAAGTGGAACTGCCAGATGGTAGGGTATGGTGATGCCAGACTGATTCCAAAATGCTTGTACAAGTATATTCTTTCACTAGCAGCATGTGGGAATTGCTGTTGACAGCCTTTGGTGTTTGCAGACTTAAATTTTGCCCATCTGTAGGTTGGTGCATTGATCTCACTGTGCTTGAAATTTGCATTTTCCTGATTACCAATGAGCTTTGAGTATCTTCATTTATTTGCTGTTCAGATTTGCTCTTTTCTTTTTTTTTTTCTGAGACCCATTCTCGCTCTGTCGCCCAGGCTGAATGAAGTGCAATGGTGTGATCTCGGCCTCACTGCAACCTCTGCCTCCCAGGTTTAAGCAATTCTCCCTCTTCAGCCTCCCGAGTAGCTGGGATTACAGGTGCCTGCCACCAAGCCCAGCTAATTTTGGTATTTGTAGAGACAGGGTTTCACCATGTTGGCTAGGCTGATTTTGAATGCCTGACCTAGGGTCATCCACCCACCTTGGCTTCCCAAAGTGCTGGGATTACAGGCGTGAGCCACTGTGCCCAGCCAGATATGCTCTTTTGTAAAGGTTGCGTTAAGATCTTATGCAGTTTTTCTATTGGGTTGTTCATCTTTTTCTTAATATTTATACTTTATACTTCCTGGAATCTCGTCTTTTCCTACATGTGTTAGAAAAATAAGTTCTTTTTCTGTATTTTCACTCTCTTTGTGGTGCTTTTGAAATATAGTTGAATTTATCTGTCTTTTCCTCAATGGTTTGTGCTTTTTATGTCTCATTTTAGAAAGCCTTTTCTGTTCTCAAGTCATGAAGATACTCTCCTATCTAAAAGTTTTACAGTTTTGCCTTAAGCATGTGGTTGTTTAATCTCCTTGGAAAAAAAAATTGTGTATGGTGTGATGTGGGAGTCCAATTTCATTTTTTCTCGTGGATATTCCATGGTTCCAACACCATATTATTGATCATTTTATTTTTTCTTTACTAATCTGAAACACTACTTCTATCATATATGAATTTTCTACACATATTGGGATCTTTTTCTGTATTTTCTGTTCCATTGATCAGTTTGTCTCCATATATACTAATACCACACCATTTTAATTAATTACAAGACCTCATTAAGTAAGTCCGGATATTAGGTAAAGCAACACCTACTTTCTTTTTCTTCTTTGGTCCTGGCCAAAGTGTCTTGGCTATACTTGGCCATTTGTACTGGTGTAAACATTTTAGCATCAGCTTATCAAATTCACAAGACACTTTTTGGGATATTGATTGGAGTTGCATTGAATCTGAGTCTAACTGTTGCTCCTTTGAAAGCAATTTGTCTTTTCCCTTGGCTGCTTTCAAGATCTTGTCTTTGCCATTGGCGTATAGCGAGGGTTTAGATGTGGATTTATTTTCATTTATCTTGCTTAGAATTCATTGGGCCTTCTGAATCTGCACATTGATAGTCTTTCATGTGTTTTCTCCTCATATTTTTGATCTTGCCTTTTGTTCTTTAAACATGTAGGCATTATGATAATTACATTAGAAGAGTAAGAAGCCCTTATAGGGCTGCTTATGCAGTCTGTTGTTTGTGTAGGTTCTCCCTTACCATGGCTTGTTTCCTTAGGTTACTTGCTCATCATTCTTGTGATTTGATTTCTTTGTGTTTTTTTTTCCTTTTTTTTCTTTCTTTTCTTTTCTTTCTTTCTTTCTTTTTTTTTTTTTTTTTTTTTTTGTTTTGAGACAGGGTCTTGCTCTGTTGCCCAAGCTGGAATGCAGTGGTGCTATCATAGCTCTCTGCGGCCTTGAACTCCTGAGCCCAAGCAGTCCTCCCACCTTAGCCTCCCAAGTAGCGAGAACTACAGGCCCATGCTACCACGCTTGGCTATTTGATTTTATTTATGGGATTTCTTTGCTGTTTGGGCTGAAAACTAGTATTTTGAGGGAGGGTTTATATTTGCTGTAGCCAGGCACCCGCTAGTCAAGGTCACACTAATTAAAATCTTGAAGTTTTTCTGAGGCTTATCTTAGGTAATGTGAATTTGGTCTGCAAATTGGGCCCAGTGCTGGTTTATGGTTCCAAATTCTCTGCAGCACTTTCTACCTACCACCCCTTTGGGCCACGTTTCAAAGCAGTTGATTTTCTTGTAGTCAACTGAGACAAGGTAGAGAGGGAGTGCCTGGGATGGGTTTATTTCTAGCTCACCCTTACAGTGAGGTCTTGGTTTTTAGGTCAGAGGATCTATCTCTTCAGATGGGCTCTGGGTTTATCTTTTATTCCCTGAAGAGGCCCATGGGGAAAAAAGATAACTTAAGGTCACATAGTGTGACAGATACCTTTGGAGCCAAAACAGGCCACAGTGTTCTGCTCATCTCCTGAGTTTCTTGCTCTTATTCAGATCTAACAATTCCTTTTTTCCTTGCACCTTGTGGCTTACACACACGTGCGCGTGCAGATGTGCACACACACATGTGTATAATTTTTTGATCTAGTATTGTTAGGTTTTATTTGGAGAGTTAATTTGATTCTTAGCCTGCTATATTATGGAAGCCCAAGTTTAAAGCGATTTTTAAAAATAAGCATACCAGAGTTTATTCATCAATAAATGTTTACTCTTTCAAAGTAGTCAGGGTAGGAAACGATAAGCTTCTACATTGCTCAAGATCTTTTTGGACTCCTATTTTGGAATTGCTTTCTGAGCTAGTACATGTTCTTTGGGATATTTTTATTGGTTACAATTTGTATGCTTTAAAGATGGATATAATTTTGAAAGTGTCAGAATAAAGCCTGCTGAATGAGATGGGTAGTCAAGGAGAGTAATGCTACTTGGAGTTAAAAATAAAATGGAGCCATTGGTTAATGAGTCTGATTTTCATGTGTAGCTCATATGCTAACATTGATGGTAATTCCTAAAGAGAAAAATCCCAAAATGTTTTGAGTAATAGTTATTTGAAATAAACATTTCTTATCATTTCTAGTTACCTTCAGTTAACTGGAAAAATAACTTTACTAGAACACTGCATTATTTCTTAAGCATCATGAGTAGTTGTGTCTTTATTGTGATGAGGAAATATTAGTAGAATACAAATATATATATGTATATATATATATATATATGTATATATGTGTGTGTGTGTTGCCCTGACTGCATGGTTATAGCTCACTGCAGCCCCATACTCCTGGGCTTACGCAATCCCAGTAGCTGGGACTGCAGGCACATGCCACCATGCTTTGCTACTTTTTAATTTATTTTTTATAGAGATGGGGGTCTCGCTTTATGGCCCAGGCCGGTCTCGAACTCCTGGATTCAAGCAATCCTCCTACCTCAGCCACCCAAAGTGCTGGGAGTACAGGTGCGAGCCATTGTACCTGGCCAACAATCTTTTAAAAGAGAAAAATAGCTTCTTGGACACATGCTTTCAAATTTTTTTCATTAAATTTTTATTCCTGTTGTATATCTAATTTTATACATTATTAATAACATTCTTTGCATTAATATAATAGGTTTATTATAAATAATGTGCCAAAGATCTATTTAATATTTGTGTGGTATGTCTGGTATATTCTGTGTAGGGAGGTAAATTCTGTTTCATTTAAGAGTAGTTTGTCAGGCGCATTGAACCTTTAGAAAAAGTTAGAAGGCAAATTTAGTAATAAATCTTTGTTAGTAATTTCTTCATCTGAGCACCATCATTCTCAAGAGAAGGTAATATCTATATAGACATTATCTGGGCCTTGGTTTTCCCAACTAAGGTGTAAAACCAGTGTGTGTAGAAAGAGGGGTGAGGGGTGGTTCAAGAGCGGATAATCGAAGATCCTGTGTAGCTGTAATGTTCTTTTTGTTCATTACTTAAATATTTATGGTCTGTTCTCTTATTCTTATATAATCACATGTATTTTCCTCATTATTTTTCTTTCTCCTCAAAGCCCACTTTTGCCCTCACATTTCTAAATAGAAGCATATGCAAGTTTTTTCTTTATGAGAACGTATATACTCACATTCTGTGACCATATAGGGCATAATGTTATGTGTATGTCTCTGTAAGTGGAATTAAGGGTGTTTAGCTTGCTGGTTTTAGGGTTTTTTGGGTTTTTTTGCCACTCTTCTCCAGTAGGAATCTCCTCCCCTAGCACAGGGTCAATAAACTTTTTCTGTAAAGGGCCAGATAGTAAGGCTTTGCAGGCCAAAAAGTAAAATTGAGAATGTTAGGTAGATATCTAGGTAACAGGAAAGAAAATTTTTTTCTACAAAGTTTTTTTTTTTTTTTTATGAAATGAAAAACATTTATTTATGGAACTAAAACTTTTATTTCATATTATTTTAATGTATCACAAAATATTATTCTTTTGATTTCTTTCCCAATCATCTAAAAATCTGTACTAGTTCATTCTCACGCTGCTATAAGGACATACCCACGACTGCGTAATTTATACAGGAAAGATGTTTAATGGACTCACAATTCCACATTGCTGGGGAAGCCTCACAATCATGGCATAAGGCGAAGGAGTAACAAAGGCATGTCTTACATGGTGGGAGGCAAGAGAGCGTGTGTGGGGAGCTGCTCTTTATTAAACCATCAGATCTTGGGAGACGTATTCACTATCACGAGAACACCATGGGAGAACCCATCCCCATGATTCAATTACCTTCCACTGGGTCCCTCCCACGACACGTGGGGATTATGGGAGCTACAATTCAAGATTAGATTTGAGTGGGAACACAGCCAAACCATATCAAAATGTAATCAATTATCAGCTTACAGGAAACGACAAGATGAGTCTAGAGCATCATGTAGTTCCAAAAGCAAAGAAGTGCTCGAAAAACAAAAGGATGGAGGTACAGGAGCCAACCTGAGAGAGCTCTCAATGGCCAAAGCTAAAACAATTTCAGCAACAAACTAAATGACATAGTATTAGCTTATGGCACAAAGAATAGAATAAATATCTGTGAGCCCATACTGATGACATAAATAAGTGATTGAGTAAATCAATGGAGAACAAGTCTTTCTCACAGAAGAATTTGAAATAATATATAAGGATACTCCTATTTTTAGAAGGTAGAGTTTAGTTCCTCCCTACCCTCTTTAATGACTCAGTCCCAAAGAATAAAATGTGTAAGGGAAAAATACTGAATGTGGAAAAACCTGGCAAATATCATAATTTATTAAACTCGCCTTCTGTTGATGGTCATTTAGGTTGTTTCTAATCTTTTAGTATTTGAATCTAGCGGTAAGTAAAAAAAGATAATATATCAGGACTACATTGGATTTGTGCAAGATTGACTTAACATTAATTGACCCCATTGACAGCTTAAGGGGAAAAAATGTGATCATCTCATTGGATACAGAAAAAGTAGTAGGTAAAATCCAATAGCCATTTATGACAAAAATTTTTAGCAAACTGGGAATAGAAGGAACTTTCTTAAATGGCTAAAATATCAGCAGAGTTCTACAGCAAGCTTACTTAATGTTTAAATACTAAAAGCATTCCTTTCAAAATCAAGAACAGAATAAGGATGCATGCTATCACTACTTCTATTCAATTATGGAGTTCCTAACTAGAATAATAAAACAGAAAATAAGAAAAATAGAAAAAATTATCACTTGTGTTTGGTAATTACTGTCTACATAGAAAATTCTCTATGTAGACAATAATTTTCTATGTAGATAATAATTACCAACTACAAGTGACAATTTTGTTTGTTTGTTTTTCTTATTTTAGAATTAAGAAAGTTTGGGGCCAGGTGTGGTGGTTCACACCTGTAATCTCAGCACTTTGGAAGTCCAAGGTGGGAGGATCACTTGAGCTTAGGAGTTGGAGACCAGCCTGAGAGACACAGGAAGACCCCATCTTTACAGAAAAAATAAATTAGCCAGGCGTGGTGGTGCATGCCTGTGGAAACAGCTACTTGGGAGGCCAATGTGAGAGGATTGCTTGAGCATGGGCAGTCGAGGCTGCAGTGAGCTGTGATCATGCAACTGCACTCCAGCCTGGGTGACAGAACAAGGCCCTGTCTCAAAAAAAAAGAGTTTGGAATGGTTAAGGAATATAAGACAAAAACAACAATAACAACAAAAGATGTATTTTAATACACCAACACCAAACTGTTAGAAAAGGTAATTTAAAATAATTTAATATAGCAATGATGGAGTTGTGTCTACAAATATATGCAAGCCATTTATGTAGATATTTATAAAACTAAAAAAACGTGAAAGGAGAGATACAGTATGTTGATGGGTAGGACGGCAATATAATAATGATCTTAGTTGTCCTGATACTGCTCTGTAGATTAAATGCAGTTCTAGTCAGAATCCCAAAAGGTGGATCTTGGTTTTGCTTTTGGTAGAATATAAAAGGCACCAACCTGACTGAATCTCAGAAATACAATGTTGAGCAAAATAAATCACGAAAATTGTGAAAGAATGTGTACATTGTGATTTCATTTTTATAACATTCTAAAATGGTTAAACTAGGCAATTGGTAAAAAATATGAAGAAAAGAAAGAAAATTATTACCACAAATTAATTGTACTAGTTACTTCCAGGAAATTTAACTGACCAGGTTCTTACAGGAGGCTTCAGCAATATTGCCATTAGTTCTATTCTTAAGTTGGGGATGAGGTAGATACATGGAATTTCATTTTGTATAGCTGTTACCATTCTTGAAGAAAACATTCAAACTGTTTTTCCTCTGCTGTCACACCAACACAACAATAGTCAATACAGAAGACTTCTGTGACCCCAAAATGTCTGGAGATTTTTCCCCATCAGCAAGCAAGCAATCGGTTCTGCAGCAGATACCAGTTGGTTGTCCTCCAGTTGCAACACTGTCTACCTGGAGATAGTGTCAGATCCCACAGATTGAGGGCTTAGTCTCCAAGACTGCCTCCTCCATTTTCAGACATCAGTCACGAGTCCTGGCCTGTGGAACTTCTTACTGACTGGCTTCAAGTTGAGGTTTTCACACGTCCCACTTTGGGTTTGATTAGTTTACTAGCACAGCTCACCAAATTCAGGGAAACACTTAACTTACATTTATCAATGTACTACAAAGGATTTTTTTTTTTTTTTTTTTTTGAGATGGAGTCTCGCTCTGTCACCCAGGCTGGAGTGCAGTGGCGTGATCTCAGCTCACTGCAAGCTCCACCTCCCAGGTTCACGCCATTCTCCTGCCTCAGCCTCCCGAGTAGCTGGGACTACAGGCGCCGCCACCACGCCCGGCTAATTTTTTTTTTTTTTTGTATTTTTTAATAGAGACAGGGTTTCACCATGTTATCCAGGATGGTCTCGATCTCCTGACCTCATGATCCACCCACCTCGGCCTCCCAAAGTGCTGGGATTACAGGCATGAGCCACCGTGCCCGGCCAACAAAGGATTTTTTTAAAGGATACAAATTAACAGCCAAATGAAGAGATACATAGGGCAAGGTCTGGAAGGGTCCCCGGTGAGAGCTTCTGTCCCCATGGAGTTGGGGTGTGCCACCCTCACAGCACGTGGGTGCGTTCTTGTTCACCCTCCTGTCAGCCTCCATGTGATCAGCTCCCCAAAAGCCCCCGTGGAACCCTATCAATGGAGACTTCATTGGATAGGTATGATTGAAGTATGCGCAACTGTGTCAAAATGTGATTGAATGTAAAGGGTATGATCTAAACCCAGTAAGGCCTGTTGAGATTGTTCTTGACCCCTCTGCAGCATTCCTTCCTCCAGGGTATGAGACAGAACCTCTCTGGAATGAGGGTCTTTTGACCCACAATCAGATGAGAGTTCTGCCTTGGGCATGTGAAAGGTGGGCAGGACAAAGTCAGAGAGATTCTGTTTACTTCAACAGGAGAAAGTCAGATTCTGTTTACTTCAACAAAGGCTATGGGAGTTATGAGCCAGGAATCGTGGACAAAAACACTTTGTATGTTTATATATCACACTGTTATTATGTATGAAAACATCCTTCTTTTGCCCACTTTGATAAGAGATCTCCTATTAACTTATTTTTCTCAAACTTTTTATGTTGAAAGTTTGTAATAGTGCGGTAAAAACCATATATTCTTCACCTAAAGTCACTAATTGTTAACCTTTGCTCCATTGGCTTTGTATTACTCTCATGCATTGCATTTAGATGCCATATCTCTTCAGACTCCTTTAATTTGATACAGTTCCTCACGCAGCCAATTGTTTTGTACAATTTTCTTTAATTCAAATTGCCTGACTTTTTCCTTATGCTTCAACTTGGGTTGAACATTTAAGTAGGAATCCTGCACAGGTGATGTTGTCTGTCTCAGGAAGAACATGATGTTGGTTTGTCCCATTACTAATGGTGTTAATTTGGTCATTTGATTTAAGGTGTATCTGGCAGGTTTTTCCACTGTAAAGGAATCTTTTTTTTTTTTTTTTTTTTTTTTGAGACAGAGTCTCACACTGTCACCCAGGCTGGAGTGATCTCGGCTCACTGCAACCTCCGCCTCCTGGGTTCAAGTGATTCTCCTGCCTCATTCTCAGCCTCTCTAGTAGCTGGGATTACAGGCAACTGCCACCATGCCCAGCTAATTTTTGTAGTTTTAGTAGAGATGCAGAGGCGTGGTTTTACCATGCTGGTCTCAAACTCCTGACCTCAAGTGATCCGCCCGCGTCGGCCTTCCCGAAAGTGCTAAGCCACTGCGCCCAGCCCTATTCTTTTTTTTTTTTTTTTTTTTTAACAAGAAGTTTATTTAAACACCAAGATGCTTGACTTGAAGGGAAAAATAGGATTCTTCTTTTTTTTTTTTTTTTGAGTAATTTATCCCTACTTAAAGACAGATTGCCCTATATGTAACAGCTACGCAGAAAAAGTTGTAAAATTGTCTTTGGTTTTACATTGATAAATGAAAAACATTAAAATTCTCCAATTGAACAAGATAATGCAGGGATTTTTATGGGTTTTTTTGCTGTTGTTGTTGTTGCTAAAACAGAGCAAAATAACTTACTGAAATGTAAAGATAGCTGAATGAACATGCCACTAATGGAGAAAGGGTATTTTCACAGAATCAGTATTTTTCCCCATCCCATCTCCACTTGATGTCAATCAGAGCATACCATTGGCTATTTAGTTAAAAAAAATGCAATATGCTTGTGCACATATACCAGTTACTTTGTGTACCGTAAAGGAATGGGGAAGGAGGAAAGGAAAGAATAGAGAAAACTAGTCATCAGGATGTGGTGGAATCAAATTGCCATTCTCTGATTGAGAATGTAAGCTTGGTCTGTAAGAACAGAATTCTGGAGTAAAGAAGCAAGATCCCTTTTTGCTAGACACCTCCTGTCTGCTACTGGAACACATCCATTGTATCTTCAGCCTCCATTTCCAAATGTGCAGGTGTGTCTGTTTCATTGATTGATTGCCCATCAAATTGGAATCTCATCTGCCTCATTGACAATCCCTGTCATTCACAATAGTCTTTCATTGTTCTACCAAGTGGTGTATGCCTCTTAAACTGCACCACAGAACCATTCTGCCCTGCTACCTTCAAGTTAATATGATTGTTGTTCTCAGTTTTGACTTCTTCCTTGGGCTTTTTGTTGGCCATGGTGACTGCCAGAGTCTCCTCAGCTGCCCCTTCACAAAGGAGGTACCATGTCTGCACCAGGAGTGGCAAAAAGGAGGAGGTGGCAGTGGTGGATGAGGGAGAGCCACGTATTCTGTTTCAGGTTACAGCAGCAAAGAAGGGCGATTAGAATATTTGCATTATACATAACCAAAGATGAAGAAGACTCTGCTAATGATTTAGTCTTTTCATCCACCCATTCTTTGGAGTATGTTATTCTCAGGTTTAAAAATAAAATAAATGAATGAATTGTTCACCAGAGTTCTTTTAAAAAACCTGAAAGTAAATAGTGATACCTCTGTAAGCATTTTCCTTCCTGTAGTTTTAATTCAAGTGTTTTTTTTTTTTTTTTTTTTTTTTTTTTTTTTTTTTTTAAACTTATTTTTTGTTAAAATTTTTTTGTTTAATTTTTTGTGTTTTTTTTTTTAAAACATTTTTTTTTTTTTTTTTTTTTTTTTTTTTTTTTTTTTTTTTTAAAACCTAAGTGTTGTAAAAGTTTTATGGATCAAATTTTGGATTTGTAATTTTTAAAACCAGTTTTCTCCAAAATGGAAGCGGCTTAACACTAAGCAGGATCTTTCTGGATATAAGTGATATTTTTGAATACTTACCAGTTTTTAATTGTCCATTGTTTCCTAAACTGTATTTTTAATTTCATTTGCTCTCTCCTAGGGAATGAAGGATGGCAGCACGCCGTGCATTAAAAGCTGTTTTGGTAGATCTCAGTGGCACACTTCACATTGAAGATGCAGCTGTGCCAGGCGCACAGGAAGCTCTTAAAAGGCAAGCTATCTTCCAGGTTCAGCTGACAAATATGTTTGTAAGTGCCATTTTACCACGGCAGATCATTAGCTAAATGAATGGCCTTAAGATGGCATTTTACCATCTTAACCATATATAGGAACTGCCTTGGGTTTAGCCAGAAGATGTATGCATTATAATTTCTTCCAAACATTGTTTTCTAAACCTTTATTAGGTTTGGCCTTTTGATCCAGTCTTTTTGTTCTATGTGTATGTCATTTTGTAAGTCGGTAATGTAAATATGGGAATGACAACTCAAGATTCTACAATGTGGAATAAATACCATTGAAAAATCACAAATGAATCCTGGAATCACAAAATAAAACACACACAAACAGGCATAATGCTACTCTTTCTTGTTTTACCTAAGATCTAACATTGATTGTGCAACTGCTCAAATAAAGTTTAGCTAAAGAACTTGAAATTTTTGAATTATTTCCATCAACTAAACACTTTTAAAGGCTAAGGACTGTCTTATATTTCTCATGTACCAACCACAATACTAAACAGAAGTCTGGATACAAATGAGATACCCAGTAAAAGTGTGTTAAAGTAAGCGGAATGTGAATGTTTGCTTCTGGGTGTCCTGAAAAAAAAATCAACTAATCACAACAGAACTAATAACATATATTAAGGATCTTTATCCTAAAATAATTTAGAGAAGTTTTCAAAATCAGCAATACTTAGTATGTGGTATGTATTTTCCAACCTTAAAATGTTCATAGTATGGTGTTAATCAGAAAATCTAGTGACTCATATCACAGTGCCAGGTATTAGGGCAAAAGATTGACACAAACCTCACTTTCTTTCAAGGAGCTTTCCTTTCATTTGGGGAATCAAGAAATACATACTTATATATCTGGCAGGCATCAGTTGGGAGTTACCAATTTAGTTAGGAGTCATGATGTTCATTTTATAGGTGGAGAAGCAGTGGACAACATGTTGTTTAAAGTAAAAAAAGAAAAAAAAATCTGTTGCACGGTTGGACTTTATCTTGACTCCTTAATAGGGGAATAAATGTCTGTTAATCAGTGTGCTCTTGTTGGACAGAGCTTTTACTGCTTTACAGATGAGTTTTCTACCGTAGATTGAAAGAAAAATCTTTTTACCTCTGGTGAACAATGACATCTCTAAGTAGCTATGTAAACTGTAAACCTGCCATTCTGGAGGGGCAAGAGGCTACACATTGTCATGTTGCTGGCCATAAAAACATTTGGCACAGTTTTAACAAATTAGGAGATTTTATAGGGCCAGAATGTAAAAGCTGCCTTTTGACTTCTGAATTTGGCCCTCTCCAGGTTACGTGGCGCTTCTGTAATCGTTAGGTTTGTGACCAATACGACCAAAGAGAGCAAGCAAGACCTGTTGGAAAGGTTGAGAAAATTGGAATTTGATATTTCTGAAGATGAAATATTCACATCTCTGACTGCAGCCAGAAGTTTACTAGAGCAGAAACAAGTCAGACCCATGCTGCTAGTTGATGATCGGGCACTGCCTGATTTCAAAGGTAGGGGAAATTTGGAAAATTTAAAGATTGGATATTTATGTGTACTTACAAATCATTTTTAAAACTGGATGTTTAGAGATGTTTATTCTGATTTCCCTGTTATTATTGAAATGTTTGATAGTACTGATATTTTGAATCAAAATTGGCATTTCCCAAACCTTTTTTTGACTGTAATCCATAGTAAGTGAAACACATTACATAGTAACCTAATACATATCTATATGTGTATCTTTATGTAAGTTAAGCAATACTTACTCTTGCTGTATAACATGCATTCTATTTTCTTTTTGGTTCGATTGTTTGTTTGATTATGATGCTGCTTAGAGCCCTCCGGATTAGTTTTACAATCTAATAATAGATCACAACCCATGGTTTGAAAAAACACAGATCATAAAACCATAAAAATCCTAGAAGAAAACCTAGGCAATACCATTCAGGACATAGGCATGGGCAAGAACTTCATGTCTAAAACACCAAAAGCAATGGCAACAAAAGCCAAAATTGGCAAATGGGATCTAATTAAACTAAAGAGCTTCTGCACAGCAAAAGAAACTACCATCAGAGTGAACAGGCAACCTACAGAATGGGAGAAAATTTTTGCAATCTACTCATCTGACAAAAGGCTACTATCCAGAATCTACAAAGAACTCAAACAAATTTACAAGAAAAAAACAAACAAACCCCATCAAAAAGTGGGCAGAGGATATTAACAGACACTTCTCAAAAGAAGACTTCTATGTAGCCAACAGACACATGAAAAAATGCTCATCATCACTGGCCGTCAGAGAAATGCAATCAAAACCACAATGAGATACCATCTCACACCAGTTAGAATGGCGATCATTAAAAAGACAGGAAACAACAGATGCTGGAGAGGATGTGGAGAAATAGGAACACTTTTACACTGTTGTTGGGACTGTAAACTAGTTCAACCATTGTGGAAGACAGTATGGCGATTCCTCAAGGATCTAGAACTAGAAATACCATTTGACCCAGCCATCCCATTACTGGGTATATACCCAAAGGATTATAAATCATGCTGCTCTAAAGACACATGCACACATATGTTTATTGTGGCACTATTCACAATAGCAAAGACTTGGAACCAACCCAGATGTCCATCAATGATAGACTGGATTAAGAAAATGTGGCACATATACACCATGGAATACTATGCATCCATAGAAAAGGATGAGTTCATGTCCTTTGTAGGGACATGGATGAAGCTGGAAACCACCATTCTCAGCAAACTATCACAAGGACAGAAAACCAAACACCGCATGTTCTCACTCGTAGGTGGGAATTGAACAATAAGAACACTTGGACACAGGAAGGGGAACATCACACACCGGGGCCTGTTGTGGGGTGGGGGGAGTGGGGAGGGATAGCATTACGAGATATACCTAATGTAAATGACGAGTTAATGGGTGTAGCACACCAACATGGCACATGTATACATATGTAACAAACCTGCACGTTGAACACATGTACCCTAGAACTTAAAGTATAATAATAGAAAAAACAAACAAACAGGTCAAAATTATTTTGAGTATTATAAGCTAATCCTCAATGCAGGAGCCACTGTATTAACTTGATTAAATGAGATACACCAGGATCTCTTTGTTTAAAGTAGATGTTATTCTGGATAGTGTAAAGTTTTTACGTTGAACATGAAATATTTTTCAATCAAGAAAAAAGTGTTTCTCTTTGGAAAAGTCAACAGATTCTGAAATAATATCATAGTTTTATGAAGCTTTGCCACATTGCTTCTTTTCAGAGAGGATACTCAGAGTGCAATGGCACAATATAGAAAATGGAGTTTATAAGTTCAGCATGGCTATAGAATTGGGCAGACCTCAAAACTAGTACTAATAGGAAATATGCCAGTGTATCAATCAGAATTATTATTTGCAAGAAACAGAAACCAACTTTGCTAAATTAAACAGAAAATAAATTTATTAAAAGCGTCTGAGTGCTGACAGGAATATAAAATGACACAAAGCCTATGGAGAGGAATTTGGCAGTAGCTAGCAAAATTACATATGAAGCAGCACTTGTAGGAATCTATCTATAAAATATAGATACAAAAATACACAATGACATATGAACAAGGTTATTCATTACTACCTTATTTGTAATAACAAAAGATTGGAAACAACCCAAATATTCATCAGAAGGGACTGATTGAATAAACTGTGATATATTCACAAAATGGAATGCTTTGTAGCTGAAAATTAAATAATGATGAAGAGTTCTATCTCTTGATAAGGAATGCTCTGCATAGGATATATTAAATGAGAAAAGTAAGATGTAGAAATCTTTACACATTTTCTGTGTAGGAAAATGAGAAGAAAATGATATACATGTGTATTTGTCTTATATTTGTAAAAAGAAGCCAAAGAAGGATAAATGAAAAACTAATAAAATGGTTACCTAAAGGGGAAGCAAGGGAAGAGGAGATGGATCAAGATAGGAGGCTTTTAAAAAAGTCCCCATTACATAATTTTGACTTTGGAACCATGTGAATATTGTATACAAAGAAAAGACAATTAAGTGAAAAACCAGCCTCCAATAGAAGTGAACTTAACTCTGTATGAGGTTGGTGACATAACCACTCAGAGAAAAGAATTACTTCAAATGACTTTAAAGTACAGTATTTTGATGTGTTCATTCATAATGGGATAAATTCTAAGGACAGAACTACAAAGAGATCTTAAACTGCATTCAGGAGTCTTATTGTTATTAGTAATACTGGTTTTTTTTTTAATTAAAGGTATATATAGGAAAAAGCAAAGTAGTAACTATTAGATTTTAGTGTCAGTGAAAAGAGATGCAAATAATAAAAATCAAGTAAGTTAAATAAAAGCTGTGTATTACTGCTTTTGAATAGAAAATATAGTTACCAACTCCTTTTTTCTCTTAAATAATAGATATTATGTAGTCTTCCACTGGAAAAGCCTAAAGTAATGACAACCCAGTGCTCAGACTGTGGTATATATTGTCAATTCCCACTGTAGTTCTTTGGAGAAATTACTGATTTCAGATCTGGACAGGCATGGTATGAGTCTGGAATAGCTTATTGTGTTAGCAAAGAAACTACTGGAGAATACTCGTGGCTACTGGTAAGGAGGAAGTTGGAAAGCCTGGATATCTGCAGCCAATAAGAGAGGCAAATAGGAATTGACATATGGATAATCCATGGAACCTTTAATCAGACTTTTAATAATTGTAATGGAGAGGCTGGGTGTGGTGGCTCACATCTGTAATCCTAGCACTTTGGGAGGCTGAGGCAGGTGGATCACCTGAGGTCGGGAATTCGAGACCAGCCTGACCAACATGGAGAAACCCCGTCTCTACTAAAAATACAAAATTAGCTGGGTGTGGTTGGCACATGCCTGGTATCCCAGCTACTCTGGAGGCTGAGGCAGGAGAATTGCTTGAACCCAGGAGGCGGAGGTTGCAGTGAGCTGAGATCACACCATTACACTCCAGTCTGGGCAACAAGAGCAAAACTCCGTCTCAAAAATAAATAAATAAAGTTGTAATGGAGAATGTACTTATTTGATTGTCATGTCTGAAGTTCTGTTATAAGATGCCAAGGCCTTAAAACATACTTTAATTTTAAAATAATATTTCTGAAACTAAAAGTAGATAAGGCATTATGTAGAAAACTGTAGACTCTGCAGTGCATTTCATATTAATCATGAATGTGTTAACCTCAGTTGTGTCAATTAGAAAGTCTAATTTCCCTTGCCTCTTAGATTCTCAGTCCCTCATCAGTTGCTATCGATCTGATAGTTCATAGGGAACTCATGGCAGTTCCTGTTGATTGTAATCAGTAAAGCATTTTGAAGTAAGAAATTGTCATTTGTTTGAGGACATCAGGTTACAATTTTCAATTCAGATCTTCTGGTTACTTAGTACGCTTAAGACTGTGCACAAGGAATATGGAAAATATTAGATTTTCTCTCTTTTTCCCTCCCAACCCCCATCTCCCTCTCCCTCTCCTTCTGTGTACTCTCTCTTATACTTCCAAAGTACACTGGGCAGGATAATCTGTTAAATTTTAGATTATGGACGCAGCAAAAGTTTACAGTTGATTGACTAAAACTACTTTGTTTTAAATGTGATATTGCTTTTAATTGCATTTTCAACAATCATTTTTTTTTTTTTTCCATTCCCAGGAATACAAACAAGTGATCCTAATGCTGTGGTCATGGGATTGGCACCAGAACATTTTCATTATCAAATTCTGAATCAAGCATTCCGGTAAACCTAGCTATTTATTTTTCATCTGATCATAACAGTTCCCTTCTTCCTTTCCTTTGTCATTGTCATGAATGGGTTTATGTGTTTTACTTTCTGGCCACCTAAATTGTACATTAGGACAGACATCTTCAAGATCAGCATCAAATAATATGTATTACTGTCTTGACTTTTTTGTGTGTGTAATATGTTTTTTGTTTTTATTTTGAGATGGGGTCTCACTCTGTTGCCCAGGCTGGAGTGCAGTGACATCATCATGGCTCACCATAGCCTCGATCTCCCCAGGCTCAGACTTAGGTGCTCCTCCCATCTCAGTTTTTGTATATTTAGTAGAGACGGGGTTTCGCCATGTTACCCAGGGAGGTCTCCAACTCCTGGGCTCAAGCGATCTGCCCACCACAGCCTCTCAAAAGTGCTGGGATTACAGGTGTGTGCCAGCATGCCCGAGCAGCAGTTTTATCTTTTATTATTACTCCTGTGATTCTCTACTGACTATGCTAATCTCCAAAGGAAAACAGTATCCAGGCTGATCCACCAAAAAACAATAAATGTGATTCTACCTCCAGTGAGAATCCAGGTTATGGAAAAGAGTTGACACATTTGACCACACTTTAAAATAAATTATTTGATGAGTGGTAATGATACAGTGAACTGGAATAGTGGCAGTGGAGATGAAGAAAAACAGATTCAGATAGCATCAACATGTCGTACTTTTGAGTTTAGTCAGTGAAGTAGAAGAGTGAGTCAAGGATACATTGAGATTTCTAACCTGAGCAAGTAAGATAGAGAACCGTTGGTTTGGGATTTAAGAGGTGATGAGTTTAGGTTTGGTCTATGGGATATCCAAGCAGAGAGACATCAGTGGCTGTGGGTAGAAGTAGAACTAGTACATAAGATATTATAAATCTTCAGTTAATGTGTGCATTTCACTTAAATGAACTATTTTGCTGCTACTTCTAAAAGGAAGGCTGCATATTTGTTCTTGTACTTCCCAAGATAAATTGGATCAGAATTTACCTGCAGATCTGCTGTAGAATGAGATTGTGACTTTTCCTTTGGATTTTGTAATTTTTCATGTCTTGCCTTTTATTTCTTGTCAAACCATTAAACAGTATAATTTACCTTTGGATATATGTCAAGTATATAGTACAAAATGTTGCATATTGGACTAGCTTAGAAAATTTTTCTTTAATAGCCTGGTAAAGTTTTTGTATTTAACTGCAAGAATGCTATAAAAAAAAAACCAGAATTTTCTTACCAGTGCAAGGATCTGTAAGAACCATTCTAACTTATACATTATGTAGAATTCATCTCTTCATGTATATACTACAGAATTAGAATGTTTATAGGAAACTAAAACTCACTACCCAGGTTCACACATTTGGGCACATTGTTTGCTGTTCATCTTGAAAATGGCTGTCCTCATGTAAAATCTATGTGGCCAGAAATAGCACTTTGAGAACAGCCACCTTTTACCCTTTGTGCACATTAATTTTAGATTCTTGGTTAATGGAAACCACAACTACTTAATGCACTTTTATTTGTGATTCTAGTCACTGTGATAGTCAAGCTCTTGTTTTTTAAAAGGAGCAAACTCACTTTTTATAGTTGCCCAGTATCTATTTACTGTAATTATTTCCTGGACATCCACTGTATGTCAGATCACTTGGAGATGTACTTCAGTGTATATGGTGTTAAAATTACTTTTGCTTTCCCTGCCTTTTCAATTATCCTACTTTGGCTTTTGGTTGAGGAGGGAGAGGCTATGCCATCTGCTCCTTAAGTTCTACAACTATACCGATACCAGTTTTCATTTGAAACAGAATCTGCTATTATTTCTTTCTGAATTTACTCCTACTACTTTTCACTCATTTATTTAACCACAGAATTCAAGGAGAAGATATTGATTGATTTTAGCTGGCAATTTGGGAAGGACATATTTAATAGGAAATTGAGAGGTCTCTGTCTTAATGAATACTAGACTCAGGGTAATAAAAATGTATGTTGACATGATACTGACTTCGTAATTGCTCGGATGCTGTCTAATTAGTACACTTTCCTAACCATATTGATTTTTTATAAGCACTACATTTAAAAACATTACAGTGCACTTATAGGTCAACTCTAATTTCACAAATGCACTTAACAGCTGGATGGAGAGTTAACAGAAGGATTTTAGGTCTTGCCCTTCTTTGCATATTGATGTTTCCACAGGGACTGCCTTCCAGCCAATGACTGCAGCTGTTTGGATTGTGTGTGGCAAATACAGACATCTTAAATGAACCACCGATTAGTTAAATTACTGTTTAGGCTGGTAATGACAATAAACATTGGATTTTAAAGCCCGTTGCATGCCAGCTTCAGAGGCATGTTACATCAAGGCAGATACATCAACCTTCACATTATGCTGCATCTTATTTACTGTGTTTTTAATGGATAGCACCCCACAAAAACGCATAGTACAGCCTTTCTACAAATATCTTTTAAATGCTTGAATGGAATTGAGAATTGTGGTTTTTTTTTTTTTTTGAGACCTAGTCTCACTCTGTCGTCCAGGCTGGAGTGCAGTGGTGTAATCTTGGCTCATCTCGAAAAACAAAAAAACCCAAAGTTTGAGCATTTAAGTAATGGACCAATTATAATTGAACTCAATGATTACTATTAGGAGGAAGACAAACAAGTCACTTATAATCCAACCTGAACTTAGTATTAACAAGACTAAAAAATATCTAATCACAAAATTAATATATCCTCATTGTGGAAAAGTTTAAATGCTCAAGAAAGAATAAATTAAAAATTACCTATAACGCTGCCACCTAAAGAGAACCACAGTTAACATTTTAGCACATAGCTAGTTTCTTTGTTTCTATACACATACATATGTTTACACAAAATTTATAATGTGTATATACTATGTGGTAACATGCTTTTAAAAACCTAATGTATTGTGCATGCTTTGTCATATTCCTAAATATTATTCTAAAACCTATTTGATTCCTACAATATACTCTATTTTAAGAAGCACAATGAATTGCTTTGCCACAAGTTCCTAATACTGTTGGCATTCCAGATTTTTTTTTTTTTTTTTTTGGAGACAGAGTCTTGCTCTGTCATCCAGGCTGGAGTGCAGTGGCGTGATCTGGGCTCACTGCAAGCTCCGCCTCCTGGGTTCATGCCATTCTTCTGCCTCAGCCTCCCGAGTAGCTGGGACTACAGGTGCCCACCACTACGTCCGGCTAATTTTTTGTATTTTGAGTAGAGACGGGGTTTCACCGTGTTAGCCAGGATGGTCTCGATCTCCTGACCTCATAATCCACCCGCCTCAGCCTCCCAAAGTGCTGGGATTACAGGCGTGAGCCACTGCTCCCAGCTGGTATTCCAGGTTTTTGAAATTCATTTTAAAAAACTCCTGAGAACATGTTTGTTGAGCAGTATTTGTGCTTTCTGTATGATTTTTTTTTCCAGAAGTATAGTTGCCAGGCAAAGGAATTTTGGGGAAAAAACTACATGGAATTACTTAGCCTAGGAAACGTTTGAGGCCTTTTTTTCCTAAATTAAGCAACTGCTCTCCATCTCCTAGAGTAGCTTATTAAAATGTCATTATACCTGAAGAGAAATGGCATCACAACTTTCACGTTTAAATTTATAGATGAAGGCTTTTTAAGAATAATGTATTCAAAGCGGCCGCGATCTCAAACCAAACACAAGAATTGGTGTGTGACTCATCTGCTTGGATACCTCCAGTCCGCAAACTGTGTTCCAGGAGTTTTCTTGGCCAAAGCTGCCCGATGTTTGAGCCTTTTCTTCCCAGAGAAGAAGATGAACTGAAAGCTGCCAGTTGGGGACTTTTTGTGATCAAGGCGTTGCTGGGTTTTAAAGGAGGTGATGGGGCTTACGCTGGCTTGTCTTCCCACCCAAGTGAAGAGATGATGTTCGCTGGTTATTCTTAGACAATGTGCAGTTTGTGTTAATTTAAAATTTTGGGTGGGATAGGGGCATAGGCTTGTGAAGGGCAGTCCCTTTGTCCCTGGTAGGAGAGACACCCCCAATCTATCCTCGATGCCGTCAGCCTTGGCCATCTTCACTTGCTGCCCGAACTCGCACCCGTTTCAGGAGCGTCATGTCTACCTGGATGAGCCCATCAAAATCGGCCGCTCAGTGGCCCGCTGTCGACCAGCGCAGAATAATGCCACTTTTGATTGCAAAGTGCTATCAAGGAACCACGCTCTCGTCTGGTTTGATCACAAGACGGGCAAGTTTTATCTTCAAGACACTAAAAGTAGTAATGGTACTTTTATAAATAGCCAGAGATTGAGTCGAGGCTCTGAAGAAAGTCCACCATGTGAAATTCTTCCTGGTGACATTATCCAGTTTGGAGGAGACATGACAGAGAATACACGGGAAGTGTCATCCATGCACCGTTACCAAGTCCCGTTGACAAAGTTCCTGCTAACACTCCAAGTATGTACTCTCAGGAACTATTCCAGCTTTCTCAGTATCTACAGGAGGCCTTATGTCGGGAACAAATGTTGGAACAGAAGTTAGCCACGCTTCAGCGGCTACTAGCCATCACCCAAGAGGCTTCAGATACCAGTTGGCAGGCTTTAATAGATGAAGATAGACTCTTATCATGGTTAGAAGTTATGGGAAACCAATTACAGGCATGCTCCAAAAATCAAACAGAAGATAGTTTACGAAAGGAACTTATAGCATTACAAGAGGATAAACATAACTATGAGACAACAGCCAAAGAGTCCCTGAGGAGACTCAGGAGAAAGTTCTTCAGGAGAACTTTCTGTTCCCTGAGTTCTTCAGGAGAAAATTGAAGTGGTTAGAAAACTTTCAGAAGTTGAGCGAAGTCTGAGTAATACTGAAGATGAATGTACCCATCTGAAAGAAATGAATGAAAGGAGTCAGGAAGAATTAAGAGAATTAGCCAGTAAATATAATGGAGCAGTTAATGAGATTAAAGATTTATCTGATAAATTAAAGGTAGCAGAGTGAAAACGAGGAAATCCAACAGAAAGGACAGGCTGAGAAAAAAGAATTACAACATAAAATAGATGAAATGGAAGAAAAAGAACAAGAGCTCCAGACAAAAATAGAAGCTTTGCAAGCTGATAATGATTTCACCAATGAAAGGCTAACAGCTTTACAAGTATGGTTAGAACATCTTCAGGAGAAAACTCTTAAAGAATGCAGCAGCTTAGAGAAGCTGATCGTCGAAGGGCATCTAACCAAAGCGGTAGAAGAAACAAAGCTTTCAAAAGAAAATCAGACAAGAGCAAAAGAATCTGATTTTTCAGATACTCTGAGTCCAAGCAAGGAAAAAAGCAGTGACGACGCTACAGACGCCCAAATGGATGAGCAAGACCTAAATGAGCCTCTTGCCGAAGTGTCCCTTTTAAAAGATGACTTGCGGGGTGCACAGTCAGAAATTGAGGCAAAGCAAGAAATACAGCATCTTCGAAAGGAATAATCGAAGCCCAGGAGCTAGCTAGAACAAGTAAACAAAAATGCTTTGAACTTCAAGCTCTTTTGGAAGAAGAAAGAAAAGCCTATCGAAATCAAGTTGAGGAATCCACTAAACAAATACAGGTTCTTCAAGCCCAATTGCAGAGGTTACACATCGATATTGAGAATCTCCGGGAGGAGAAGGACAGTGAAATCACAAGTACTAGAGATGAATTGCTTAGTGCCTGAGATGAAATTTTGCTCCTTCATCAAGCAGCAGAAAAGGCTGCCTCTGAGCGGGACACTGACATTGCTTCTTTACAAGAAGAGCTTAAGAAGGTGAGAGCTGAGCTTGAGCGGTGGCGGAAAGCAGCGTCTGAATATGAGAAAGAAATCACAAGTCTGCAAAACAGTTTTCAGCTTAGATGTCAACAGTGTGAGGACCAGCAGAGAGAAGAAGCAACAAGGTTGCAAGGTGAACTAGAGAAGTTGAGAAAGGAATGGAATGCATTGGAAACCAAATACCATTCTCTAAAAAGGGAAAATGTTTTGCTATCATCAGAACTGCAACGGCAAGAAAAAGAATTGCACAGTTCTCAGAAGCAGAGTTTAGAGCTTACCAGTGATGTCAGCATCCTTCAAATGTCTAGGAAAGAACTTGAGAATCAAGTGGGATCCTTGAAAGAACAGCATCTTCGGGATTCAGCTGATTTAAAAACTCTTCTCAGTAAGGCTGAAAACCAAGCAAAGGATGTGCAGAAAGAGTATGAAAAGACACAGACTGTACTCTCAGAACTGAAGTTGAAGTTTGAAATGACTGAGCAGGAAAAGCAGTCAATCACAGATGAGCTCAAACAGTGTAAAAACAACCTGAAGCTGCTCCGAGAGAAAGGAAATAATCCTTCCATATTACAACCCGTCCCAGCTGTATTCATCGGCCTATTCCTGGCTTTCCTGTTTTGGTGTTTCGGTCCATTGTGGTAGAGAAAGAAACCCTGGCCCTGGGTGCCCATGTTGGCTGCCCTGGTTGCAGTAACAGCCATCGTGCTATACGTGCCAGGTCTGGCCAGAGCTTCTCCATGAGAGCGTTCCTTGAGTCTGTACACTGTCCTCCCTCTAGAAGCTGGCATCAGACTCATGCTAGGGACAAACAGAACCATTTTCTTCCTCTTTACCTCTTAAAACAGCAGAAGTACAAGAATACAGCTGTAGGGTCATTGCTTTAAATTATATAAAATGTATCTGTCTATAAAGAAGATATAAAATTGTGACTTTATTCTACTGTAAGCAATAATTTGCTTGCAATTTTTCATGTAATTTTTAAATTAGTATGTTAAGATTCTGAATATTATGGTGGCCTAAAGTAGGCTTCTTGGTACACCAGATTATTTATAACATTAAATTTATGAGTATTTTACTCTGAATTCTGATCACCAGATAATTCATTTTTCTGATTTGGTAACTACTCAAACCAAACAACCAATACATACATGGGAAGAGAGGCCCTGTGTGCTCAGTGCCTATCAGTTTGAAATATATACACACATATATATATTTTTTACATATTTATGCCATTTTTACTTGTTATAAAACCACTGAGCTATTGGGAACAAGACTTAGAACTATTTGCGTGGATTTTTTTTTTTTTTTAAGGAAAAATACATTTGGAAAATAAACTGTTATGGTGATAATTTGGGGAATATGTGCACGCTTGTTCAGCCTTAATGTGACTTGAAGATGTGGAGGACATCAACTTTGAAAAACTTTCCATGAGAGTGTGTATTTTCTTGAGCAAACTGAAGTATTTCTGGGAGCAAAAACATAGTAATTACACAATTTCAGTGCAGTCAACCAAACTGTTGAGTCAATTGGAATGTAATTTATTAAACCATGTATTTAAAGAGATTTTTCTTTAAAAGCCAAGTTACTTTCTCATATACAGCATTTTAGGAAGCATGATTTTTTTTTCTATCTATTCCTCCAAGCATGTTTAATTAAAGAAAGTATTAATATTTCTTTAGATAAGCTTGTATTGACCTAATTTGGTTTATGATGTGTCAGAGCTAATTCATGTTCAGGGTGAGCTGTTGTACCTACCAACAAATTTCCTGGTTGGGTATGCAAATGGTTATTTTCTTTTTATTGTTGTTAATTGGGACTTTCTGTTAATGAAAAGCACTATTCCCAAGATTAATAGTGTTCTATGCACAGTGAAGCACCTAAAAACACTGCTTGATGTTACAAATTTAAAACACAAGTGAAAGTTTAGCCATGGTTTTGTGCGGCATCATAGTTATGTCAATAAAGTTTATTTAGGTCATGGAATATCCTAAAGCATCACATAGTTACATTTTTCAGTCAATGAAGTCCAGGAGGGAATGTCAGTGAATTGGCTTGAATGTTCTGTGGCAATCCACAGGTCTAGCCAAATATTGAAATAGGAGTTTAGGGTGTAATTTGCCTTGTGATGTTTGGCAGTCACTGTTTATACTTTAAAGGTTATATTTTAAGCTATTTGAGATTGCCGTTGGGAGGATCACTAGATTTATGGAGGAATTAGTCACAAATGACTTGTAGAAAATACTGTCATATAGTTCATTTCATCATTTTCTGTTGCAGGAAGCCACTCCACCACAGAATGCAAATATGCCAGTGGTACCCAGTACCTCTTGTATATAGATTATTGCAAATATTGTTCTGAAATGCTTAACTTCAGAATTACAATTTTTAAAGTAAATAATTGTTTTAAATCTATTTTGTAAAGATATAAAATACAATAGAATTTCTGGAGTACAGATTAAACTATTTGCACTAACACACGTGACGTGCATGATTTAATAAAATAATTTTACTCTCCCTAAAAAAAAAAGAAATAATGTATTTGAAGTTTTGTTAATGACATTCTTCTCATAATTGCTGTAGAGTCTGAGGGTCTTCCAAAAGTGTTAGAGATGTGCAGAATTTTTTTTTAAAATTTTCAGGATGAGCTTCTTAAGTCTTTGTTGACTGTTGGATTGCTTGCTTTCCCCCATCTCCTTCTTAAGGAAAAATTACAAGTTTAATTACTCCAGTATATTAATCCTTAGTAAAGGGAAGAAAAGAAAGAAAGAACAAAACAGACAGTAATGGCCTCAGTACTGCATTTGTACACTAACTCTTGAATATTTTCTAAGTACTTAGAACCCTGAGCATGAGGAATCCCAGAACAGTGTAGCAGCAGGGCTCAAATTAGAAATATATCTATGGGCTTTTCTCATTTTTGAAAGGGTTGACTGCTATGTAGTGTTCTTAATTAAAGTCCAGACTGTAAAATACTACTTTGAAGGTGAGAAATTGTTTAAGACTTCAGAACTTGAGATCTTTAAAGCATTTCATTAGTGTATGTAGGAGAAGTTTATATGCAGATCTGAAAATCATAGAATACAGAATTGAGTTGAATAGCAGAATCACTGCTCTTATTTTGTAGTTTGAGGATATATTTAGCAGGCAGCTCGTGCTACTCTAAATATGATTTGTTTACATGAACAAACCATAAAAATATATTCTGTTACTGATTTTTCTAAACTGAGGTAAACATGCACTGAAAGTTATACAGATTTTAAGTATACAACTCAATACAATTTTACACATAGATATACCTATGTAACCCCCATTTGGTGATCAAGATATAGAACATTTTCAGCATCCTCTGTGGCTCCCTTTCCCAGTCAGTACCACTCCTTCCTCAGGATAACCACTGCTCTGACTTCTATAATTATTGCCATTTCTTAATCTTCGTATGAATGAAATCATAGAATTATAGCATTTTTTGGTCTGTTTTGAGATTTATCCAAGTTTTTGCATGTACCAGTACTTTAGTTTTTATTTTGCTTCTTTGTTGTTGTTGTTTTGTATAGTAGTAGTGTATTATATGAATATTCCACAATTTATTTATTCATTCTGCTGTTAATGGACATGGGTTGCTTCCAGTTTGGGCTGTTATGAATAAAACTGCTGTGAACATTCTTGTATATGTCTTTTGGGGGACATGTGCATTCAGTTCTCTTGGGTACATATCTAAAAGTGAAATTGCTCGATAGTAGGATAGGTAATTGTTTAGTTTTAGTAAATATCGCCAAACAATTTTCCAAAGTGATTGTACCAAGTCATACATTCTTGCTAGCTACAAATGAGAGTTCCAATGCTCCATATTCTCTATTTAATAGTAGCTGTTCTGTTTGGTGTATATTGTGGTATCTTTACTGAGTTCCTATTTGTTTTTTGTTGTTGTTGTTGTTGTTATTGTTTTTCAAAGACAGGGTCTTGCTCTGTCACCCAGGCTAGAGTGCAGTGGCACTATCATAGCTCACTGTAGCCTCAAACTCCTGGAATCAAGAGGTCCTCCTGCCTTAGCCTCCCAAGTAGCTAGGACTACAGATGTATGCCACCACACCTGGCTAATTTTTAATTTGTTTTTGTAGTGGGGTTTTGCTGTGTTGCTGGCTGTTCTCAAACTCCTGACCTCAAGTGCTCATTGTGCCCCAGTCTCTCAAAGTGCTGGGATTACAGGTGTGAGCCATTGCATCCAGCCTCAGTTTCAATTTGTATTTCTCTGATGAGTAATGCTGTTGAAATCTTTTCCTATACTTATTAGTCATTTGGATATCTTTTGTTGTGATGCACTCATTCAAATCTTTTATGTTTTCTGATTGGAACGTGTTTTTCTTACTGAATTGTCAAAGTTTTTTTTTTTTTGAGGCAGAGTTTCACTCTTGTTGCCCAGGTTGGAGTGTAATGGCGTAATCTCGGCTCACTGCAACCTCTGCCTCCTGGGTTCAAGCAATTCTCCTGTCTCAGCCTCCCGAGTAGCTGGGATTATAGGCATGCACCACCACACCTGGCTAATTTTGCATTTTTAGTAGAAACAGGGTTTCTCTGTGTTGGTCAGGCTGGTCTCAAACTCCCGACCTCAGGTGAGCCGCCCACCTCGGCCTCCCAGAGTGCTGGGATTACAGGCGTGAGCCACTGCGCCCGGCCTCAGAGTTCTTAATGTGTTATGTCTTATGAGACTTTGGTTGAATATATGTACCACAGATATCCCTATCTTTGATTTGCCTTTTCACTCTCTCAATAGTATGAGAACATCAGGTTCTTAATTTTGATGTAGTTCAATTTGTCAGTATTTTCTTCTGTTTTGTTTAAGAAATCTTTGCCTACCCCAAGGTCATGAAGATATTTTCCTGTGTTTTCTTCTGTAAGCTTTATTGTTTTACTTTTAGCAATTAAGTGTAGAATCCATTTTGAATTAATTTTTGTGAATTGTGTGAAATAGAAGTTCATTTTTATCTGTGGATACTCAGTTGTTCCAGCAACACGTATTGCAAAGACCCATTCTTCCCCCATTGAATTGCAATTGTGCTTTTGACGTAAATCAAGTGACTAGATTCTTTATCTATACTTTTGCCATTCGTACTGTCTTGATTATTGTAGCTTCATAAAAAGCCTCAATATCTGGTAGTGTACATCCTCCAACTTTATTATTTAAGATTGTCTTGGCCATTCTACCTCCTTTGGATTTCCACACAGATTTTGAAATCAACTTGTTAACTTTCACAAACAAAGCCTGCTGGGAGTTTGATCATTAAATCTATGGATTTGGACAATATTTACATCTGTACAATAATATATCTTCCAGTCTATGAAAATAAAATGTATCTCTATTTATTTAGTTTTTTTTGTTTGTTTTGTTTTTGTTTTTTTACATTTGCTCTCATCAGTGTTTTATAGTTTTTAGAATGTGGGTCTTAGACATTTTGTTAAATTCTTGTCTTTCATGTTGTTTGATGTTATTGTAAATTGTATTTTTGTTTTTGTTTTTGTTTTTCTGAGACAGAGTTTCACCCTTGTTGCCCAGGCTGGAGTGCAATGGCATGCTCTCAGCTCACTGCAACCTCTGCCTCCCAGGTTCAAGCGATTCTCCTGCCTCAGCCTCCTAGAAGCTGGGAGTACAAGCATGCGCCACCATGCCTGGCTAATTCTTGTATTTTTAGTAGAGATGGGGTTTTGCCATGTTGGCCAGGCTGGTCTCAAACTCTTGACCTCAGGCAATCCACCCACCTCGGCCTCCCAAAGTGCTGGGATTACAGGTGTGAGCCACTGTGCCTGGCCTTGTATTTTGCTAAATTTCCTATTTATTTGCTTATTGCTAATACATAGAAAGCTAATTGTGTTTTTGTATGTTAATCTTCTGTTCAGCAGTCTTCTTCCATTTACTTGCTAATTCTAATAAATTTTTGTATTAATAGAATCTTTTTGATTGCATTTTCTATATAGACAATTGTAGACAATAATGACAATTTTAATTGTCTCCTTCCAGAGTTAAAATTCTTTTTGTTTTTCTTGCTATGTTACACTGTCTGGGACTCCTAGTGCACTCCTAATAGACATGGTGATAGTAGATAGCCTTATCTTACTTCTAAATTCAGGGGTAGAACTTTCAGTATTTTACCACTTTGAGTATTTCTTACTAGGTCAGTAAGTTATGTTTGTTTGTTTTTAATGCCAAAGACTTCAAAAACTTTGTTTTTAAAATTCTGATTATAAGTAGAAATAGCAGTGTTGAAGTTGTCTTAGATCTTCTATTTTAATTTTTCATTTCATCTTTCACTTTGGATATATAGTATTCTTAGATTTTTATTTTATGTGGAACATTGAGTCTTTACAAACTCACTACATTTTTTTCAGTAATTAATGAGAGAATTACTGTGTCAAGGTGACATTGGAGGTATTTTGGGGGTTTCAATTAATTAAATGTTAGTGGGATTTTCCTTTGGTGTTTTTCATGATTCACTAGTTTTAATTTGAACTTTTGATAGTTTATGTCTGTTGAGTTGATTGGTATTACTTTTAAGTGTGTTGAATGTTAACACTTTGGCATTACTTTAGTTTAGCAGTTCTCAATCAGGGACAGTTTTGCCCCCTAAGGAATATTGGGTAAGGTTTGGAGACATTTTTGGTTGTCATAACTGAGGGAGAGGGGTGGTACTGGCATATGATGGGCAGAGGCCAGGGATGCTGCTAAACATCCTATAATACATAGGTCAGCCCCCACAGCAGGCATTTTCTGGCCTAAAATAGTGCTGAAAAGCCCTGAACTAGTTTACTGCTTCATTTGAAACCGAAGCTGACAAATATGAAGTGACTCTCCATTATTTATTTTTAGGATAGTTACTATACTTCCTACATTTATGAATAAAAATAGTTGTCATAGGTCAGGACACGGAGGCATGCAGAGGTTCACCCATGATTTAATTTATTGAATAAACATTTAGCAAAAGGTACCAGGCCTTCTTTTTTTAAGTAGGAAATTCAGTGATGAGTACAATTGATGGGCATTATGGAGACTATTCTAGTGAGGAAGACAGACCAAACACAATAGGATAAGGGTTACCAATCATGCCAAGTGATATGAAGGAAAAAAGGGGTTGAAATAGTTACCAAATGTGAGGAGGGAGTCCACTTTATTTAAAGAGAGATTAAAAATGACTTCTTTGATTTACTGACATTTAAGCTGAAACCTGACAAATGAGTGGAAGAAATCTATGTGAAAAGTATGGGGAACCGTTTCAGGAGGAGGGGGCACCATATGGGGGCTGAAGCAGGAAAGAGCTTGACATTTTTTGAGGAAATGAGAACAGAGTATTGTGGCAGGAGCTCAGTCAATAATGGGAAAGGTAACTTGAGAGTGGAGATGTGGGGTTGGGGATAGATAGGGCAAGGCTTTTGAGACTGTGCTAAGGACTTTGGATTTTATGCTGGTTGCCATGAGAAGCTATTAAAGAATTTTGAGCAGGGGAGGGACATGATCACATCTATTTGCACTTTTCAAAACTCCTGCTATTGCTTATATAATGGATTGGAGTAATAGGTCAAGAGAAAAATGCAGGAAGACCAGTTGTAAGGCTGTTACAGTTCAGGTGAAAGAGTAAGACAGTTTTGAGATATTTTAATTTTTGTTCAAAATTGGAAATTACTGGATTTCCTAGTGAATAGGGATGTGGAGGTGTGGGAGAAATTGAGAAATCAAGGATGACTGATAGGGTTCTGGCTTGAGTAACTGGAGAAATTACTGAAATGGGAAAGACTGGGAAAGGAACACTTTTGAGGAGTGGGGTGAGAGGGACTTACCAGTTTGATGTTGGACATATGGTAGGTGCTTGACCAGTACTTAATCTGCAGTATAATTTCATTTCCACATGCTTCATCTTCAGGGGAAATGGTTATTTAGAAAGACAGCATAGTGTTCAGGCATACCTCCTTTTATTGCACTTTGCATTATTGTGCTTCACAGACACTGCATTCTTTTTTTTTTTTTTTTAACAAACTGATTTTGCGGTAACCCTACATTGAGCAAGTCATCGGCACCATATTTCCAACAGCATGTGCTCACTTTGTGTCTCTGTATCACGTTTTGGTAATTCTTGGCAATATTTCAAACTTTTCATTATTATTATGTGTTGTGGTGATCAGTGATCTTTGGTGTTACTGTTGTAATTGTTTTGGGCAGCCACAAACTGTGCCTATGTAAGATGGCAAATTCAATGTTGTGTGGGTTCTGACTGCTCCACCAACCAGCTGTTCTATCTCTCTCCTCTCCTCTGGCCTCTCTATTCCCTGAGACACAGTGATACTGAGATTAGGCCAATCGATAACCTTGCAGTGGCCCCTGAGTGTTTAAGTGAAAGGAAGAATCACACATCTCTTACTTAAAGTCAAAAGCTAGAAATGAGTAAGGTTAGTAACGCATGTCAAAAGCCGAGATAGGCTGAAAGCTAGGCCTCTTGTGCCAAATAGCCAAGACTCCATTGAGCACACAAATGACAAGAAAGCAAAACAGCCTTATCACTAATATGGAGAAAGTTTTGTGGCCTGGATAGAAGCTCAAACCAGCCACAAAATTCCCTTAAGACAAAGCCCTAACTCTCTTCAGTTCTGTGAAGACTAAGAGAGGTGAGGAAGCTACAGAAGAAAAGTTTGAAGCTAGCAGAGGATGGTTCATGAAGTTTAAGGAAAGAAGCTGTCTCCATAAACTTGCTTAAAGTGCAAGATGAAGCAGCAAGTGCTGATGTAGAAGCTACAGCATGTTATCCAGAGATCTAGCTAAGATCATTGATGAAGGCATCTACACTAAACAACAGATTTTCAATGTAGATGAAACAGTCTTACATTGGAAAAAGATGCCACCTAGGACTTTCATAGCTAGAGAGGAGAAGTCAGTGCCTGGCTTCAAAGCTTCAAAGGATAGGCAGTCTCTCTTGTTAGGGGCTAATGCAGCTGGTGACTTTAAGTTAAAACCTGTGCTCTATAAATGGAATAACAAAGCCTGAATGGCAGCACATCTGTTTACAGCATGGCTTATTGAATGTTCCAAGACCACTATTGAGACTTACTGATCAGAAAAATAGATTCCCATCAGAATATTACTGCTCATGGACAAAGCAACTGGTCACCCAGAGCTCCGTTGGAGATGTACTAGGAGATTAATGTTGTTTTCATGCCTGTTAACACAACACCCATTCTGCCACCCACGGATCAGGGAGTCGTTTTGACTTTCAAATCTTACTATTTAAAAAGTATATTTTGTAAGGCCATAGCTGCCATAGACAATGATTTCCTCTGATGGATCTAGGCAAAGAAAATTGAAAACCTTCTGGAAAGGATTCAACATTCTTGATGCCATTAAGAACATTTGCGATTCATGAAAGGTCAAAATGTCAACATCAACAGGAGTTTGGAAGAAGTTGATTTTAACCCTCATGGATGACTTTGAGGGGTTCAAGACTTCATTGAAGGAAGTAACTGCAGATGTGGTGGAAATAGCAAAACAACTAGAATTAGAAGCAGTGCCTGAAGATGTGACTGAATTGCTGTGGTCTTATGATAAAACTTGAATGGATGAGAAGTTGTTTCTTTTGGATGAACAAAGAAAGTGTTTCTTTTTTTTTTTTTCTTTTTTTGAGACGGAGTCTCGCTCTGTCGCCCAGGCTGGAGTGCAGTGGCGCAATCTCGGCTCACTGCAAGCTCCGCCTCCCGGGTCACGCCATTCTCCTGCCTCAGCCTCTCCGAGTAGCTGGGACTACAGGCGCCCACCACGACGCCCGGCTAATTTTTTTGTATTTTTAGTAGAGACGGGGTTTCACCGTGGTCTCGATCTCCTGACCTCGTGATTCGCCCGCCTCGGCCTCCCAAAGTGCTGGGATTACAAGCGTGAGCCACCGCGCCCGGCCAAGAAAGTGTTTCTTGAGATGGAATCTACTGGTGAAGATGCTTCGAACATTGTTGAAATAACAACAGAAGATTTATAATATTACATAAACTTAACTGATAAAGGAGCAGAAGGGCTTGAGAGGATTGATTCACAATTCTGAAAGAGTTTCTGTTGTGAATACTGTGAAACAGCATCACATGCTACAGAGAATTCTTTCATGAAAGGAAGATTAAATTGATGCAGCAGGCTTCATTGTTGTCTTATTTTGAGGCATTGCCACAGTGACTCAACCTTCAGTGACTACCACCCTGATCTGTCAGCAGCCATCAACATTGAGGCAAGACCTTCTGCCCACAAAAAGATTATGACTCCCTGAAGGCTCAGATGATTGTTAGCATTTTTCAGCAATAAAGTATTTTTAAATTAACACACGTACATTTTTTTAGACACAATGCTGTTGCACACTTAATAGACTATGGAAAACCAAAATTTATGTGACTCGCTTTATTGTGATACTTGCTGTATTGCAGTGGTCTGCAGCTGAATCCAAAATATCTCATAGACATCCCTGTATTTGGAAGAATCCCAGATTGGTTTTCAGGTTCCGGGTTCCAGCACTGGTTCTAGCTCTCCTTGATTGGTGCCAGCATCTCAGGTGATCTCATCTGTAAAATAGGGCATGTTGGACTTGATGTTCCTTTGGGTCTTTTTCAGTAATATTCTGTGGCTCTAAATTTATTTTAAATTCTGGGGTACAAGTATAGCATGGGCAGAGTTGTTACATAGGTAAACGTGTGCCATGAAGATTTACTGCACCTATCAACCCGTCATCTGGGTATTAAGCCCAGTAGGCATTAGCTATTTTTCCTGATGGTCCCCCTCCCCTTCAGTCCCAACAGGCCCGAGTCTGTGTTGTTCCCCTCCCTGTGTCCATGTCTTCTCATTGTTCAGCTCCCACTTATAAGTGAGAACAGTAGTGTTTGGTTTGCTGAGGATAATGGCTTCCAGCTCCATCCATGTCCCTGCAAAGGGCATGACCTAATTCCTTTTTATTCCCGCATAGTATTTCATGGTGTATATGTACCACATTTTCTTTCTCTCGTCTATCACTGATGGGCATTTGGGTTGATTTCATGTCTTTTGTGACTAGTGCTGCAGTGAACATATGCATGCGTGTATCTTTATAATAGAATGATCTATATTCCTTTGGGTATATACCCAGTAATGCGATTACTGGGTCAAATGGTATTTCTGGTTCTAGGGCTTTGAGGAATTGTGTGGCTCAGAATTTAAATCACTCCTTCAGCTTTCTCTTGCTGCTCTGCCTGAGATTTTTATATGGTAGCCCTGCTCCCTGGGCTAGGATTTTTTGCACTTTATTTATTCACCTACATGGAATTTATAGCCAGAAATTTTTGAATTAGGCCTTCTTTGTGCCTTTAAAATATAATTATAATTATATATATGTAATTATTATAATTATATATGTAATTATTATAATTATAAGAAATAATTATGTGACTTGCTTTTTATTGCAGAAGCAAAAACCCGGAACCCAAAAAGCAATCTAGTATTCTTCCAAATACAGACATGTCTATGAGATATTTTGGATTTGGTTGCAGACCACTGCAATAAAATGAGTATCACAATAAAGCAAGTTGCATAATTATTTCTTATAATAATTACATATATATTATTTTTAGAGATGGAGTCTCTCTGGCTGGTCTGGAATCCTGGCCTCAAGTGAGCCTCCCATCTTGGTCTCCCAAAGTGCTGGGATTATAGGCATGAGCCACCACCATGCCTGGCCTCCAATAGGCTTATTGGTAGACAGAAAATTTTCAGATTTTCTGCTGACATATTATCTCTGTATTAAAAACAACTATCTTTTTACATTTTGTGTTGCTATAACAACTAGGTAATTTATAAAGAACAGAGTTATTTCTTATAGTTGTGGAGACTGGGAAGTTCAAGGTTGAAGGGCCTGAACTGGGTGAAGGCCTTTTTGCTGCATCATCCTGTGGTAGAAGGCAGAAGGTCAAGAGAGCACACACACAAGAGAGGGGAGGGGGCCAAACTCATCCTTTTGATCAGGAACCCACTCCTGCAATAACTAACCTAGTTCTTCAATAACGGTGGAGCTCTCATGACCTAGTCACCGCTTAAAGGCCCCCCGTCTCAACACTGTTGCATTGGGAATTAATTTCCCAACAGATAAATTTTTGAGGGACAAGCCATAGTCACAGCCAACCTTTTGTTGCCCTGTCTAGTAAGTATAAAAATACTCCAAGTATTGGGGTGGCTGTGATATTTTTAAAAATGTTTCACTATAAGAGATCTTTTAATCTGTGTTCTAGAGAACAGTTACTTTTCAGTCCATCCTTAATATGCCTTGGCTCTTCAAAGATTGGGTAAAGCTTATGCTATGCAGAGAAGAACAGTAGAAGGAAGAACTGCTTCCCTGAGAGATGTATAATACTTCTCCAGCCTAGTGTAGAACCAGTTCCCATTTAGAGAAGTGTAGAGGAACCCACAGTTTCAGCTCTTTCAGGGAAGGCACTAAAGTACTGCCTGGGAATTAAGTACACATATCAATCAAGCTGGTAAGTCTTATCCCCAGTTAATATATGATAAAATATTAACAAAGCTAAATCAAGTGAGTTTTCAGTTTAGCTATATAAGTGGAAAGCAATTTTGAGGTCTGTTGCATAAAGAATTCTAGTTCCGTGGTAGAGTAGCAAATAAGTGGGCTTGGGGGTGGGGTGACAGGAGAAGAGATAGGTAAGTCCCCTGTTAGTAACTCATTACTGTCAGCTGTAGGTCTTTAAAGCCAACAGAATGGCTTTGCCAGATTTCCTAATAGTTGTATTTCAAGAGCAGCTTTAAGAAATAAATTTGTATTAATATTAGTGAATAAATTTGAAGGATCTGTCCAGTGCTGTGAGCAATGTGTAGTAACTAACAGTAAGGCCCTGTAATAGTATTGGTTTTCACTTAATAAAATATTTAATCATAAATGTCTGAATTCTGCATCTCCCACAGGAAGGCATTTCCATGCCCACTGACAAAAATAATTTAGCAGTTTCGTAGCTGAGCGCTTAATTACTCATAATTGTGAAGGGTAAGATATGATGAATTCTTCCTTGATGGACATACTAAATATTTTAACTAAGTAGATGACTTAAAGTAAATTAAGCTAGTGAGATCATTTATTACATTGGTTAAAAGCAGTTTAAGAAATATATCATGTCCCGCATGCTATTAGATGATACTATGTGCGTGAGTACTTCTGCCATGTGACTAAAGGCTGTATTATTATGATGGATGGCAGTTGTTTTAGGTTGAGTGTTGGAAAATGAGTATTAAATTTCTGGGGACTTTTTGACTTGCTGTTTTGCCTGAGTCACTAATGAGGATTCTTAGCTATAGGTAGAATTTGCTTATCAAAATAATGGGAAAACTCTTTATGTCCTTTTGTCTGATGTGAGAGTATTCTTCGTCCTGTATCAGGACAAAGGAAGGGACCTGATGGGGAAGGGTCTCCCATAAATCTTTTTCTTCAGGAAAGATGGCCTGATTTGCAAAATAATGTTGAAAGCATTCAAAAGGTAAAAGAGGTAAAAGTACAAGCAGAAACTCTTCGTAAAACACTTTATTAAAAATTTCTGAATTAAAAAGAAACTTACATTTTGGAGTAGAGGAAACAGGAGTTCAGATATTTTAGGAGTTAACTTAATGTCACTGCAGCAACAATTGTGTAGTATTGTAAAAGGCTCAGGAGCCTCCTGCTTACCATTGGGGAAGGTTGAAACAACTTGTCTCATTAAGTTAAGCTTCTTCCCTGGAGTGTCTTATTTAGCTTTAGTTCTCTTAATTCTCTTTCCCTGGTGATTTGGGTAGTGTCTGAAACCACTAAAGGTAAAAGGTTGAAGCAATCCCAAATTTAATAATCTATCACCTTTCTTTAGTGTATCTGAGTGTAATTCCCAGCAGTTCTTTGTGAATGCATTAGAAGACAGCAAGTCATTAAAAGTTAATAAGAAACTATTTGTTTCTGTGGGTGTGAATAAAGCCACTTTGTAAGTCTGACTTTCGTTCCCAGTCATAAAAGCCTTGCTTTTAGCCAGTTTCTTTTTTTTTGTTGTTCTCTCTAGGTTACTCCTGGATGGGGCACCTCTGATAGCAATCCACAAAGCCAGGTATTACAAGAGGAAAGATGGCTTAGCCCTGGGGCCTGGACCATTTGTGACTGCTTTAGAGTATGCCACAGATACCAAAGCCACAGTTGTGGGAAAACCAGAGAAGACGTTCTTTTTGGAAGCATTGCGGGGCACTGGCTGTGAACCTGAGGAGGCCGTCATGATAGGAGATGTAAGTAGAAGAACCCAGCAGGTGCTCCTGGCTCACCTGTCGTGCTGGGAGAGCAAGCTTGGAAACACTGCTTTAGGAAAGGGGACATTCTGTTACTGACAATGTAGGCAGTATATAAATGGCTACCTATAAAATGAGGTTTCCTGTCGATGTTTAGTGGTATTCTTCTAAAGAACTGAAATTTTTATTATTTCTGACATTTCTCCATAGTGTAATAGGAGATTTGTGTGTTACGATACATATATATGTAGTTAACTCCTATAATATATATATATATATTTATATATGTATATAGTTCAAAAGCCATTTATATTGCAAGTCAATTGAATGCTTTAAATGTCTTTTTGAGGAACACCACTACACAAATGAGAACCTATACCAAAGAATTCTACCACTATTGTTTTTTTTCTTAGCGTATGCTTTATGGAATAACTTCTCTATCTGTATGCCACAAATAGCTAAAGATATTGATCACCTTAGCCCTTTGAGTGGCAGGGCTGAGCCTGGGATGATTGGAGGCCCTGGCTGGTCACCTGTGGCCATGAGCACCTGGTCAGTTTACCCCAGTGTACTAGGCAAATGTTATTTCCCGTGTGTGTCTTGATGGGAAAACAGCTGGAAAGCACACTGCCACATGGTAAGTTGGTGGCCAGGATTATATTTCAATTTTTAAATAATAACATGTCAAGCTGGGAGGGATCATCACAAATGTCTGGATGAAAACTCATTTTATAGACTGGGAAACTGAAGCCCAAAGAGGTGAATCGCCAAGCCTGAATTCCCATAGCTAATTAGTAGCACAGCTGGAAGTAGAGCTTGAGCTCGGGACTCCCTCCCTAGCTGTTTTAACTTGTGATGGTGGAAATGTGTATCACAGCCCTCCTGATTTTATCTTCTGTTTCTATAATCATTCACCTAAAATTGAATAGGATAATCACTGAGCTCAGTAGTATTTTGAGAAACCATCTTTTGAGTCACACCTGTTCCTCTTGGCAAGCCTTTAGCAGCCTTTCCTAGACAAATGTGTCTAAAGAAGTGGTTATCTGAGCTGGAGCCTTCAGAATTCTTTATCCCAGGAGATGCTGGCCCTGCAACAGGATGAGAGGTGGGAAGGGTTGCAACAGCTGTGCTGCATGGAGGGTTGTTGGTTATCCAGGAAAGTGGCGGTTCCCGTCTCCTTGTCCACATTCACGTTTTCCCACCTCCCTATCTCCTCTCCCCCATCTCCACTCTTCAGCAGGGCAAGTTTAGCTGTAACAGAAATGGTTTGAAGTTGGACCTTGAATGAGGATTTTGACATTCTGAAACTCATTTTCAAGGGCTGTTGTTGAACAATATTAATGGTTTTTAAGGAAAAAAAAACTTTCTTCAGGCATGAGAAAGTCTGCTTACAGACATGAGGTGGCAAGATTAATTTTTTTGATTTTTCTTTCAGTCCTTGGAATTTTAATTACCTTGCATTCATCATCATTGAAGTTAACCAAGTATATTTATCCTTGTCTTGAATGATAATTAGAGGAACTTCTTTTTCAGACTGATCTGTTATTCCCAAGTGTGAAGTGAACATCAGACATTCAGAGTCTGTTTAAGTATCTGGATTTAACTTGATTCTACCTGTTAGGACAATGGGATGGAAAGTAAGGATAACATACTACGTGGTCCACAGAAAAGCTATCTTCTGAATCTAGTTCATTTCCTGTCTGCAGCTGTATTATTTACTGCCAAATGGATAGAATGCATTTTTCCATGATCTGTTTAATGGGGAGATAAATAGATGTAGGTGTGGCAAAGCATAGAGAATTGTAGTTGTAACTCTGCTCTCTGTGTTTGGTTACCAGGATTACTACTCTATTGTATACCTTCCACCTCTGAGATACTTCCCTTTCCAAACTTGGAATGCTTCCTCAGGGTATTACATGTGGATTCACCTTTTACATCTTCTCTTTTCTATTTCAGTAAAAAACATGGCATTACAGTTGGACACCCTAGCCTAATAAATCAGTTGGTAAGGTTTGTTGGCTAGCTTACTGAAGACACTGCACTAAATGCTTTCTTTATGCTTTTCTAGGATTGCAGGGATGATGTTGGTGGGGCTCAAGATGTCGGCATGCTGGGCATCTTAGTAAAGACTGGTATGTATCTTCTGTATAAAGCATTCTCTAAAACAGAATAGTAGAATACACAGTTGCTTAAAGAACAATCTCTGCAGAAATGGCAGATCCCTGGGCACTTTTATTCTCTTCCTGCCACAAAGCAAAAATAAAACGGCTTAGGATTATAGGAAACAATTGGGAAAGGCCCGTGCTGTACAAAGCTAGGAAGATCAGGGCTCAGAGGTATTTTAATACTTTCCCAGAGATAACCATTCCTGGTTGACAGCATTTATATTATTTCCTGGATGTACAGTTCACCACAGAGGGATGAAGCAAAGGACCATGGGTGGTGGTGCTCTGTGAAAATACCTTTTATTTTTGTGCTGGCTATACGACTGTGATACTGATTTCTTTAGGAAACTGGCCAGCTAAGTGATCTGATTCTTTGTGTTAATGTTTGAACTTTTACAAAAATATTTGAAAAACTCTTTTTTTCTGTTTACTTACTGTTTGTGGTGAGCAAAAGGTTAAGAAGTATTTCCTGCACAATCAGGTTTACTCTATATGGTATCTCAAATAAATTTAGGAAAAAGGAAAGACTTTAGTGGGGAGGATTCGCTAATACAGTATTATGACCACCATAGACTGGTTAAGTGCCTTGGGTCCTGGTCTCAGCTCTGCACTAACTAGCTGTGTGAGACTCAGGTCAAGGCTCTTCCCCTTTTCAGGCCCTGTAAGAATGATGGGATTGGACTGGTCCCATCTCGCCCTTATAGTTTAGATCCTGTGTAGAGTGGGACTGATAAAGTCCTTTCGAGGTAAAGAAAGAACAGGCATAAGATCTGTTAGTGGGGCCGAATATTATTGCATTGGGAACTTAATGAGCTGTTACCATTAAAATGAAAAGCCCTTCTTCCCCTGCATGCTGCCCCCAAATGGCACCTGCTGCATTTGGAATTAACAGCACATGACTGCCAGAAATCTTGTCCGAGAATCATCATCTAACTCTTATAAATCAAATAGCAGATAAGTGGTTCCATAGATGTCTCTGTGAGTTCATTTGCCTGGTTTCATATCATAGTAGTAAAACTATTTAATAGACTGTTTACAGAAGGGAATATTTAAACATAAAGTCAAAGAAGAGTTACAACTGGGGAATTTTTTAGAAAAAGTGACTGTGATGTTTGTTCAAGAAAATGTGGTTGCTTGAAATCTGTTTTGAATTTCCAATAGAAACAAGAAGTGTAGATGGAGCTACAGTTGAATAAGAAGTATGTGGCAAAGGTCTGTACAAAGAGTGAAAACACTGTCTGCTTGTGCCTGGGGCCTGAGGTGAACATTGGAGCCTTGCAGATAGTAACACCAGTCACTCTAGAATTAACACAGTGGATTTTTTCGAATGTCTCGTCAAAATGATCACCTTCCCAGGAATATAACAGCCCTGTGATATAAGCAGAAAAGAGGAAGAATGAAATAAAGTCTGGAAAAGTAGCCACACTCGTCAGCCTCCATGTATCTTTCTTTTCAGATTCCTGCCTTTTGCTGTTTTATTTTCTCATTATTGAATAAGTCCTTAGATAACTATTTTTGCTCTTGTGTATTATTCCCATGAGTATTTCTTTCTTTTTTTTTTTTTTTTTTGTAGCTCATGTAATTAAGGATTTACACTGAGCTTCAAAATAGTACCTCTGCCAGTGTCTTGATGGGTCCAGCTCCCCCGGCTGGTCTCCACTGGCTCTGTCGTCTGTTCTGACTGGCATTTGGTTGTGACCGGCCTTTCACAGGCATCAGTTTAGTCTCTGAGAAGCCATCAGCATAACACAATCAAGTCCAAAATGTGTAATTAGTAAATCAACTAAGTACAGCTCTTGGAAACAGGCATATTTGTACCATTGATTTTTGGTCAGAAAAATTGTAAATAACCCTACTGTTCTAAAAACACGTGGAACAGCCAGCTCCATTGGTAAATTTTAACTCAGTGCAATGGACAAGTGCTAGGCTTCCCAGTGTTGAAAATAACCATAAATATTTTAATGCGTATTCAATAACAAGTGCTTTCTGTGGATCATCTTGAGCAATTTTGTTTCTAAAGGGGTAGCACAAGGTAGATGCTCAATATGATTTGATCAATTATGTGTTAAAGATTTTTGACTAGTCCTAACCAGAATTTGTTTAGCATGTGAAACAGTCATCTAGAAAAAAAAATAGGATCTTTGCCTTCATAGATCATTAACATAGCATCCTGTTTTCTCCCTCCATTCATCATTTATCCATCCATGAAAGCACAGGATGCTGCAGTGAGTGAGTCAGCCATGAGCAATGCAGGCAGCTCCATTCACTCAATGAACGTTACTGAGCCCCTGCTGTGTGCTAGGTGCTAGAACTAGAACATATACCTAAGCCACTTTTGTCGATTTGTGTTTTGTAGAAACCCCACTTGCAGAGCCAGACTAAGCAAAAGCCTTTAACTCCATGGCTAGGAAGCTTATTTATTTGTCCCTTAGACCACTGGATCCAGAAAGTAGGTCATATAGTAATATTTAGTCATTAACTTACCTGTAAGATCAAATAGAAACCTTGTGAAGGAGTTTATATTTAATGATATTTAAGCTTTGGAAGAAAACTGGCAGTAGAGCTTGCTGCGGGGACCATACTATGGACAGGTGCCTTCAGGGTGCTAACGAGAGTGAGGTATATATTAATTACCTTTGTACATTTGATGCTGGCTCCCTTCCTGTAAGAAGTTTTAATCAGTAAGACAGGAAGTGTCTTCTCCACCATGATGCAAAGATGTGGACAAGAGGATTTTTCAGGCTTTGTGTTTGTCTGGCAAAGCCTCTTAAAGTAGTTGTAGAAAACAGTAGGTCTGTTGTTGAAAGAGCTGAGTTTAGGCAGAGAAAACTGGGAAAAGCAGAAGAATCAACAACAGAGACCACAAAGGGATGAGAGAGCAAGGAGAAACGTGAAGGGCAGAGGCAGCCCTGGTGTCTACGGGGCAGGAGCTGCATTCTGCATTCCTCCCTCCCCTCTCTTCTTCCCTCCATTCATTCTTTAAAAAGATATTTACAGGATAGTTACTATGTGCTAGTCACTGTTAGGTACTTGGAATACATTGGGACATATAACAGATATAGTCCCTGCTCTCAAATAACTTAGTCATCTTAAACGTGAGACAGATGTTAAACAAATAAATGCATAATTACAAATTGTTGTAAATGTTGTGAAGGCAAAGAACAAGGTGAATAACAGGGAGGGGGTTTAATTTGGATGGGAAGGTAGGGTCTGACCTGAAGCATGAAGGAGGTAGTCAGGTGAGAATAATGGAATGACAAGGGAATGGCACATGTGAAGGCCCTCAGAAAAGCAGGTCCAATCTAGGACTGCAGCCTGGTGAGCCAGTAGCACATGCTTAGGTGAGAGGGTCACTGGGGCTGCATGACAAAGGGCTTGGTAAGCAGCAGTAGAGATTTTGGATTCTTTCTGAAGGGCACTGGGACCCATTAAAGGGTCTTTAAATAGGGACTGTGCACCTTCTGACTTGTAAAAGCTGTTTGTGACCACTGTGGAATGGTTCCTCTGCTGTGTTGAGGTGTTAAATTGTGTGCCAGGTGCTAGAACAGCAGGCCATCTTGAATTCCAGGGTTGGGAGAGTCAGGCAGTGAGCCTGCTGCTTGATGCCAAGTGGCCTGTCCTGCCTGGCCCCAGGCCTGTGAGCATCCATCACTCTTTTCCTCCCCAACCCAGGGCGTTCTCATCTGCTGGGCTCCCAGGCTGCCTGGATCCCTGCATGGCAGCAGCACATCCTGTTCCCAGTTGTCTTTGGGAGCAGATGAGTCCTCTGCCCTCTGGGGTCTGGGCTTCCATTTTAAAGCATTAATTTAATCACCAGTCTATCTTTAGAGCTGAGGGTAGGGGAAAGAAAATGATTTCATCAGCTGTGAACATGTGAAGGGAATCTTAGCTGTCAGGCGATCCAGTACCTGTGGCTGTCCATTGCGAATGACCAGAGGGCCTGGGGAAAGGCTGAATGTGACATTTCTTTGAATTGCCTTATTTACATCCTGAAGCCTCAATAAAAGGTGATTTGGGAGATGTGCGGCCCCTGATTCTCTCATAACTGTAAGGGTGGTTCTGTGATGACCCAGGTGCTCATGGGGTAGGATTAATTTAGCATTCTGGTGGCAGCCTGTGTTTACTGGCTTTACTTTCATTTCAGGGAAATATCGAGCATCAGATGAAGAAAAAATTAATCCACCTCCTTACTTAACTTGTGAGAGTTTCCCTCATGCTGTGGACCACATTCTGCAGCACCTATTGTGAAGCAATGTGTGCATCTGAAGCAACTTGAAACGCAGCTTCTTATTGTCTGGAATGAATCCCTTACCAACTCAGTGCCAGCATCGGTAGACACCAGTCAGTGCTGATCGCTTTTTAACCCTCTTTTGTTGTGCATTAATTAGAAAGAAAGGTATTGAATTGCGGCCAGCCAGTAAGCCTTGCTAATCTCTTTTATTTTGTAACTGAAGATGAGACCCAAAGAAAGGGAAAGCTGAGATTTTGTGCCATTCCTTTTAAAATATTCATCAGGTTAGGCAGGGCTGTGGGGGAAAAGCTACCACAGGGAAGAGTGTTCTCTGCTATCTCCTCACTGGAAAACAGGGAGGGGGGATTTCAGACTGTGAAAAGTTGATGGTGGTTTTTAAATTATAAAGTAATGTATTAAAAGGTGCATTAGGCTGTAGTTCTAATATTGAGTTCAGCTGTGAAATCCATCAGATGTGCCAAATGGAGAAGACGGAAAGCAACAAAGTGAATTGTCCTTTAGCCCAAGTGATACAGTGAATTTGCTTTAACAGATGTTGAAAACTAAATTTTCTACTGTATTCCCAGCACGGGTGACTTCTTTTTCTCTTCATTAGCCAGAGATGACTAATTTAAATTTAGAACCAGATTTTAATTTAAATTAATATTTCCATTAATAACATATTCATTGCAGATACCTATTATACTGTGTAACAGTTGTTTTGGAAATTTTATGTAAAATTAAAACTATCAGTATTTTACAGATGTTTTAATTAGACATTGTTATTAACAGGAACAGTGCAGAAACTAGAATCAAGCCTTATATTATCTTATAGACCATGCATTTTTGAAGTTAGTGTCCACTAGGGTCCTATTAACTGTACATTTGCAAGATTTCATTATTTTTGCCTCTGCCACTATGGGAAAAATTTTTTAGAAGCTATTGGGACAGATTCAAGCTTTTATGCACTTGGTTGCTACAGCTGTAAAATGAAATCTCGTCTTGTAGCATGGATTATTCTTCTCATGTTAAACCCACCAAAATGAAGAGGACTAAATAGGTAATGATTTTCCTAGTGCATTTGCATACTGTGATAATCCTGGGTCTTGCAATAGTTTTACAGGGCTCTTGAGCATTGAATTATTAGGATGTAATTGTACATCATTGTAGTGTTCACCTTATTGAAGCTCACTCTGATGTTAATGAGCTTCAGGTTTTGATGCTTGTTTAGAGATCAGCAGTCTTGGATGGGAGGGAACAAAGCTAAATAAATGTTAGTTTGGTGAGCACTGTGTTTTTGTTTTTGCAAATGCCTCATCTTAGTACTTATATATCCCAGAGTGCAAAAGGCAGATGTGATATGACTACCACCCCAAATCAGAAGGATGAGCGGAGTGGCTAAGAGCATACTCTGGATCCTGGTAACACAAAATTAGCTCTCTGGCCTTGGGCAAGTCACCTCACCTCTCATGCTTTCTTTCCTTATCTATAAAATGGGGATAATGATAATGCCCACCACATAGGGTTGGTGTGAGCATTACGTGCATGAACTGTATATTAAGTACTTAGAATATCACTGGGCAAATGGTAAGTGCTGTGCGTTTGTGATGATAATGATGATGAAGCAGGACTCTCCACATTTAACAATCTGAAAAAGGTTGGTAGAATTTATCTTTACATTTATCTCAGTGGAGAAAGTCTTCCTAAGGATTAAAGAAAGGATATTCTGTACTACATTTAGACTTCCTCAGAGCAAAGCTGCACAGAGAGAGCTCAGCCTGTGGGTAGAGAGCTCTGCGTGGTGCCTGGTGGGTGGGCTGCCTTCAATTTTGCCCTGTTGCTTGGGCACCTGGGTCAGTGATACCTTGGCCCAAGCATTATCAAGTGTTTGCTAGTTGCTGTGCTGCCCTGATTATGGTGGGAAATAAGCATATTAAGAAAAACATTTTGCCTCAAGGATCCTTTCCAGTTGAAGAGCTAAGGAAAAGAATACACATTACTCAAGAACACTAAAAGATCCAACTCGGCGTTCCCGTCCTCTGATGTCGTACCTGACTTCAGGATGGGGCAAGGTGTTCCCCCTTCATGTCCGTGTGGCACTTTAAGAGTGCACTTATGTCTTCACATGCTCTTCTCCCCACTAGACAGGGCTGCATCTCTTTTTAAAATTTTAATTTTGCTACCCAGTTAAATTTGAGTTTCATCGTTCTTTCCTATATCTGCTGCAACACAGGTAAGCACTCAAATGGGTACTGAACCAATAAAAACGAAATATCATAGGAATGTAATGCTAGAAAGCATAGCTTTGAGTGGGCAGGAGAAAATGTTCATTTTAGACTTGTCTTAAAGTTGCCCGTAGGGGAGGCCCCATTAAATAAACACTTGGAAGTAATGGGTCAGATGCTCCCGAGACAGGTTAGAGCTAAAGCCAAGAAGGGAGCATCATTGATGGGTCAGGAAGTGGAGAGGGTAAAAGTCTCCTGAGCGTGATGGACTCAGCTGGGAGAAATGGCTTGTCTCCGTTCCTCCATTCCACTTTATCCCTGTGAGCCCTGAAAATCTTAGTTTGAGATCTTTAACAAGCATTATATAGGACTTGCTAACTGACTGGCCCACAGTAAGGTTCATGAGAATAACTAAAAATCTTATTTATAAACATTCCAATCCATGTTAGTCTCAGCTGGTTAGTCTGCCTTGGGCCTCATGGAGGAAGTTTAGTAACTGAAGTTTCTTAGGCTTCATTTTCTGGCTGTCCCATTTAAAGGGCTATCTGGTATTAATTTCAAGGATGGTATTTGCATCAGTTTTATTATAATCCTGTCCTGGGCCAGAAAAGGGACCATGTGACACCTTGGGACTGGAAAAGTTATTAGAAAACATCCATTGTCAGGAGTTGAGTGTCCCACATCTGCTGTGAGCCAGGAGTGTGGAGCAGGGCAGAGCTCCAGTCCAGGGGAGACAGATTCAACCCCCTCCACCCACACCTCCAGAGTCAGCCACAGGTTACAGTAGCTCTGCCTACCATACGTTCTGCATCTGTGAGAGCTAATTGAAATGGCTAGGAAAGGAAAAGGAGGATAGCCTACCTCATTCTAAGTGACAATTCCATCAAACTTTACCTTTAGCCATGATGTCAGAAATTCCCATGGAATGATAATATGTCACTTCACACATAATCCCATGTTTTAGAACTTACAGTAGTGTGTTGGACAGGGAAGTTAAAACCACCTACACTGATGGTGTTCAATTGGTTTTTGGATCAATGTGTGTTCATGTAGGATAAAACTGAAGTCCTTAGGCACCTATAATAGAGAATTTTTTAAATGACACTAACCTATTGCATTAAAACACTGCCTCGAGCAGTAGAATCCTTTGTCATGTTAGCAGTTGTTTGCAGAGGGCTGTGTTTGCATTATCATGTTTATTTGACATAAGTCACAAAAGCTTTCTTCAGCCTAAATGCACAAGGCTTTTGGTGACTTCTGTATTATACCAGCCATCAAGGCCTCCTGTCCCAAATCATGTTGCTATCTTTAAGGAGCAGTAAGGAGGGTGCCAAAGTACCAGAAATCATTTGTTTCAAACAGTTTGAATGCTTTTTCCAGTGCTTTTCTTTATGTCATACACAGCTCAACTCCTGTTTGTTTCACTAGCTGATCTTCCTGAAAAAATCAGATATTTAATGTTCTCTGTGAGTAAAGCATAAGGGAGATGGAGAGAATACAGCTGTGGCTCCTAAGATGCGTGTCTTTTATTTGGGAAATTAACACATATAAAAATGTATAGCAATACCAAGGACTCTGACACATTCAGAATGGTTGTGTAAGTCCTCTAAGATCATGAGCAGTGAGCAAAATGCATGGGAGTAGTAGTCACAGACAGTGCTCAGATAGCCTTTGGCCTACGCCAATTTAAATAATGTTTCATTCAGTGGCAGTAAAAAAAAGTACTCCAGGCATGGAGCTTACATTTGGAGGGAGCAAACAAATGATGAAACACGTGCATTTTTACACAGCTACCTAATACAATGGGAGATTGGTGAATGATGAAGAAGAAGGTCAACAGGAATGCGGTTGCTTTAGGTAAGTATGGTCTGCCAAGGAAGGCTTTTAAAGGTGAGTGGGAGCAGGCCGTGGGAATTCTACAGGCATATGGTTAACCTTGATTGCCAACATCTGAACACCAGGAGATTCTAATGCAAATCAACTACTGGGTTTTCTAGGAAGATGGGAAGAACTGGCTATGTTAGATCCAAATTTCCATGTCCAATTGGAGCAGAGTCATTACTGTGTCAGAGAGTCCCTGGCCCTTTCTAGCTCACCACCGTCTCCACCTCTGCTTTGCCTAAAATCCATCTTACTCCTCATTTGCCACTACATTCCATGTTTCTGTTGGTCTTTGGGCTGTGACCTCTGCTTCGGAAGAAAATACATTAAACTTTCCTCCAACAGCTATCAGGCCAATCTCCTATGTAAACTTAGATATATACTTCTAATCTACTTTAAAAAAATAATCATAGAGACTCAACGTAGTAGGTTAGTCATATGTGTTGGTCTCTTTTTCTCAAAGCCACACCAAAATAAGAGTAAAAGGAATAAAATGTAAACCCACAGGGTCAGCCCACAAGAGAAGGTAGAGGAGGCATCAGTGGATGAAAAGGTACAATAATCTGAAAGGTGGAAACTGATGGGAATGTTGATAGCCAAAATCAGTGCAAAGAAAATACAGCCAAAATTCATCCTGTAGAACAACTTCAAAGACTCAAGGCTTGCAGACAGCAGGTAGGGAGGAAGTGAGGTACAAGACAGGATTGAAAGTGAGGAATTGGTTAAAAGTTGGAGCCTCAGGAAACTTCTCCACCCTGAGCAGTCAGATGCCAACCCCTAGCCAAGACAGGAGAATGGAAATTTTCCATTATTCTTTGGAAAAATGGAACCATGGAAATTAAGGCCATGGGAACAGTGGGCATGGTGGTGGGCCAGGATGAGATGCAGGGCTGGAAATGGATTAGGTACAAATTGCTTATTCTGCCATGGTCTTCTGCTCCCCTTTCCCTTAGAACACCAGGACCAGAGCAGGTGGGAAGGGAGTGGAAAGTTTATCTGGTATGTTTGGCCATTTGGAAAAGAATATTGATGGGTACCTAACAGGTCCGAGAATGTGTCGCCAAGAAAACAAAAGATACTTAGAAAATTAAGCAAATAGAAAAATGAGGCAGTTGTTAATTCTAGGAAAGACAAAACTCAACAAGAAAGCAAATGTAATTCTAATTCACTAGCTGGCTCTGCAGTTAACAATGTACAGTTCTATTAAAAATATTGATTATTGAGTTAACCTAAAATCATAATAGAACTTTTGGGATGATGGAGACAGATATGTATACATGGTAAGGAAAGGGCAGAGAGATGAGAGAGCTACACTTCATTTCATCCAAAGCAGGAATAAATGTATAAAACATCAATAAGAAGCCACTGAAGTAAAGGTGTGACAGAAAAACATCCACATGCCAAAGTATTTGAAGACAAATTTTCTTAGGAAAAAGGAGGACTGAATATGTGACTGAATAGAGGTGGAAGTGTTAAAAACATGGACTAGGTGATATTTAAAGGGAATGGAGGATGTGGAGATGCAGCAGGCACACAGGCTGCATATGGGGTTTTGGAAGTGGAAGAAGGTTAAGTGTATTTGCTGTGAGGGATGGCAGGACTGCACTTATCCTGAATGAATTCAGGAACGGGCAGTAAGCAGAAAGGACCTAAATGTATTGTCACAAAGCATGCTATCCAGAGGAGTATTTCCCCTGCCCCTTTACCCAGTCACTTTTGGGTACACATACAGCACCAACTTTCCCACTGCAGCAAATTCGCAACAGCAGTCGAGATTTTATAAAATTAGAAATGATAGTAGTGGCCACAAGCAAATGGACTGGCAGCTACAAGAAATGTCAACTGATGGCCTGACAAGAAGAACCCCCCAAAATCACAAAGTAGACATTGGAACTTAGGCCTTACGTCAGTCTTGGGCCATTCAAAGTAGAGTCCTCTGTATCAGTGGTCCCCAGGCTTTTTGGCACCAGGGACTGGTTTCGTGGAAGACAGTTTTTCCACGGACTGGGCCTGGATGGGGGGCGGGGGATGGATGCTTTTGGGATGAAACTGTTTCATCTCAGATCATCAGGCATTACTTAGATTCTCATAAGGAGTGCATAACCTAGATCCCTCGCACGCACAGTTCACAATGGAGTTCACGCTCCTATGAGAATCTAATGCTGTCACTGATCTGACAAGAGGTGGAGCTCGGGCAGTAATGCTCACCTGCCTCTTTGCTGTGTAACCCAGTTCTAACAAGCCACGGATGGGTACTACGGGTCCATGGCCCAGGGGCTGGGGACTCTGTATGCTCTGTATCACTGGTGCTGCATGGTGTAGTGCCTGATGCTTATGAAGAAGTTTAAGCATGTACTGAGATGAAATCTTTTTTATTTTCAATTTGTTAAATAAGGTATATTTTCAATTTGACATTTTCCATGAAATGATGTTTAAAGAGGCATTTGAGAATAATCTCAAAATAATCGATATCCCAAAAAATGCTTTGGTTTTGTTTAAAAGGGTAAAATCCTTTGGGATACTTAGCTATCCAAAGTGTCTCTTTCTGGAGGTTCTTCCTCTCGAAGAGTCTGTCTGCAGGGATGATGAAGACAAGGCAAGGAAGAGAAAAGAAGGTGATTTCCCATAGGTAAGTTCTAGTGGGGGAAAAGAAGTGGCATTACTTAGTGGAAGCCTTCAAAATTTATCAAGGGTTGAAAGTAGATGCCTCGGATTGTGGGTTTCTGAGAGAGATGCTTCTAGTTGTTTATAACCCCTTAAGGAGAGGGGGAAGAGCCTAAGAGCAGGGAAGACTTGGGACGAATGTTCTCGAAGCTCAGGTGCCCCATCCTAAGCTTTGGATCTGATGAGAAGCTGCGGCAATGGAAAGAGAAGGGCAGAGCACACCGGATGTGAGGTGTGAAGAGTGAAAAGATGTTATTGGGGGCCAGAACCCAAAACAGTCAGACTGGCAGCTGATGGTGATAGTGTGCTAGTCACCCCAGCTATTAGCTCTAGGATCAGAATGCTCAGTGACATTTCTGAGTGAGGCTTAGTTTGGGAGGGGTTTGCTGCTGACAAAGCTGGATGGAGTCAGAATTAGGGGGAGCTGATGAGATTCAGAATATTGTCCAGATTGAGAAACAGACTGCATTGCCTTCCCTTCTTCCGTCCTCCTTCACCCTGGGACTGTCAGCTGGGCAGTGCCTGTCAAGCTTAGCTTCTACTTGGCTGCCCCAACTCAGGATCATCCTGTGCGTGGCCAACAGAACTTTTCTAAGTACATCTTTTTCTTCAAAAGTTTACAAATGAGTAACATTACAGAAAATTGTTCATTAAAATTTTATGGAGTCCAATTGTCAGAAAAATCTCCATTGTATGACCTAATAGCACATATATGTATACAACTGAAACCCTCAATATTTTGCTGACATCAATAATGGTAAGTTAATAAATATATCTCAGCTATCCAAAACAATACAGTGGCTCAAGTTAATCCATTCTTCAAGAATAATTTTCTCTTTTCCATTCCATTTTGTTCTTCTCCCACGGACACTAATAAACTAGGAGGTCTTTGTGGTTGCCTTTGTGGCCAGGTCAGGGTAAATGTGGTTTCAAACAGACTCGAACTCTTTTTGCCAGGCTGAGTATCTCTGAGCCAGATTCTTTGCGGAGGGCTTGGTGTGAGTTAGCACATCCAGAAAGTCGGCAGTGGTTACTGTATCCAACTGGATCCCGGGTAAGTCGCTGCTTTCTAGGATAAGAACACAACAGTAACAGCACAACAATCGACCTCTTGGTGATCAATGCCCTTGAAACGCTAATAGACCTTCTTTCAAAATAATGCATAATGCAGCATTCTTAATTGTTAATGCAGCAAAAGGCAAGACTAAAGAGGGCTGGGGAAAAATTCTTTAATATGCAACTGAGCCCCTAAGGCCCAGACAAAAAAATGTGACCTAAATGTATTGTTACCAGGTATTATTTAATATTTATATAGTGCCTCAAATGGATCCAGCCCAACATCAGAGTGTGCCAGATAAATAAAAGCCTGCGCCCTAAGGAGTTTATCATCTGCAAGCAAAGTCGATCTGAATCAGAACACCCACGGAGGAATGAGTTGAGTGAGGGATGATTTGACCAAAAAACGCGTTGCAAGTGTAAAGTAGCACCAAGAGCAGGCGCCAGGCTCCATCTGCTGGTGAGAGGGATTTTTACACAAATTTCCCAGAACACCTTCACGGTGATCCAACCCATACCTGACTGGTGATTTTCAAGTGCATCAAAGATCTTCCTCACGGGCCGCATGGCTGCTTCCCTGCAGACGAGCTTAATGTCGGAGCCCGAGTAGCCCTCAGTCTCCTGAAACAGCCAAAAAACCAGCCATTGGTCAGTGGGCAGAATGCTCCTGGCCATTACGTTGTTATAGGCAGGACCCAGTATCAGAAGCCCTGTGTAGATTCTGTATCTGTCACCCATGAATACCCTAAAAAGATTCCCAGATAAACAGTGCTTGAGGAAGAGACCCTGCTAGCATGTTGGGATAACCTAAGCAGCTGGGCTAGAATAGCTTTCTAACACCATCGAAATATGCTGTAAGATGCCAGTGAAGGACCAGAACACCCAAGTTAGCCTATCAGGGCCCCTGTGCTCAAATCCAAGGATGGTCAAATTTGGTAGGCACGTTTATTCTTATAGATAAGATCATACCCGCCATTTAGGAACCTCAGAGAACATTGTGTTCAAATATTCCACCAAAAGCAGGCAACATTTCTACAACACCCTGGGAATGGACACCACTGATAATGGGCATAATAGACATGTACCCCTGAGCTTTTCTGTTATGTAATCATCACAGTCATTCTTTGTGGTTCATCTGCTACCCATTTTACAGATGAAGAAACTGAGGCTGAAAGACTGAGTGACTTCTCTGAGGTCACACAGCTAACAAGCAGCAGGGCCAGGATTTGACCATAGGTTCTTTGAGTCGAAACCCTATGCTGTTTCCACTGCCTCACATTGTTTCTCCCTCTCTGAATATTTTTAAGTGAAAAGGAGCTTATTCTTCGTGAAGATGCCCATTGCATTACGGGGGCAGCTTGGATCTTATTCTAAGTGTCTCAAGCTTCTATCAGCTCATGGTAAGACCTGGTCTACAAGATGGCAATGTGGTGGGCCCTTGACCTACATGTGCCCCTCTCCAGGGCAGCTGACCTGGCTCAGCACACTGTACTCCAGCTCTGTGTGCAGCTCCAAGGCCCTGCTCTTGCTCACAGGAGGCAGCCAGTGGTAGATCATGGCCTGCCTGGCCTCCCGGCTGGGGAGATCAACCAGAATCCTCTTCTCCAGGCGGCGTAACATGGCACAGTCCAGCTCCCTGAAATCACACCAGAAATGGAGCTGGACAGTGCTGCAAACACACTTCCTGAACAACAACTGTACTTTAAGAACAATTTAGCATTGCAGGAAGCAATTCTGCATTTTAACTGTCACTCTACATCTATGCCTTGAGTGGATGGGACAATTACTTAATATTATTTGGAGAAAGAATTGGTGAGACAGAGAAGTGAGGGAGGGAAGGAAGGGAAGAGAGGGAGGAAAGCAGGAAGGAGAAGAAAGGGAAGGAAGGAAGGATGAATGGAAGAAAAGAAAACATTCTCAGAACTAATGAAAAGGAAGTAATTTTAGGTGACTTAATTTGGGGTACAAAAACCAACTAACAACCAGCAATCATGAGTATTCTCATTGCAGTTGTAACATGAATTATTTAATCCAATCTTGCCAGTGAGTAAATTATTGCTGGCAATAACTTGGGCACTCTAAGTACATTAATTCTTCCAAAATTCTCAGTCCTTCTGGAGTGAATGACCCCCCTCACTTCATTACATTGGTGAACTTAGCACCACTGGCCCTTCCCGGGTGTCCAATGCAAATACGGCCCTTTCAGACACTCACTTTTACTCCTCCCAAAACTGTCAGGCCAAGTTTATGTGATTTTGCATCCACAGGCCATTTCCTTAAACTTCTTGATACGGTTTGGCTCTGTGTCCCCACCCAAATCTCATCTTGAATTGTAATCACATAATTCCCACGTGTTGCGGGAGGGAGCCAGTGGGAGATAATTTGAATCATGGGGGCAATTTCCACCATGCATGCTGTTCGCATGGTAGTGAGTAAGTCTCATGAGGTCTGATGGTTTTATCAGGGGTTTCCGCTTTTTGCATCTTCCCCATTTTCTCTTGCTGCCACCATGTAAGAAGTGCCTTTTGCCCCCCGCCATGATTCTGAGGCTCCCCATCCATGTGAAACTGCAAGTCCAATTAATTTTTTTTCTTCCCAGTCTTGGATATGTCTTCACCAGCAGCATGAAAATGGACTAATACACTTTTTTTTTTGAGACGGAGTCTCGCTCTGTTGCCACGCTGGAGTGCAATGGCTTTCAAGCTAATATAAAAGTAGAATAAAACAATTGAACATCCATATACATACCATCTTGACTCAACACCAGTATTCTTCTATATCTGCTTCATATCTCTTTATCTACCTATTCTTGCTAAATTATTTCAAAGTAATTTATATCATGACACGTCATCCCTAAATATTTTAGCATGCATTTCCAAAGAAGGGCATTTGCTTACATAGACACAATATCATTATGACACCTGGCAAAACTGATTCTGTAATGTGTCTAATGCTCAGTCCATATTCAGATTTCTCCAGTCAGGGTGGAGGGTGGGAGGAGGAGAGGATCAGGAAAAACAACTAATGGGTACTAGGCTTAATACCTGGGTGATGAAATAATCTGTACAACAAACCCCCATGACACAAGTTCACCTGTACAACCTGCACATGTATCCCTGAGCTTAAATAAAAGTTAAAAAAATAAAATACTCCAACCATCCCCAAAATATCTTCCATCATTTTCTGACAAAATCCAGTGAACAAATATGCATTATGTATGGTTATGTGTCTTAAATCTCTTTTTAATCTCAGCCAGCCTGCTTGCCCTACACCCGTTTTGAAAAAACAGGGCCAGCTGGAGAATGTCGCACATTCTGAATTTGTCTGATGCTTTCCTTGTGATACATGAAACTGGTTCCTCTATTCCCTGTCTCTAAGAGGGAAGTTCTAAAAGCTTAATGAGATTTAGGGTAAATATTTTTTGGCAAGCATATTGCATAGATGATGATGTGTTTTCATATTCATCAGGATCCACACATCTGTGTATCTCACTGTCGGTGTGGTGTTTGATTTTCTGGTGGCCATTGAACTCTCCGTTGTAAAGAAAAACATCTTCTCAGTTTATTCGGAGGCGGAGCCAAGATGTCCGAATAGGAACAGCTCCGGTCTCCAGCTCCCAGCCCCAGCGACACAGAAGACGGATGATTTCTGCATTTCTGCTTGAGGTACCGGTTTCATCTCACTAGGGAGTGCCTAACAGTGGGTGCAGGACAGTCGGTGAAGCGCACTGTGCGCGAGCCGAAGCAGGGCGAGGCATTACCTCACTCGGGAAGCGCAAGGGGTCAGGGAGTTCCCTTTCCTAGTCAAAGAAAGGGGAAACAGACGGCACCTGGAATATCGGGTCAGTCCCACCCCAATACTGCGCTTTTCCAACGGGCCTGGAAAACGGCACACTAGGAGATTGTGTCCCGCACCTGGCTCGGAGGGTCCTGTGCCCTCAGAGTCTCGCTGATTGCTAGCACAGCAGTCTGAGATCAAGCTGCAAGGCGGCAGCGAGGCTGGGGGAGGGGCGCCCGCCATTGCCCAGGCTTGCTTAGGTAAACAAAGCAGCCAGGAAGCTCGAACTGGGTGGAGCCCACCACAGCTCAAGGAGGCCTGCCTGCCTCTATAGGCTCCACCTCTGGGGGCAGGGCACAGACAAACAAAAACTCAGCAAGAACCTCCACAGACTTAAAGGTCCCTGTCTGACTGACAGCTTTGAAGAGAGTAGTGGTTCTCCCAGCACGCAGCTGGAGATCTGAGAACGGACAGACTGCCTCCTAAAGTGGGTCCCTCACCCCTGAGCAGCCTAACTGGGAGGCACCCCCCCAGTAGGGACAGACTGACACCTCATTCAACCGGGTACTCCTCTGAGACAAAACTTTCAGACGAACTATCAGACAGCTGAATTTGTGGTCTCACGAAAATCCGCTGTTCGGCAGCCACCGCTGCTGACACCCAGCCAAACAGGGTCTGGAGTGGACCTCTAGTAAACTCCAACAGGCCTGCAGCTGAGGGTCCTGTCTGGTAGAAGGAAAACTAACAAACAGAAAGGACATCCACACCAAAAACCCATCTGTACATCACCATCATCAAAGACCAAAAGTAGATAAAACCACAAAGATGGGGAAAAAGCAGAACAAAAAAACTGGAAACTCTAAAAAACAGAGCACCTCTCCTCCTCCAAAGGAACGCAGTTCCTCACCAGCAACGGAACAAAGCTGGATGGAGGATGACTTTGATGAGTTGAGAGAAGAAGGCTTCAGACGATCAAACTACTCTGAGCTACGAGAGGAAATTCAAAACAATAGCAAAGAAGTTAAAAACTTTGAAAAAATATTAGAAGAATGGATAACTAGAATAACCAATGGAGAGAAGGGCTTAAAGGAGCTGATGGAGCTGAAAGGCAAGTTTCGAGAACTACGCGAAGATTGCAGAAGCCTCAGTAGCAGATGCGATCAACTGGAAGAAAGGGTATCGCTGATGGAAGATGAAATGAATGAAATGAAGAGAGAAGGGAAGTTTAGAGAAAAAAGAATAAAAAGAAATGAACAAAGCCTCCGAGAAATTTGGGACTATGTGAAAAGACCAAACCTACGTCTGATTGGTGTACCTGAAAATGATGGGGAGAATGGAACCAAGTTGGAAAACACTCTGCAAGATATTATCCAGGAGAACTTCCCCAATCTAGCAAGGCAGGCCAGCATTCAGATTCAGGAAATACAGAGAACGCCACAAAGATACTCCTCGAGAAGGGCAACTCCAAGACACATAATTGTCAGATTCACCAAAGTTGAAATGAAGGGAAAAATGTTAAGGGCAGCCAGAGAGAAAGGTCGGATTACCCACAAAGGGAAGCCCATCAGACTAACAGCTGATCTCTCAGCAGAAACTCTACAAGCCAGAAGAGAGTGGGGGCCGATATTCAACATTCTTAAAGAAAAGAATTTTCAACCCAGAATTTGCTATCCCGCCAAACTAAGCTTCATAAGTGAAGGAGAAATAAAATACTTTACAGACAAGCAAACGCTGAGTGATTTTGTCACCACCAGGCCTGCCCTAAAAGAGCTCCTGAAGGAAGCACTAAACATGGAAAGGAACAACCGGTACCAGCCACTGCAAAAACATGCCAAATTGTAAAGACCATCGAGGCTAGGAAGAAACAATAACAACTAATGAGCAAAATAACCAACTAACATCATAATGACAGGATCAGATTCACACATAACAATATTAACGTTAAATGTAAATGGGCTAAATGCTCCAATCAAAAGACACAGACTGGCAAACTGGATAAGGAGTCAGGACCCATCAGTGTGCTGTATTCAGGAAACCCATCTCACGTGCAGAGACACACATAGACTCAAAATAAAGGGATGGAGGAAGATCTATCAAGCAACTGGAAAACAAAAAAAGGCTGGGGTTGCAATCCTAGTCTCTGATAAAATAGACTTTAAACCAACAAAGATCAAAAGAGACAAAGAAGGCCATTACATAATGGTAAAGGGATCAATTCAACAAGAAGAGCTAACTATCCTAAATATATATGCACCCAACACAGGAGCACCCAGATTCATAAAGCAAGTCCTCAGTGACCTACAAAGGGACTTAAACTCCCACACAATAATAATGGGAGATTTTAACACCCCACTGTCAACATTAGACAGATAAACGAGACAGAAAGTTAACAAGGATATCCAGGAATTGAACTCAGCTCCACATAAAGTGGACCTAATAGACATCTACAGAACTCTCCACCCCAAGTTAACAGAATATACATTTTTTTCAGCACCACACCACACCTATTCCAAAATTGACCACATAGTTGGAAGTAAAGCTCTCCTCAGCAAAAGTAAAAGAACAGAAATTATAACAAGCTGTCTCTCAGACCACAGTGCAATCAAACTAGAACTCAGGATTAAGAAATTCACTCAAAACCGCTCAACTACATGGAAACTGAACAACCTGCTCCTGAATGACTATTGGGTACATAATGAAATGAAGGCAGAAATAAAGATGTTCTTTGAAACCAACGAGAACAAAGATACAACATACCAGAATCTCTGGGACACATTCAAAGCAGTGTGTAGAGGGAAATTTATAGCACTAAATGCCCACAAGAGAAAGCAGGAAAGATCCAAAATTGACACCCTAACATCACAATTAAAAGAACTAGAAAAGCAAGAGCAAACACATTCAAAAGCTAGCAGAAGGCTAGAAATAACTAAAATCAGAGCAGAACTGAAGGAAATAGAGACACAAAAAACCCTTCAAAAAATTAATGAATCCAGGAGCTGGTTTTTTGAAAAGATCAACAAAATTGATGGACCGCTAGCAAGACTAATAAAGAAGAAAAGAGAGAAGAATCAAATAGATGCAATAAAAAACGAAAAAGGGGATATCACCACCGTTCCCACAGAAATACAATCTACCATCAGAGAATACTACAAACACCTCTATGCAAATAAACTAGAAAATCTAGAAGAAATGGATAAATTCCTTGACAAATACACCCTCCCAAGACTAAACCAGGAAGAAGTTGAATCTCTGAATAGACCAATAACAGGTTCTGAAATTGTGGCAATAATCAATAGCTTACCAACCAAAAAGAGTCCAGGACCTGATGGATTCACAGCTGAATTCTACCAGAGGTACAAGGAGGAACTGGTACCATTCCTTCTGAAACTATTCCAATCGATAGAAAAAGAGGGAATCCTCCCTAACACATTTTATGAAGCCAGCATCGTCCTGATACCAAAACCTGGCAGAGACATAACCAAAAAAGAGAATTTCAGACCAATATCCTTGATGAACATTGATGCAAAAATCCTCAATAAAATACTGGCAAACCGAATCCAGCAGCACATCAAAAAGCTTATCCACCATGATCAAGTGGGCTTCATCCCTGGGATGCAAGGCTGGTTCAACATACGCAAATCAATAAATGTAATCCAGCATATAAACAGAACCAAAGACAAAAACCACATGATTATCTCAATAGATGCAGAAAAGGCCTTTGACAAAATTCAACAACCCTTCATGCTAAAAACTCTCAATAAATTAGGTATTGATGGGACGTATCTCAAGATAATAAGAGCTATCTATGACAAACCCACAGCCAATATCATACTGAATGGGCAAAAACTGGAAGCATTCCCTCTGAAAACTGGCACAAGACAGGGATGCCCTCTCTCACCGCTCCTATTCAACATAGTGCTGGAAGTTCTGGCCAGAGCAATCAGGCAGGAGAAGGAAATAAAGGGTATTCAACTAGGAAAAGAGGAAGTCAAATTGTCCCTGTTTGCAGATGACATGATTGTATATCTAGAAAACCCCACTGTCTCAGCCCAAAATCTCCTTAAGCTGATTAGCAACTTCAGCAAAGTCTCAGGATACAAAATTAATGTACAAAAATCACAAGCATTCTTGTACACCAATAACAGACAAACAGAGAGCCAAATCATGAGTGAACTCCCATTCACAATTGCTTCAAAGAGAATAAAATACCTAGGAATCCAACTTACAAGGGATGTGAAGGACCTCTTCAAGGAGAACTACAAACCACTGCTCAATGAAATAAAAGAGGATACAAACAAATGGAAGAACATTCCATGCTCATGGGTTGGAAGAATCAATATCGTGAAAATGGCCATACTGCCCAAGGTCATTTATAGATTCAATGCCATCCCCATCAAGCTACCAATGACTTTCTTCACAGAATTGGAAAAAACTACTTTAAAGTTCATATGGAACCAAAAAAGAGCCCGCATCACCAAGTCAATCCTAAGCCAAAAGAACAAAGCTGGAGGCATCACGCTACCTGACTTTAAACTATACTACAAGGCTACAGTAACCAAAACAGCATGGTACTGGTACCACAACAGAGACATAGATCAATGGAACAGAACAGAGCCCTCAGAAATGACACCGCATAGCTACAACTATCTGATCTTTGACAAACCTGACAAAAACAAGAAATGGGGAAAGGATTCCCTATTTAGTAAATGGTGCTGGGAAAACTGGCTAGCCATATGTAGAAAGCTGAAACTGGATCCCTTCCTTACACCTTATACAAAAATTAATTCAAGATGGATTAAAGACTTATATGTTAGACCTAAAACCATTAAAATCCTACAAGAAAACCTAGGGAATACCATTCAGGACATAGGCGTGGGCAAGGACTTCATGTCTAAAACACCAAAAGCAATGGCAACAAAAGCAAAAATCGACAAATGGGATCTCATTAAACTAAAGAGCTTCTGCACAGCAAAAGAAACTATCATCAGAGTGAACAGGCAACCTACAGAATGGGAGAAAATTTTTGCAACCTACTCATCTGACAAAGGGCTAATATCCAGAATCTACAATGAACTCAAACAAATTTACAAGAAAAAAACAAACAACCCCATCAAAAAGTGGGCAGAGGACATGAACAGACACTTCTCAAAAGAAGACATTTATGCAGCCAAAAAACACATGAAGAAATGCTCATCATCACTGGCCATCAGAGAAATGCAAATCAAAACCACAGTGAGATACCATCTCACACCAGTTAGAATGGCCATCATTAAAAAATCAGGAAACAATAGGTGCTGGAGAGGATGTGGAGAAATAGGAACACTTTTACACTGTTGGTGGGACTGTAAACTAGTTCAACCATTGTGGAAGTCAGTGTGGCGATTCCTCAGGGATCTCGAACTAGAAATACCATTTGACCCAGCCATCCCATTACTGGGTATATACCCAAAGGACTATAAATCATGCTGCTATAAAGACACATGCACACGTATGTTTATTGCAGCACTATTCACAATAGCAAAGAGTTGGAACCAACCCAAATGTCCAACAACGATAGACTGGATTAAGAAAATGTGGCACATATACACCATGGAATACTATGCAGCCATAAAAAATGATGAATTCGTGTCCTTTGTAGGGACATGGATGAAACTGGAAAACATCATTCTCAGTAAACTATCGCAAGGACAAAAAACCAAACACCACATGTTCTCACTCATAGGTGGGAATTGAACAATGAGAACTCATGGACACAGGAAGCACTCATAGGTGGGAATTGAACAATGAGAACTCATGGACACAGGAAGAGGAACATCACACTCCGGGGTCTGTTGTGGGGTGGGGGAAGGGGGGAGGGACAGCATTAGGAGATACACCTAATGCTAAATGACGAGTTAATGGGTGCAGGAAATCAACATGGCACATGGATACATATGTAACAAACCTGCACATTGTGCACATGTACCCTAAAACCCTAAAGTATAATTAAAAAAATAAAAAATGAAAAATAAAAAAAAAAAAGAAAAACATCTTCTCTCAGCAAGTAGTGAGTATTCTGTGTACAATACTTTGACACCATAGGAATACCCAATTCCCTATACCCTTTCAACTAATGGTTTTAGCATCTATTAATGATCTTTGTCTGAATCAATTATTTCACTAGAGGTTGCAAATGCTGATTAAACACATACCCACATACACACACACAGTTGGATTTTTTTTTTTTTTTTTTTTGAGCCAGGGTCTTCCTCTGTTGCCCAGGCTGGAGTGCAGTGGTGCCATCTCAGCTCACTGCAACCTACATCTCCTGGACTCAAGCAATCCTTCTGCCTCAGCCCCCCAAGTAGCTGGGACTACAGGTGCGAGCCCGGCTAATATTTTTTGGACGAAGTTTCACCATGTTAACCATGCTGGTCTTGAACTACTGAGCTCAAGCAGTCCACCCGCCTCAGCCTCCCAAAGTGCTAGGATTACAGGTGTGAGCCACCACGCCCGGCCTGGATTTTTCATTCCAAATACATTATTTGGAGTTATTATGAAATTACATAGCACTATTATGTAAAGCAGAGCTTTCCCTCATCAGCTGAGGCTATTTGGTTACTCTAAATTACCATTCCTATTATCAATAGATCATCTTCAGTGTGAGTCTGTGAACTGTTTATTTGATTTTCTAGGATAGAAATTAGGAAATTCCTGTATGTTAGCCTAACCATTGATAAAGAGTAACAATGAGCTGAGTGCGGTACTCACACCTGTAATCCCAGCCCTTGGGGAAGCTGAGGTAGAAGATTCGCTGACTATGCTGGGCAACATAGTGAGACCCTGTCTCTGCCCAATATAAATAAAATTGGCCGGGTGTGGTGATGCACGGCTGTAGTCTCAGCTACTTGAGAGGCTGAGGTAGGAGAGTCACCTGAGCCCAGGAAGCTGAGGTTGTAGTGAGCCGAGATCACACTACTGCACTCCAGCCTGAGTGATAGAAATACATTTTTTTAAAAATAAAATAAAATTTTAAATATTTTTTAAAAAAGAGTAACAATGAAAACATCATCACCAGGCATTTCTCACTCATAAAAACACTGAGAATATCTAAACTGTCTTCCCATTTTTTCTTATTTTCATTCTGAATCTATGTTACAATATTTCTTTTTAAATTGAAAAAATTGAAAACATACTTCCAGGGAACATATCTGAATCCTAAATCACAGCAACCAGATTTCTTTAAGGAGTGTGTCTTTTCCTCTCCTATTGTTCATCTAACCCTGAGCTGAGAATCCGTAGTCCAGGGGTGCCTTACCGACAGTAACAATGACCTATTTCTTTTTTGCATTTGCTTTGTTCTTTTATCAGTCTCACCCTGTTGACATTCATCGCACATCAGAGACTCAGCCACCTCTTCCCTTGAACAATCATTCCCCCTCTCAAGGCACATTTATATTCAAGGCACAGGGTCAAGGAAAAGAAAAAAAAACACGCTTCACAGCAGAACTTTGCCTAGCACTCCAATTGAGGATGTGCTCATCTTTGCTTCAAATGGTTTCTTCCTTGTTCATACTCAGCAATAATATACAGCCAGCAGGCAGCAAGAATGATGCTGTTCCTCTCTACTGGTCAGCACCCACACCACACCAGTTGTTCAATATTTTGAATATCAGCCCTGCATATAAGCCACAAAAATATGTTATCCTTCATACCCAAGGATGTTCCAACAGAAGGCTGTCTGTGTTACTAAGGTTGAAATAAAAACACTGTATTAGTCCATTCTCACACTGCTATGAAGAAATACTTGAGACTGGGTAATTTATAAAGGAAAGGGGTTTAATTGACTCACAGTTCCACATGGCTGGGAGGCCTCAAGAAACTGACAATCATGATGGGAAGCAAAGGAGAGAGGCAGGCATCTTCTTTACAGAGTGGCAGGACAGAGTGAGTGCTTATAAAACCATCAAGGTGCAGTGAGATCTCATGAGAACAGCATAGGGGAAACCGCCCCTATGATTCAGTTGTCTCCACCCGGTCCCATCCTTGACAGGGGGGTGGGGCGGGGGGATTATGAGGATTATAATCGAAGATGAAATTTTGGGTGGGGACCAGCCAAACCATATTACACTTCATTGATGATGAACTTTAAATTAACTAAGACTGCACTTAAATTTGGGGATAAACACAATCACCTCTGCTTCCTCCTACTAAACACCACTGAAAGGGTTTTTTAATGGCATAAACCCACAAAAGCAAAGAGAATTGGAGAACTGATTGAAGCAAAGATTTGAAAGCTGGGAAGCATCATGATGAGTAAAAGAAACAGTAGAACTGAGAAGCTGCTTTCTAAATCAGCAGTAAAGAAAGTCAAGAAATAACCTGAGTCACAGAAACCCCAAGAGACTTGGCAGTATCTTCTACCTTTAGAGGTGAGGGTGAAGCTGGGTTGAAAATAGGGGGTTTGATTGCCAATTTCTATAAAAAAGAGTTGGATCGCAGATTTCCACCCCCTCCAGTAGCAGGGAAACTGCCTCTGCCATACCTTGGCAGAGGGTAAAATGCAGGGTCTCCAGGCTGGGAAACACCAGGCTCAGTTGAAAATAGTGTACTGTATTGAAGCAATGAGATACCGACTATCCCCAGACTATTAGCAGCCAAACTCTTGCCTTTCAGGCAGGAGATTGCAAGCATCGTCACTTGGCAATCTGACCAGCCAAAGAGAAAGACCCTAAGGACATTGATATTGGGAGTTCCCAACACGATAACCCAGTCAAATCTCAATACATGGAGCCCACAGTTGGCAAGCCTTTCCCACATGCACAGAGCTTCCTGTGGGTTTTGTTAATGTACCCCTCTCATAAACATTAGGCGCCAAGAAGATCTACATCTGTGGAACTCCTCTAACTTGAAGACAGAGCCCAACACAAATAAATGGGGGAAAATAAAAAGAATCTTGGAGAAAACAGAATTCTTCAGGGAAATGAAACTTCAAAAATTAGTATTCTCAGAAAGATGTAAGAAAATATTGCCATGAAACAAGAAGAGTGTCTTAGTCCATTTTGAACTGCTATAACAAAATACCTGAGACCGGGTAATTTATAAAGGACAGAAATTTCATAATTTGTCATTTTGGAGGGTGAGAGACCAAGATCAAAGCACCAGCAGGTTTGGTGTCTGGTGAGAGCCTGGTCTCTGCTTCCAAGATGGCACATCCTCAAGAGGGGGAAACAACGTGTCTTTGCATGATGGCCAGTGGAAGGCAAAAAAGAGACCAAACTACCTCCATCATGCCTTTTTATAATGGCATTAATCTGTTCATGACGGTGGAGCCCTGGTGACCTAAACACTTCCCATAAGGCTCTACCATCCGACACTGTTGCATTGGGGATTAAGTTTCCAACACATGAATTTTGAGGAACAGATTCAGACTACAGCAAAGAGGATGCCATTTAAAAAGAATAGGGAAAAACAACAAAATGCAGTAACTTGAGAATACAAAATATGATAGAAGAAATTAAAAACACAATGGAAAGTTCAGAAGATAAAGCTAGAGAAATCTCTCACAGAGTAGGACAAGAAAGACACACAAGGCCAGGCATGGTGGCCTATGCCTGTAATTCCAGCACGTTAGGAGGCCAAGGTAGGAGGATCACTTGAACCCAGGAGTTCAAAACCAGCCTGGGCAACACAGTGAGACCCCATCTCTACAAAAAAATTAGCCAGGCATATGCCTGTAGTCCCAGCTAGTTGGGAGGTGGGAGGATCGCTTGAACCCAAGAGGTTGAGGCTGCAGGGAGCTGTGGTCATGCAACTGCACTCCAGCGTGGGTGACATAGCCAGGCCCTGTCTCAATTAAAGAAAAAAAAAAAGACACACACACAAACACACACATAAATACACACACACACACACACAAAGAAATTCAAAATGAGAAAGAATGGTTTTTTTAAATGAGAACATTATTACAGGACAGCCAACAGACAATAGGAGATCAAAAAAAAAAAAAAAAAAAGAGGACAGAGAAAACAGAAGGGAGAATATCAAAGAAATCATTCAAGAAAACTTTCCAGAAGTCTAGGAAATAATTTTCTGTATGTGAAATATTAATAAAAGCAAATGCTTAACTAGTACTTAACTAAGTGGCAGGCAATGTCTCAAGCATTTTACAGACATTAATTCATTTAGTTCTCACAACAACCCTGTGAGGCAGGCATGAAGATTTAACTCAGTGAGTCCCTGAACCTGTTCCTCAATTAACTGCTAGTGGACTCCCAAATCACTTCGTGGTAAAATTTCAAAACCTGGAGAACAAAGAAAGGATCATAAAAGCTTCCAGAGAGAAAAAAACAGGTTATGTACAATGGATCAATAAGACTTCTCAACAGCAATGTAAGACATTAAAAGAAAATAGAACACTGCCTTCAGAATTCAGATGAGAAATAATTTCTAGCATAGAAATCTATCTCTTGATGAAGACATCAATTAAGTTGGGGGATAGAATAAAGACATTTTCGACATGTGAAGCCTAAAGAAAAATTACCTCCCATATACCCTTTATCAGGAAAACATTGGAGGATTCTCTCCAAAGGAGGAGAGTAAACCAAACGAAAGGACTATAAGGGATTCAAGAACCAGAGGCTATGACACAGAGAGTGAAGGACCCTCCAGGAGGACTATGGGGAACCCCTGGGTTTCCTCTATAGACTACGTGCGGGACAAGCAGGTGAGCCTGGAGCTGGTAAGAAGGCTGTTACCAACCTTCTCTCCAAGGAGGTGAAACTCAGAATGCCTGGCATGTCTCAATGTATCAAGAGTCCATCTAGACAGTTAACAGAGAGTTGTGACTGAATTATAGGAGAAAAAGGTGAAGTGATGGGGGAGAAAAGAAAAAAAGAAGAGAAGGGATTTTTTTTTTGAGACGGAGTCTCACTCTGTCACCCAGCCTGGAGTGCAGTGGCGCGATCTTGGCTCACTGCAGCCTCTACCTCCTAGGTTCAAGCAATTCTCCCACCTTGGCCTCCTGAGTAGCTGGGATTACAGGCGTGTGCCACCATGCTGGGCTATTGCATTTTTAGTAGAAACGGGATTTCGCCATGTTGGCCAGGCTGGTCTCAAACTCCTGACCTCAAGTGATCTGCCCGCCTCAGCCTCCCAAAGTGCTGGGATTACAGGCGTGATCCACTGCACTCGGCTGGGAGATCTTTTAACAGGGAAGCTAAATCATTACATTTATACCTTAGGAATTCAGTGCCGTTCAGCAGTATTTACCGCCTGCCATGTGTATTGTCACTGCTATGCCTCCAATATACAGAAACAAGGTGCCCTCTTCCTTATATGTAATTAAAGGCAGTAATATGGAGGGTTGGGCCTTGGCCTGTGGGATCATTGATCCTGCAAATTTCAAAGAAAAAGTAAGAGCTGATATCAGACTGAAAACCCCAAGGGAAGAGAAAATAAGCCCCTAGAAATGGCAGAGCACGGGGTGATGAGCAGTTGCTGTATTTTCTTCCAAGGCCTTTACTTTGGATTAGCTACTCGCTTCTAAAAGACAGGCTGCTAAAGAAGAAAGATTCTTTCATAGGGGCTCCTCCTTCCTGCTGTCCCCATCCCATCCAGAGTGACTTCCTGTCTAAAGGAAGTCCAGAACCCTCCAGAATGCCCTAGGAAAATGGAGTCTTGTAGATGATGTGGAAAACAATCCCTCACTACAGATGTCTGTATTGATCAGCTAATGCCATAAAGCAAGAGATTTACCTCAAAACTGCTTGTGGGCACAAAATAAGTGCAACTCTCTGACGGCCAGGCCTGATGAATGCACTTTTCATGACATCAATAATCATATAATCATACAAGGGAGGAAACGAAGGACAAATGGAATGTACCCAGGAATCATTCTTTATGCCAATATATTTGTATAAAAAAATTTAACCTGTGGCAACCAGAAAGCACTCCCCTTAGTCCCTGCACTTTGAATTTTGAACCTAGTTACTCTGTTTTAATGTCTCCTTTCTTTTGTTTTTCTGGTACTTCTGTCACCTCAAAGGTCAAAACTACCAGCAAGTGTGAGCTGCGGGGTGTACAGCAAGTGTGAAGTACAGCGAAGACTCACAGACCTCAGAGTCTGGTCCACTGGACCCAGGTCCACTGCTGGATAAAAGGTGCAGCACCCACTGGCCACTTCCACGGTTTACATCTTGCTTCAAGGCCTTGCGCCAGATCAGCTGAGCACCTGTGCCAACCCTCAGGTACCTTCCTAAGTCTCTTGTCCTGTCTCCAGTGTTAAACCAGGGTTCCTGGGACAGAGATCATTCCAAATTTTACAGAATGTGGAAGCAACATAATTCTAGTTTATTCCTTCACTAGTTAAAATATATTAAGTTTAAATTATCAGCATAAGAGAAACCAACCTTCAGTTTTAAAAGTAAAGTCTTTGCAGTATGTCTATGTAACACCATGAAGTGAGCGGTTAGGACAACTCTGGAAATTAATATTTATTAACATTCTGTGATTGATAATAGGGAGCCAATGATTAAGCATTGAAGGGTACTTTGTCTTCCACAGTGAGCCCAGCATCAGCTGTCCCCCACCTACAATTCCCACTTGGGCCAAACTGGTCTGCTTGCCATTCTCAGAATCCACTTTTTGCCATCCTCGTTCTGAGTTTCTACTCAGGCCATTTTCCTTATGTGGAACTTTCACTTTGTCTGTCAAAAATTGAGTCATGTTTATAGACCCAGATCAAGTGCTCTCTACCTCATAAAGGCTTTAAAAACTATATATCATCAGAAATTGCCTCTTTCCCTTGTATATTTTTATTCTACTTAATATCGTCTGTACCATCACACGGTGCTGGCTGTATCTCCACCTCATAGTTATTTATTTTCTATCCCACTGATTGTTCAATCAGATTGCCAGTTTCCAGAGGCCAAAGATTATGGACCATATGATGTGGATTCCCCCTCCCTCCATCATGCAGAATAAATACCCAACAGGTGCTCAAGAAATTCTATTTCGGGCTGGGCACAGTGGCTCCTGCCTGTAATCCCAGCACTTTGGGAGGCTGAGGTGGGCAGATCACCTGAGGTCAGGAGTTTGAGACCACTAACATGGTGAAACCTTGTCTCCACTAATAATACAAAAATGAGCTAGGCATGGTGGTGGGTGACTGTAATCCCAGCTACTCAGGAGGCTGAGGCAGGAGAATTGCTTGAACTTGGGAGGCGAAGGTTGTAGTGAGCCAAGATCGTGCCACTGTACCGCAGCCTGGGGGACAAAGTGAGACTCTGTCTCAAAAAAAAAAAAAAAAAAAAAGAAATACTACTTCAGCTGGGCATGGTGGCTCACGCCTGTAATCCCAGCACTTGCCAGCACTTTGGGAGGCCGAGGCAGGTGGATCACTTGAGTCCAGGAGTTTGAGACTAGCCTTGGCAACATGGTGAAACCCCAGCTCTACCAAAAATACAAAAATTAGCCAGTCTTACAAGCTAGTCTCAAAATAGATTTTTTTTTTTTTTAAAGAAATACTACTTGGACACATGACTGACCTTTAGGTGCAGGGCTACTTACTTCATGTTAAATGGCCTGCTTCCTTAACATCCAGGAATTATTTATGAAGGTGAATCTGCTTTGTTGAAAATTTTAGCATTTTATAATCATCATTAGTTCTAATCAATAGAGAAAAGCTGCATCAACTTGGACAATGGAAATAAGATGTTATATTTTAATCTTTAGTGAAAATAATGGAAACAATGAGTTTAGGGGATGATTCATTGAACCCACGTGGCTGGGCAGTACTTTTGAAAATCAGCTGACAGATGTGGCCTCCAGAGACCCCACTTCTCATTCTGAGCAGTGAGTTCAGAAGCATGAGGCTGGAGGATCCTGTAGGAGAGTCTGCAGCTATCAGTTCAGTTTATGTCCTACTGATGTTTGGGTTGAGAGCATCATTTCTTTATAATGAAGAATGAAAATTACTTCTAATTGCTACAATATCAACAAAGAAGATATATTCCTCAATTACTCTTGCCAGAAAATATATTACCAAAATTGAGAGGAAAAAAATGGGAAGGCTGGCTCTGTTTCCAGCAAAAAGATAAACTAGCTTCTCTTGTTATACAGTCCCTTAAAAAGCTCAATTAATTATAGGAAATACCTTTTGAATGCACAATTGAGCCCTCAAGGAGCAGGGCCAAAATTCTCAAGGGCCAAAAATAAAGAGGAAGCTGAAAATGAAAGCTGGGCAGTTGAAGCTATGGCTGATTAGGGGTGTTTATCTCTTGGTTACAAAAGGTTTGAGTTTTAAAGGCAACATGTGGAATGGCGTAGAAGGTCCTGGACCCATTCAAGATGGGAGGTGGCGTCAAGGCCCACCACATAAAGTAAAGACTCAGTATTGCTGAAGGGTGCATGCTTACTATGAAAGGGTTGATTAGGAAATCTCCCCACTAGCAATGGAAGGCACCAGGGAAATTTGTCTGCCTTGCACTTTGGGGTGGGAGAAAGTGTTCACTGATAAGTTAGGACCACAGATCTCCTCTTACTGGCATGGTCCAAAAATTTCTGAACAGGGAAATTAGCTAAAAGTGATATAAAGACTGACACAGTAAAACAAATATTGTCTGGAGGGACCCATGCAAGAATCCCACAGATAGAGACCACTTCATTAACGTAAGCTAACAATCTAAAATTACAAAATGCTAGCCGGGTGTGGTCGCGCACGTCTGTGGTCTCTGAGGTGGGAGGATCGCTTGAACCTGCGAGGCGGGGGTTGCAGTGGGCTGAGATTGCGTCACTGCACTCCAGCCTGGGTAACAGAGTGAGACCCCCTCTCAAAAATGAATGAATAAATTTATTAATATAAAATTACAAAACACATAATAAACCATCATAAATGAGAGCTGGCAGAAAAAAACTAACAACAGAAATAGACTCCACTGATGAGTGTAAAATAAATTATGTTTATGAACAAAAATATGAACAAGACTTTTCCTTTGGCCAAGACGGAGTAGCCCATTCTTCTCTAGTTCACCCTCTTACAACTAAAAATCCCCGGATATAATACAAGAAATAAACATGGAGAGACATTGAATGGTGGAAAGATGAGGACTGGCTAGCTAGGGACCTTGGGACTTGAGGAATGGTGTGGCAGTGAGTTCCCTGGGTTTTCTCTTTACTTCGCATCTATCCCAATAGAATGCAGGAGAAGCCTGCAGTTCAGAACTGCTAACATGCACAGATTCAAACACCCCATGACAAGCCTGCTCTCGCTAGCCAAAGGACTGAGGAGAGGCGGTCTACCAGAACAAAAAACCTTTTTGATAATACCTGCCCTACTCCAGCTAAACACCGAACGAAGAACTGCCCCCCAACCTTAGAGTGTCCGTGGGGCCCAGCAGGGCACTGAGTCATGGTAGTGGGAAAAGGTGTGGTTCAACAGGCTGGCACCAGATTAAAAACGCTCAAGAAAAAGAAAAGTCAAATAAATTATGGTACACACATACAATGGAGTTTTATGTGGGATTAGGCAGATTTTCAAAGTTGTCCACAATAGATTAAATGAAGGAAAAAAAACAGGCCATAGAACAAATATGACTTGTATCTACAGGACAACACATTTTTGTTGCTCCGTGTATGTGCTCTACACACACACACACACACACACACACACACACACACACAGATGTAAAAGAGTCTGGAGAGACTTACATCATTTTCCGTGGTATAGTTATAGGGGACTATTCACTTTTTTAAACTTTTATTTTAGGTTCAGGGGTACATGTACAGGTTTGTTATATAGGTAAACTTATGTCATGGGGGTTTGTTGTACAGATTATTTCATCAGTCAGGCACAAAGCCCAGTACCCAATAGTTATTTTTTTTCTGCTCCTCTCCCTCCTCCCACCCTCCACCCTCAAGTAAGCCTCAGTGTCTGTTGTTCCCTTCCGTATGTCCACGAGTTCATCGTTTAGCTCTCACTTATAAGTGAGAACATGAGGTATTTGGTTTTCTGTTCCTGTGTTAGTTTGCTATGGATGATGGCCTTCAGCTTCATCCATGTTCCCACAAAAGACATGATCTCGTTCTTTTTATGGCTGCGTGGTATTCCATGGTATACATGTACCACATTTTCTTTATCCAATCTATCATTGATGGGCATTTAGGTTGATTCCATGTCTTTGCTATTGTGAAGACTATTCACTTTCAAATAATAATAAAGCATATAAATTATGATTTTTATAATAAACAAGTATTACTTTAAAATAATCAAAAGAGTAAAAACTGTTTTTCTCTTGGGAACAAAAAACATTACCAGAGAAGTATATGGAAGCAAAAGATGATAAATAACTAAACGATTTTCACCAGAAGGGTAGATACAAAGATGGTAATACTTGAGTCACAGTGGTGAAATCAGAAGTATTTTTTTCTAGTTCTCAGATTTTCTATAAAATGGTTATAAAATTTTATAATGTTTTAAATGTGGTTTGAAATGTATGATTCGCATGTCAACCTACACCCTGTTAAGAAGAAAAGGTAATGCCGGAATAACCAGGTTGAAAGTTGTTTTTGTCTGATGAGATCAAACAGTAAGGTGTGAACGAAGCAAGAGCAAGATTACTGCTTAGTAACCTCCTGCTAGTCATCATGTGCCTTCCCCACTGGACCTACCAAATCCTGTACAGTATACTTCTTTCCTGGTCGTATGGATTTTACCTGTAAAACACACATGGAAGATCATGGGCTTGATATTATTGTGTGGGATAGTGAAGTTTTGTATGGAAGTAATTCCAAGCAAAATGATTTGACCACTAGTAGGCACAAAAATACTATTAAAGATGAATAGCAGGCTGGGTGCGGTGGCTCATGCCTGTAATCCCAGCACTTTGGGAGGCTGAGGCGGGTGGATCACGAGGTCAGGAGTTCAAGACCAGCCTGGCCAAGATGGTGAAACCCTGCCTCTACCAAAAATACGAAAAATTAGCTGGGCATGGTGGTGGGTGTCTGTAATCCCAGCTACTTGGGAGGTTGAGGAAGAGAATTGCTTGAACCTGGGAGGCAGAGGTTGCAGTGAGCTGAGATCGTGCCACTGCACTCCAGTACTCCAGCCTAGGGAACAGAGCAAGACTCCGTCTCCAAAAAAAAAAAAAAAAAAGCCTACAGGCAGGACTGAAGGCAATTGCAATGAAAAATGCATTCATCAGATCGGGTGAGGTAATATAAACTAATGTCTTCCAAAAGGTTTTCAAATGGAACACTAGACTTATGAGATACTCCTTGAGGAAAGGAGTGGGGTCAGATAAGTGTGGAAAGTACTGCTTTATCTTATTTTTCATAGAGAGTCACAAAGCACAATAGCATTTTTTTTTTAAGAGACAGGGTGTTGCAACTCTGTTGCCCAGGCTGGGGTGCAGTGGTGTGATCATAGCTCACTTTAGCCTCAAACTCCTGGGCTCAAGCAATTCTCCTGCCTCAGCCTCTTGAGTGGCTGGGACTATAGGCACACACCACCACGCCTGGCTTATTTTTTAACAATTTTTTTTGTAGAGACGAGGCCTTGCTATGTTGTCCATGCTGGCCTCAAGCAATCCTCCTGCCTCAGTCTTACAAAACACTAGGATTACAAGCATGAGCCACCATGCCCAGCCTGCAAATAGTATCTTTTATTTATTTATTTATTTATTTGCAATAAAAAGAAGAGTTGAATAAACACAAGCCTGGCCACGCCACATGGGAAATGGAGTCATTACTCAAATCAATCTCCCCCAAATTTCAGAGGCTAGGCTTTTTCAAGGATAGTTTGGCGGCAAGTGAATGGGAGTATGGAAAGTGGTTCTCTTCTGGGGGCAGCCACAGGACTGGTTGGTGGGTTCAGGTGGAGCCATGGGTCGTCAGAAATGCAAAAACTTTAAAAGACATCTCTAAAGGCCAATCTTAGTTAGGTTCTACAATAGTGATGTTATCTGCAGGAGTAACTGGGGAAGTTGCAGATTTTGTGACCTCCAGAGTAATGGCTGGTAACAACGACTTCAGGCTCCTCTCATCCTCCTAACCTGGTGGTCTTGCATTAGCTTTAGGAAGGCCGTATAGTTTTCAAAAAGGGTTATTATCATTTAAACTATAAACGAAATGTCTCCCAAAGTTAGCTTGGCTTGCGCCCAGGAATGATTAAAGGCAAGATAGAGGTTGGTTAGATCAGATCTCTTTCACTGCCATAATCTTCTCACTGTTAGATAATTTTTGCAAAAGCAGTTCCAGCAATAAAAGTACCATTTCACAAATTTTGCAAAAACGAAGGACCATGAGGACATTGCTGGGGATTCTCCATAAGCCAAGGAAGAGTCCCACGAAATCAAGGGGCTGTAAAGCTTAAGCGCCATTAATTCCAAATTAGTATCACTTCTGGTAACAGCACAGGAAGAAACACAAGGCATGAACGCAGCATAGGGAGCTGGGGCCGGGGCTGCAATTCTAAATAGGATGCTGAGTGGATGGCATCAGAGCAGACCCCTGAAGGTGACCGACAGAGCCCTGCAGATATCTGAAGGGGAGGGGGACGGTGGTGGGGGTGCCACTGCATTCCAGATTCTAGACTCAGGTAAGTGTGAGTGCAAAAGCCCAGAGGCGGAGCCACAATAGTTTTTTTTTTTTTTTTAGACAGAGTCTTGCTCTGTCGTCCAGGCTGGAGTGCAGTGGTGCAATCTCAACTCACTGCAGCCTCCACCTCCCAGGTTCAAGTCATTTTCCTGCTTCAGCCTCCTGAGTAGCTGGGACTACAAGCACGTGCCACAACGCCTGGGTAATTTTTGTATTTTTAGTGGAGATAGAGTTTCATCGTGTTGGCCAGGCAGGTCTTGAACACCTGACCTCAAGTGATCTGCCTACCTCAGCCTCCCAAAGTGCTGGGATTACAGGCATGAGCCACTGCACCTGGCCCACAGTCTTATTTTAAAGACATTGAGCAACCTTGCTGGGGAAAACCAGTTGAACTGTCTGTAACTTGGCATCTCGTGAACATACCAGGCCACTAGATCTCATTATTTGCACTATGCTTGCTGACCTGTGGCAGACTGCTTTTGGAAAAATGTTGATCTAGTCAAGGCACAATCAAGGCCTTGATTGCAGGCAGGGAGGACAGCTTCTTCCTGTAGCCCAGAAATGCATGTGGTTACTATGGAAAGAACAAGAGTTACATCTGCTTATCCCTCCAATCACATGCGTGCATTGCTATAGCAATGTTACACCAGCAGGAGAGGGTTCATATGGGAAGAAGTAGGTTAACATAGATAACAGAAAGACATCCCTGTTAGCAATTGCCCTGGCGGGTTTCAAATTTGGCCGAAAAAATAAGTTGAAATCACCAGGCCATGACACAGGTGAGCCACTGCTGACTGACAGCTCTTTTCCTTGCTGATTTCCCCTGCAAGTGAATCAAGACCATTTTATTCCATCTCTTGGATCTTAAGTTTTCTTCTAAATGTTAGGGATTTTAAAATCCAGAGCTTGGTATACCAGGTGTCTGATTTTTAAGAGAGTTGCTGGGATTTCTAGCCCTTTTACAAACAGCAAGGAAAACATGAGTTTCAGCATGCTTCATACATTCAGTCTTCACACCTTATTTGTACAAACTCCCAGAGAGTTAAATAGGTATTTAAAGATGACATTTGCCTTAATGGGCCTGTTCAGTATTTTGTTTCCTGACTCTTAGGCTTGAGTTTGTGAATATTCAACAATCAAGGCATGTCAAATTAGTTCTAACTGTGTTTACTAAATTTCTTACATGGCTATTATTTTAAGCCGTAATATTAAAGATGCAGCATTTGTTATTCCTCTTCTTGCTTGTTTATACATCAATTGACACACATGAACTGTCCTTTCTTCTGGTCCTCTCTGTGATGCTATAGACTAGGGAAGGTGCTCTTTGGAGGAGAAGTGCTGAATAAACAAAGGCTGCACACCTGTCACTGCTGGGAAGGGAGAAAATGATTACCCCTTTAAGATGGAATCGATGTGTCTAGAGAAAATGGTGGTAAGTCAACCAGCAGTAAAGAATAGCCTAGTGCCCCGGAAGATGCAATAGATGAGAACTGCCACTAACTGTAAGGAATTTCTTTCAGGATTTTAAGACTGGGTCTTTACATCACTTGGTATGATTTAGTTATTTCCCCTAGAAAGACAGACTGCTTGAATCAGATAAGTCTATTCCCTCATCTAAGACCCTGAAGCCAAGAGAAAGATCTGTTCCCACATTCTTGCTAAAAAATACACTATTTTCTTATAGAAGGACTTCAGCAATGTGTCACAAGGGACTTAAGAAACATCTAAACCCTCTGCTACAGTAACCTGACTTCCAGAAATCTGTCCTAAGGAAACAACCAGAACTTTAGTCGAAGATTTTTATGCAAGGAAATTCATTTCAGTGTTATTTCTAACAGTGAAAGTTTGGGATCATCATATATGTTCAACAGGGAAGGAATTATTAACTAAATGATGGTATATCTATGTGTGAGAATTTTGGGCAGCCATTACAAAATCCAATTTTCAAGGATGATTTAATGACTTTGGAAATGTTCTTATTGTCATGTTAAGTAATGAAAGCAGGACACTAGTGGGAATACAAAGTGGTACAACCTCTGCGGGGGGAAACTTGGCAGGCTCTACCATACTTTCATGCACATTAGCCCTTTGACCCAGCAAAATCTACTTCAAGGAACCTACTCCAAAGATACACTAGCAAATACACAAAGTGTGGTCTCCACACTGCTGCTCACTGCAGCATTCTTTTTAATAGCAAAAGAGTAGGATTAACCCAAATGCCTATCATTAGGTGGCTGGTGGGATAAATTATTATATACACAAAATGGAGCCCTGTGCAGCTATAAAGGGAGCAAGGAAGAACTTTATGTACTTATTTGGAAAGATTGGCAGGATATTTTGTTAAGATAAAATCAAGATACAGAAAAAATTATGTAATAAGCTATGCTTTGTGTAAGAAAACCAAGTTCAGTTATTTTATTTTATTTAAAAAAAAAAAAAACGTTGTGAGTTTAGCTGTGGAATATGTGTCAGCTTGTCTCTATGTGATGTTTATCAAATCCTTAGATTAGTCCAGTGGTCCTCAACTGGGGGTGATTTTGCCTCCATGGAAACATATGGCAATGTCTAAAGACATATTTTGGTTGTTACAACTGCTGGGGGAGGAGGTGCTACTGGCATCTAGTGGATAGTGGGCCAGAGATGCTGCTGAACATATCAATGTGCAGGACAGTCCCACCACAAAGAATTATCTGGCCTGAAAATGTCAGTAGCTCTGGGGTTGAGAAATCCCGCATTAGCTCTTTCATCTTAGTTAGGCCAGGTCAGTACCATTTTCCACATCAGAATGTCACTGTCAAGATAGTATTGGTATTATTACTGAGAAGCTCTGTGATATACACACATATGCAGTATTCGTACATATTGGGATAAAGTGAGTATTAATTATATTAATGCTAAGAACTGAAATTTTCACAATTAGAGAAAAGATACCAATATAAAATCAAATATATTAATCCTAAATTTGAATGGGAAATACTAGCATGGACTCATTATTTGCCTCTTGTTAAAGATATGTATTTCCTAGCTCTGTCTAATCAAAAGGCCTAATTGTGAGACTGTGATCTCTGAATATTAACATCATTTCCCACTAAAGGCACCAGGGCTTCATGAATAAATGGCTGATTCTAGGAGCAAAATGTACAAAATGGAGCTGAGTCATCCTGCACAAATAAGAAGGAAACTTGGCCTTGACCACACCTAACAGTAGGGGAAGACTAAGAAACAGAACCCCCAAGTTGAAGTTCTATTCTTAAATCCCGAGGGTGAAATAAATGTTGGGAGGCAACTGTCCATTTCTGCCACAGCAGCATGAGGGAAGACAAATGAGTCTCTGGATCTGTATTCTTATATGGTAGCACCAGCCACATGTGGCTTTTGGGTATTGAAACCCAGTTATTCCAAACTGAGGTGTGATGTAAGTGTAAAATATGTGCTGGATTTTTCAATTTAGTATGAAAAAAGAAACTACAATATCACAGTAATTTTTATACTGATATTAAAATTATGTTTTGAAAATACTGTGTTAAATAAAACATGTTATTAACATTAATTTCACCTATTTATTTTTACTTTTTAAAAATGTGGCTAATAGAAAACCTAAAAGTATGCATGTGCCTCACAATGTATTTCTATTATATTTCTATTAGACAGTGCCACTGTCGAATAACCAGGTACAGGGTCTTCTGAAAGGTCCCAGGCTTGGGAAATGGGACACACATGGGAAATTTAGCAAGGTAGAGAAAAAAAAAGGAATAAAAAAGTTCAGAAAGGAAGGAAGAGAGAAAGAAAGTGATGGATAGAGAGGAAGAGGGAGGGATAAAGTGATGGAGGGAAGGAGGGAAAAAAGAGGAGGGAAAGAAAGAAGAGGGAAGGAAGGAAGGAGGGAAGGAAGGGAAGGGAAGGGAGGAGGGAAGGAGGGAAGGAAGGAGGGAGAGAGGAAGGAAGGAAGGGCTACCGAATGGGAGAAATTATTTACAAATCATATATCCAATAGAGGGCTTGTGTATCTGGAATATATTTTAAAAGTGTTATAACTCAATAATAATAAGAAAAATTTTAAAGTGGACAAAGGATTTGAAAAGACATTTCTCCCAAGAAGATATGCAATTGGCCAATAAGGACATGAAAAGATGCACAATATCATTTGTCTCAGAGAAATGCAAATCAAAACCATTTCTTATCCACTCGGATGGCTACAATAAAAGAGACATATAATAGCAAGTGTTAGCGAGGTTGTGGAGAAATCGGAACCCTCATCCTTTGCTTGTGAAATGTGAATTTGCTTCATGTGAAATTGTGCAACATCTTTGTAAAACAGTTGGGCTGTTCCTCAACTAATCAAAGGTAGAGTGGCCGTATGACCCAATAATTCTACTCAGAGGTATAAGAACAGGCAAATCTACAAGAACATAAAATAGATCAGTGATTGCCTGATGCTGAGCTGGGCATAGGGGAAATGGGATGGTTGCTAATGAGTACAGGGTTTCTTTTTGGGGTAAAGAAAAATGTTCTAAAATTGATTGTGGTGGTAGTTGCACAACCCTAAATACACTCAAAATCATTGAATCGTGTACTCTAAATGGGTGAATTGGGTGGTATGTGAGTTATATCTCAATAAAATTTTAGGGGGAAAAAATGAAACGAATGGGGTTTTACCAAACAAGTCATGAACTTGTAGTGAAAGAGAAAGAAGCTGATGGCTGACTCATTGGTCGCCACTGAAGGTCGCTGTGGCATCAACTCACAACTAAAAATCAAAGAGAAAAAATCCTGCTTTTCTAGTATGAACTATATTTCAGGGTTACCAAATAGGCTTACTGAAAGAGGGAAAGTTCTGTTATCAAGAATAATTCCAGCTGTTGATCAGAGGAAATGACAGACTTGTACCCCTGGTGAAATAACTGATTCAGGCCAAGGTCATCAATTGATGCTAACACCATTGATGGGAGCTGTACAGGCAAGGAACCAGGGTGACACACCTGAACCCGGTGATCAATCTTAGCATCACCAAAAGTGGAGCAACAAGACATCACATACCTCTAGATATAATGCAACGTGATGTGCACAGTATCGCCTATGAAGTGTGTTTGCTGAAAAATTCTATTGATCCTGAATATAATCAATCTAACCTTTAGTCTAATTACAGGAGTAAGAACAACCCTACTACCATGAGGATACAATGAGCCTAATCCAGAAAGTGTGGACATCCTGCAAGACAATCCCTCTGGCAGGCAATAAGTCAATGACAAGTGGAGGAAAAGAAAAAAAAAAAGAGGCTGAGGCGGGCGGATCACTTGAGGTCAGGAGTTCGAGACTAGCCTGGCTGGCATGGTGAAACCCCATCTCTATTAAAAATACAAAAAAATTAGCCAGGCGTCGTGGCGGGTGCCTGTAGTCCCAGCTACCTAGGAGGCTGAGGCAGGAGAGTGGCTTGAACCCGGGAGGCAGAGGTTGCAGTGAGCTGAGATCGCGCCATTACACTCCAGCCTGGACGACAGAGCAAGGCTCCATCTCAAAAAAAAAAAAAAAGAGGCAGTCTGTTCTAGATTAAAAGAGACTTAAGGGAATGACCAATTACAAAGTGCAAACCTTATCTGGATACCAGTTCAGTAAGTCAATGGTAAAGAGAGTTTTGAAACAAATTGGGAAATCTGAATATAAACAGTAAGGAATCACTGTTAATTATGTTAGGATGATAATGACTTTGCAGTAATGTAAAAAAAAAAGTCCTTATTTTTCTTCAACATGTACATTTGAGAAATAGCATAATAGTTGAATATGATTTAAGATATTGCAGCAAAGAAGTGGCAGGGGGTGGTGCTGGAATAGATGAAATAAATTGAGCAAGATGGTGTTAGTTATTAAAAGGGGGAGATGGTGGGTTCATTCTGCTTTTTTCCTTAGTGTTTTTGGGAATTTTTCATAATAAAACAGGATATATGAGTTAGAACATATTGGTTCTAAGGCACGTTGTAATGATGCAATCGATGATATAAGGAACATAAGCTCAAAAGCACATGTGTATTTGCCAGCTGACACATCGAGAAGCAAATTTTTAGAAAAGCCCTTCTAAGCATATTCAATTTTTATTTGTTTTTTGTTTTGTTTTTGGTTTTTTGACCTCTGTGAACCATTTTATTTGGGCTTAGGAAAATTGAAGCAACACAATAACTGTCTCAACAAATTCCTAGGTATTCACTGGGGGTAGAAGGTCCTCTATTCTTCCAGAAAATATGTAGATCTCCCCAGGGCACAGACCTTCCCACATTCATGCCTGAAGACTTACAGTTTTTCCTGCCTCCCCAGCTGACTCTAATATTCACCCCCAGTGGTTATGATCAACTTTGTTTTAAACCTTTGAAGAAAAGAAAATTCCTTCCCTAAAAGTTTCCACAATCACATTTCAATGACGTTTCTCAGTTTGGACTCCACTTTGATATTATTATATATAGATCCTATATCTTCAAATTGTAAAATGCTGATCACCTGAGCAAGTAGAGAAAGTATTCTAGATTCAAGGGGAGGTGGAGCCAGGTTTAAATTATGAGTATATTTAAAATAACAGATTACAAATGAATGTTATGATTTTTTTCAATGACTTCTGGTTTGGGGGGTTCCAGATAATTAGCATGCATTACAGAAGAGTTTCTCTTTTCATCTTTGAATATAGAGCAAGAGATGGGTGTGAGGGGCATGAGGTCACAAGTCCCAGCTAGGCTACAAGAGTTGTTGATGTTGGTGGATTGACCTCTCTTGACCTTAGTCCCCTCTGAGAATGGAAAGAACAGCATTCCCTTTATCTGTCTCCTGCTTTGCCTGAAGCTTGAAAGAAATAATGTATGTGAAAACGTTCTCAGAACTATAAAGGGCTTATACTTATTTTTAAAATATATTCTCCAAGTAGATATTGTTTTTCTCTAATCAACATCTCTTATTTCCCAATTCCACATCTAGAATTGTTCTTAAACCACTCTGGGACACTGTTTAAATAAGACTCTGAGAGTAGATTATATTTTCCACTACAGATTATTTACCTTTCTATTTACTGTGCAGCAAGCATTAAAGAGAAGATTTTTCTCCTAACTTAAAAAAGTTTAATTTTAATACTATAAAATTCAAACATATTATTTCTGGAATATTATTTGAGTCCTGGAGATTTTAAGCATTTTGTAGTTCTCTGCCAAAGTCCTACTTAATTTAAACATACTATATAATTTGGCTTTAATCTCGAAATGTCCAATTTTAAATATTGTTAATGGTCGCCCTGGCCTGTGTTTCCTCTGTTAAGGCAGATCTTTCATGGTACAGACAGCAAGGATTGGAGACCTGAACAGTAAAGCCTCCACATTAATCTTCCAGGGCTGCAGCCAAACAACACGGCTTTGCTTGAAGTGGTCAGTATAAAATTTTTATTTGTACTTAGTGACTCCTGAAAATGTATTCAAAATTTACTCTCTTGGTCTCTTACCACGGCAGGTTAGAAGCTGCTAAGACAAACACGAGATCTTCTGAGCGCGCCAGCCCATCCATCTGCACCAGTAACTCTGTCTTCATCCGCAGGCTTCCTTCATGTTCTCCCCTACAGAGAGACAACACGTGATTCTCGTAAGTGTCAGAGCCTTCGCCCTCATGTCAAGAGCAGCATTCACAGCAATGTCCCTGTGACTGTAGAACAGTTTCTGTTCTGATGGCCAATGGAGCCATTCATACTAGAGTTAGAGAAAACGAGCAATTTGCTGTTATTTTTACATACAGCGTGATAGAAAGCAAGTAAATGAATATAATGATGGTATTTGAAAGAAAACCAAAGGCAGGCAGTGAGCTGGAGAAAATAACTAAAGGGTCCACAGTCCCACTGGTAGATTAAATGCAGCCCAACTGTGTCTACCTGCAGCATTATTTACCTCTTTAAAAATGACATAATTGAGGATAATCCCTCTCACTTACATAGCACACAAGAAAGTACTTTCACACCTTCAACCTCCTGAGTAGCTGGGACCTCAGGCACAAGTCCCTTGCCTGGCTAGGTATATGTTTGTTTAGGATCTGTGCCCCTTAATACTCAACTACCTTTGCCTAAGAGAGAAGACCCTCTCTCAGTATATATACATATATATGTGTGTGTGTGTGTGTGTGTGTGTGTGTATGTGTATATATATATATAATTTATTTATTATATATTATAAGCTTAATATATAATTAGCATTTGCCCATATATTTGCTATGTGTTTAATTATCATTTGCCCATAACTATAATTCCTCTAACATAATATGATCAAAGAAGTCTTCAGAGCACCCATCCTTATTTCCTGACCCTTTGAAGACTCTAATTTTAGAGTCTTTGATCCCAGACAGGGAAATGGAAATTCGGGGCAGAACCTGGAGCACACACAAGGATAGCAGATGAAGAGTTTTCACATTAGCCCGATGAAGGCTGTGGGAAACTGGGGACAGAGATCGACAAAACACATGTAACAGCAAGTGCATAGGGAGACCTGGTCTTTGTAGAGTGACTATGAGGGTGGGCTGATGCATTCCCTTCTGGGTGCCTGTGCAGTTGCCTGCTCCTGTCAGGCCTAGTATAGAAAGCAGAGTGCTCCAGCCTGGGGCTGACAAGCACTAGCTCCAGTTAAGCTGAGGAAAATGTCCTGTTTCAATCAATTACATGAATCCCGTATATTACTTGGGTACATCTTTATGGTTGCTTTTCCCTGCCGGGAAAATGGTTTCCAATGAGTAAAATTTCATAAATTATATTCTAGTTATATGTCCAACAAGCTAATTAATTGTGTTTTATTATTATTACTTCTGCCTTGATGATAGACCATTAACAGTCATTAATAAATGCAGCTGTGTTGAGATTTCTCAGAGATCTGTTTTTTCAAGCCAGGGGTGCCAGATTTAGTAAAAAGCTTCAGTGGAAAATACCACTGATCAAGACAGAAAGCTGATCTTAAAAACGAACGAACAAAAAGCACAACACTACTCTGGCTTTTGGAAGCACAAACGGAAGGCTTATTACAGTCTGAGAAGTGTTCCTTCCTGCTGAGGACATTCGGTGACACTCAATCTTTAGAGATAATATATGTGACATATTTAAAGTCAGCCCTGCTGAGCCATAACCTGATGCCACAGAGAAGTGGTGTTTTCCCAGGCTTCACACACTGTCGAGGACTGCCTCTCAGGAGTGAAGTACAGACGTGGCCCTGCACAGCGGCTGAGTGGGCAAGCCTCATTCCCCAGGGGCAGCCCCTCTGGCTCCAGAGGAGGCCATCACAGCGGCTATTTTCAGCCAGCAAGACCGATATGGCAGCCTGGGATCCTGGGGCTAGAGGATCTTCAGGTCTGAAAACCACTCTGTGGGGAACGGGGGAAGGGAGAATGGCATTTCCTCCGGTTATAAAAACTACTTAAATCAGCTATTCAGTTAACAGGATCTAATTTAAAGACCTTTCCATGTGTCTGCAAAAAATTTGTGGGCTTATTAATAGACTCATTCTGCTAGTAAATGTCGATGGGCTTCCGACCATCAAACACACTTACAAGAGGGGAGAAACGATGACCAAAAAAAAAAGCAACAACAACAACAAAAACCCCAACCCTGTCTGTTACCCAGGAGCTGTGCCTCTCTGACTCATCAGCGACTCCAGCTCGTCCAGGAAGATCGTGGATGGGGCGTGGTAGCGGGCAAGCTCAAATAACACCTGGGTGGGGGAAAAGCAAACAAGTGTTCATGCTTAGACTTAAAGTCCTCAGATGCTCCCAGAGAGTAAAAACTTAGAATGACTATAATAATAAGTGTTTATGCTGCACTCTGTTATTTCACAATAACTTTATAATCATTACAATCATTTCTTCCTACCTCCACCCCGGGGGGTTGGATGGTCCAATTATTTCCATTTATCACTTGATAAAATTGGAGGCAGAGAGTAGGTGGTTACTCCAAGGTTACTAATCATAAATATGAGAGCTTCAGATAAAATTAGGTTCCCAAGCTTGCAGTCGGCCAGTTAACCCGTGAAACACCCTGCCAATAATATGTTCCATATGGACACAAGAGCCTTGGAATATGTATAATCATTTGATAATTCTTCCCTTAATCTTTGGGAACAATGGGAAGTTATTCTCAGAAGAAAGGATTTCAGGGGAAGGATTGGGTTCCCATCATGGGTAACAAGGCTGACAAATTTAGCCCCTTTGTGTTCTCCAAATTACTCCATCGTCTTCCCACACTACCTCAACAAGGCTGCTTGGTAAGCTTAGGTACTAGAAGGCAATTCTCGATTGAATACGATGTTCTATTTGAGAATAAAATAAAATAAAATAAAATATTATAGACTGAACAAGAACAGGAAAGCAACCAGCAAAAGAACAGACATATAAAAAAAATAAAGAGCTCTAAAGGGAGATGTGGTGATGAATAGAATATAACAACCTAAACCTTTATTTTTTTAACCCTGAAACTGATCTCTTGAGCATCATATACAATCCTTCACTGATTGATGGGAAAAAACAGTGGAGATTTAGAAAAGAACAGAGATTCTTTAATAGGCATGGGGGATTTATTCTCCATGTCACTTAGCACTAGCAAGCCATCACAGAATTAGAGGGAAAGGGTTCTGAAAAAGTCAGGTTGTGGTTTTCACGAGCAGCAGCAGCTCATCCCTTACAGGTCTTCCTGTCACTGAATAGGAAATACCTCACCTTCCCCACTGCTCGTGGGTACATTCAAGCGCATGCACCAGCATCTCCCTTTTACAGAATCCTGTTTTATTGGAACAATTGGCTGAGTTTAATGAACTGAGAGAACAATGGCAATGTTGGGGCATTCATCACGATGCCTTTCAGATACAATGGAGACCACCTAATTCAGGGCAAATAACTTTCCATCCTTGTCACACACATACACAAAGAAGCCCAAATATACTTGATATTAAGGGTGATTACGACAGTGGCAATCTACCCAATGAGAAATGAAATATTAGAATATAAAACCCATACATGTTTTTAAGGTGCTCACTAAAGGCAGAAGAGAGATCAAGAGCTTCTGCTAGACCAAACACCCAGTTGGAAGGAGAACCACGCCTGGAGTCTAGGCATTCATACTGCCCTCTGCATTGCTCTTTCCACTCCCAGGGAACATACAGAATCATGGGTAAGTGTTTCTGGAAGCATTAGTCTAAAATTTTCAGAGGAACCTGGAGGAAGTTAAATCATACAACTGGGGGGCAGGGCGGGGCGCGGTGGCTCACGCTTGTAATCCCAGCACTTTGGGAGGCCGAGGCGGGCGGATCACGAGGTCAGGAGATCAAGACCACGGTGAAACCCCGTCTCTACTAAAAATACAAAACATTAGCTGGGCGTGGTGGCGGGCGCCTGTAGTCCCAGCTACTTGGAGAGGCTGAGGCAGGAGAATGGCGTGAACCTGCGAGGCGGAGCTTGCAGTGAGCCGAGATCGCACCACTGCACTCCAGCCTGGGCTACAGAGCCAGACTCCGTCTCAAAAAAAAAAAGAAAGATGTAAGCATCAACAGATGTATGCATTTGTTAAAGAGACCACTCAACTATTCAGTAGCGATCAGCTCCTAAGAGGCACAAACATTAGTAGGGGAGGGAGGAACATAACCCAATGGTTCCCTATAAATAACTCTTTAATTGGAATAGAAAGAGAAACAAATGGTAGAAAAAGCTTCCCTGCTTTAGGGGAAGGTCCCGAAGGGTTTGCTTTCTTTGAAACCTTCACAATAAGGAGCCTGACAGCATGATCAAGATTGTCCAGTTGAGGATCTTCCCAAAAGCTCAGAAAATAAAGAGAAAATGATGTAATTTCTGAAAGGAAATGAGACGAGCTCCCTCGAGGTTAGCAGAGTTTATCTGTTTCTTCTGGAATTATTTTTTAAAATATCCAAAATAAAAATGCATGTCACAAAAGGATATAATTATTTTCTAAACCTTTCAAAAGTTGCTCAAGTTCATTCAGAATCAAAGAAATACATATTCGAGCACTGAAATATTGAAATGCATGTTTAATCACGGAAATACACTATTACTTTTCACTATTAGACTGACAAATGTTTATTTTAAAAAATATATTGGTGTGCTCGCCAGGGTGTGGAGAAGCAAACACACTCATGAACCATTGATGGGACTGTAAGTGGGTACAACCCTGTTGGCAAGCAATCTGGCAATTGGTGATGTCTACTCCCTCTGGCTTGGCGATTCTACTTCATACAAATTGTCCCATACTATATGGGCAAAAACGTGTACATATAAGACTGCCCACTCTAGCTTTGTTCATAATAGCAAGAGACTAGAAACAATCTAAAGGCCCATCAAGCAAAGACTGGTTAAATACGTTTTGGTACATTTATGCAATGAACTACCATATGGACACATAAAAGAACATGCTTTATCTATAATAGTGTGGAACAATATCCAAGTTATATATATCAAGTTGGGGGAAAAGCCAGGTATAAAAGGGAACATATAGTATGTTCCTACTTGCATTTAGAAAGGCAGGGAGAAGCTAGGCATGGTGGCTTATGCCTGTAATCCCAGCATTTTGGGAGCCTGAGGCAGGAGGATTGCTTGAGGCCAAGAGTTCAAGAGGAGCCTGGGCAACATGGTGAAACCTGGTTTCTACAAAAAATACAAAAATTAGCTGGGCTTGGTGGTGTGCACCTATAGTCTCAGCTACTGGGGAGGCTGAGGTGGGAAGATTACTTGAGCCCAGGAGGTCGAGGCTGCAGTCAGCTGTGATAGTGCCTCTGCACTTTGGCCTGGGTGCCTGGGTGACAGAGCAAGACCCTGCCTCAAAACAAAACAACACCCAAAAGAAACAGTTGTTGATGCTAACGTAGATAATAGATAAATGTTCTGCAGGGCTGCTCCAGCAACTGTTAATAGTAGTTGCCGCTGCAGAGAGGGCTCAGGATTCTATATATCCTCTTATACGTTTTTTTTTTTTAAAGGCTAGTTACTTTTAAAATATATAGTAAAAGAAAGGAAGAGGCTGGGCACGGTGGCTCATGCCTGTAATCCCAGCACTTTGGGAGGCCGAGGTAGGCAGATCACAAGGTTAGGAGTTTGAGACCAGCCTGGCCAATATGGTGAAACCCTGTCTCTACTAAAAATACAAAAAGCCAGGCATAGTGGGGGGTGCCTGTAGTCCCAGCTACTTGGGAGGCTGAGGCAGGAGAGTCACTTGACAGAGGTTGCAGTTAGCCGAGAATGCACCACTGCACTCCAGCCTGGGTGACAGAGCAAGACTCTGTTAAAAAAAAAAAAAAAAAAAAGGAAGAAATCGGAAGAGGAATTGTTTCCTCACTCTTTTTTTTCTTTTTAATTTTTTTTTTTTTTTTGCTCCCACTCCACCGGGACTTTTCTTCACTCTTAGAATCCTAACAAAATAATACTGAACCAGAGGAAAACTTTAAGTAAATACAATGCTCGCACAGGATGGAGAATTCTTGTTAATTGACTTTTCTGGCTATTCAACATTAAACCAGAAAATCCATGTAACTTCAATCTTTGTTAGGAATATTATAAACTTTCTGAGTTTCCGCTTCTGCCTAGGTAAGTCCTGTCCCAAGAATATGTCACCTTCCTTCATGCACCTTGCAGTGTCTTGTGCTCGTGGTTCCAAACACCACTTTTCATGACAGGAGATGAACCTAAACTAATTCTGGGTGGTATCTTTTAAGAGTTTTGTTGTTATTCAGCATATAGAAATGATTTAAAAAAAAAAAAAAAGACTTCAGGGTGATAAAAATTCTAGTTAGATGAATTTCAGCTACAGTCGTCTCTAGGCATATGGAAGAGATTGGTTCCAGAACCTCTCCCTGTTCCCCTCGACACTCTTCCCCGTACCAAAATCTGTGCATATTAAGTTGGGGGGAAAGCCAGGTACAAAAGGGAACATATAGTATGTTCCTACTTGTATTTAGAAAGGCAGGGAGAAGCTAGGCATGGTGGCTCATGCCTGTAATCTCAGCATTTTGGGAGCCCAAGGTGGGAGGATTGCTTGAGCCCAAGAGTTCAAGAGGAGCCTGGGCAACATGGTGAAACCTGGTTTCTACAAAAAATACAAAAATTAGCTGGGCTTGGTGGTATGCACCTATAGTCTCAGCTACTGGGGAGTCCCACAGTCGATCCTGGGAAACCCACATATACTTGGGTTTTGCATCCTGTGAATACTGTATTTTGTTGAAAAAAATTCCCCATATAAGTAGACCCGTGCAGTTGAAGGGCCAACTGTTGTTCAAGGGCCAACCGTAACTGAACCTCCAGCTAACTAAAATCACATGGAACCATAACTGTAGGTGCAGCTAAATTCAAGCCCCATCTTCGGAACTGGCACTGAGTTAGATGCAAGATGAAGAAAAAACAAGTAGAAGATATCAATGTAGATTTCCACAAATTACCATCTTGAATGGGTAACAAGAATTTATATAAGCTTACATATTTGCAACAACTTGAAAATGATATCAAGGTAATAGATAATAGGTTATTTTAGGAAAATCAATCCTTTAAACATATTCTATTATGACTTCCAAATAGGCCATCATATTTTGAAAGAGTCATCTAAGGGAATGTAATTTAAGCATAATTTGTTAATCACTTTTCGGAAAATACGTAATATTTTATATTCACTTATATTGATTACATATCTGCCATTCTACAGAGGGTGATAGTTTAACAGGATTTCAAAGAAGGACCTGTCTTACACTGGGACTTAAACCATAAATGGAAGTGCTCTTAATGTCATTGGAAGATTCAGTACCATTTTATAATACAAAATATAACATCAACTATAAATGTGACATTGTAAAGATGGAAATAACCTCTGAAAGAAAGCAAAAAATCACAGCGCGGTGGCCTGTAATCCCAGCACTTTGAAAGACCGAGGCAGGTGGATCACCTGAGGTCAGGAGTTCGAGACCAGCCTGGCCAACATGGTAAAACCCCCTTTTTACTAAAAATACAAAAAAAAAAATTAGCTGGGCATCGTGGCAGGCACTGTAATCCCAGCTATTCGCGAGGCTGAGGCAGGAGAATTGCTTGAACCCGGGAGGCAGAGGTTGCAGTGAGCCGAGATCACGCCATTGCACTCCAGCCTTGGGGACAAGAGCGAGACTTCATCTAAAAAAAAAAACAAAAACAAAAACAAAAAATCTTACAGGCTGTGGGCACTATGGAAGCAAAGGTGCTCAGAACATCTGAAAGAATAATGAAGTTTAAAGTTTATTGATTCTTTCTTAGATTATTTAGCATAGGGACTAACATACAGTAGTAGCCTCTCAATAAATGTTAACCAAATATAGTGTACATGTTAAATAATAAATGCTTCTTGAATGAAGAAAAAATACGCCACGTCAGAGATTTTTCCCCCCAGCTTTCATGCCTAAATTGCATGAATCAAAAAATAGCTGTTGATCAAATTCCCAAAGGAAGGGAGATCATGTTTTGCTGATGGGGGCACAATTAACATCCGTACGTAATAGACAATCCATTTCCCAAGCTGCTGGTGATCAAGAACCAGGAGTGAATCTAACATAAAATCACCTAAAAGCAAAGAAGCTCTGACATCATTTTGTACCACCGCATTACACTAGAACTTATTTTTAAAAACAAAATTCAGAATTCCTACCCGAACGAGTTTTTCTGAATCCCCTCTCCATTTGCTGACAATGGTGGATGCAGAAATGTTAAAGAAGGTTGTTTTACATTCAGTGGCCACAGCTTTGGCCAGTAAAGTCTTTCCTGTACCTAAAGAGAGACACATAAAAGATGGGCAGGCATTTCAACTCCATCCCCCTGCTTATAGACAGAAGTCAGTTTCACACACAAGGAAGGAAGTGACTGCTCAGCTCTCGTGTGCCCCAGTCCTGAAGTGAGGACAGAAGGGGCAACTCATCCTCTGCACACACACTTAACACCGACATCAAAATAGGAAGCTGTGTTTACCTGGAGGGCCATACAGCAGTAGTCCTTTCCAGGGGGAAAGAATTCCTGTAAATAGTTGTGGATACTATGGAAACAAGGAACAAGGATGAGGTTTGGTACCAACACATCAGCCTGCATACTCTCAGTACAGACAAGCCAGGAAAGGTGAAGTGAAAGCAGCACAGCTTTAAGATTCAGGGCTCCCTTTTTTGCTTAAGGTCACCTGCTTCTGACTGAAATAAACAAATTTTATTCATCCCAATTTTATTTTCACGTTTGAATGCCTGACTTAATTTTTGTGGCTTTTTAAAAGAGCAATTTTTTTGGAAGAAAAGGTATATGTAGGTACTCTTCCTCTCCGTTAAACAGTTATTTCTTATATGCATAACATCATTTTCCCCAGACTTCTATATGGAGAGCATTTGGCAATCTTTTAAATGTTGTAAAGCAGGTATGAACTTTAAAATACATACTAGAACCAATCAGTAAAGGTTTATTTGAATCAAGTACAGAGCTATGGTGAAACCTGTTTTGGAAGTTGGGAATATTCAGGGGCAAACGCATTAAGAGACACCAACTCTGAACAGGGCATGTGTAGCCTTCAGGAAGTCTCTCCCATTAGTTCAAGTTCAAACAATCTGGGGAATGTGGGTGTCAAGGGTTGGTAGAGAATGGGGGAGACGGTGTGGCAAGGAATATTAGTAAAATGAAAACTAGCTATTAGTTTCTTGCTAATCCTGATGTCAAATCTCCACACATATGGAGCTTGTAATGCCATGGAGAGAACAAATCCAGGGAATTTCAGTGAGATGTTCTATCCTTTTTAAAAGTTTTATGCTATAGTTCCACTTAGAGGAAAAGGCGAGTAAATTTCTATTAATTCTGAACACCAATGTATTTCTTACCCCTAAGTCTGAACACAGAAAGAAAGAGGGGGAAAAGAGAACCCAAATGTATTGATTTTTGTCTCTTTAGAGGAAAGCATCCAAAAATCAGGGGCCACATGGGCTCAGTGGTTTAAGACTAAATAGGTTATTCAATAAAATAAATTCATAATCCTGACAGCAGGAGATTACAGAAAATGGCCACAAATTATTTGTAGCTCCTTTCATCAAGAAGTGGAGCCTGTTTCTCCAACATTTGAATCTGGGCCTGGCCTTGTGACTTTGGCCAGTGGGACATTAGCAAATGTTAAGAGACTTGAAAATATAAGACTAGCAAAAAAATATAAGAGGCATGAAAGATGCTTGTGAATTAGAACTTTCCCTTTCTTGCCTCTTTCTGGGAACCCGCTGCCACCATGTGAACAGGACTGGGCTTTCCTGCTAGAGGATGAGAGGCCACATGGAGAGACACCTTGGCTGTACTGCTTGTCCCAGCCTTTTCAGTCTCTCCATCTTTTCCAGCTACTCTGGCTGATGGCTCAGACCTGTGATTGAGCCCAGCCAAGAATACCACGTGGAAAAGAGATGAGCCAGCCCAGCTGAGACCAGCTCCAACTGCCTACCCACAGAATTACAAATTATTGTCTTAAGGCACTAACTTGTGGGGTGGTCTGTTATACAACAAAAGCTAAGTTATCACTTACCTCCTCATCACCCCATTTGTAAATCAAACATGGAGAGTATTGTTTTTCTATTTTTCTACCCAGTTTGTAAACTGCACAGAGATTTGTCAGTAATAAGTAATGAGCACAACAGGCTGGCTTTGCTGGTCACTGCCCTGGAATGGGCTGTTCAGTCTTCACAACCCACCAGAAGCAAAGCCCCAGATGATCCTGGGGAGGGTAGGTCGGGGGGGGGGGTGGGGGTGTAAAGGAAGGATCTGTGGAAACAAAGTGAGAGATTCTCCCCTACCAGAGGTATTTCTGCAACAATAAGAATATTTTTAAGGGAGCAGGCTAATTTGAATCAATCTGACAAATCATGTATACATGTATAGATCTTAAAGTTTCACTTAGCTCAGACACCTGTCTTGAACTAATATGTAACATGATTTTAAATGATCTAGAATGGACTAGGTTTTGGTGCTGCAGGGTTGAGAAAGTGTGGTGACACAAGCAAAAAGTTAACGTGTGGACAGAAAATCATCCTGCCTTTCCCTTCCTGATAGGTGTGTGACATACAGCTTGTCCAATGGATAGTGAATGGAAATAACCCCCAAGAGGCTTCCCATCCTTACCCTTATAGGATACACAACAGCTTCTTTGACTAACTGCTTGGCTGCATCAAGTCCAATAATGTCATTCCACTTTATGTTTGGATTATGGAGATAAATGTCCTGCAATGCACATTTGATCATTTTGTTAAAACTGATGCTTCCCTCTACAGCTGTAATCAACTTGGGAGCAGCAGAATACTTGACTTACAATAGGATATAAAGTGCTGGTGATAAAAACTGTGCATATTAGATACATTGTAATTTTGGGTTAGTTCACCAAAGGCATGCCATGAAAATATTCAATGATTTTCCCTGAATAAGACATTGATAACACAGTATGGTACTTTTCAGGGAGAAAAAAAAATCTCCTAGCAACGGACTCTACCTGTTTTCAGTCGATAGCAAACCATGCTGATTTATAACCATAATTAAAGAAGCTACAGAATATGCCTTCAACTTACATTAGGTTTTACCGTGAAACATAGTTCCTAGCCAGTGCCTGGCCTTGCTCTTGTTCCTTGATCTCACAAACACTTTCTTAATTTGTTGCATAAAAGAGATAATGCTCCTCTGAAACCAATTTCTCTTTTTTCCCTAGTGATCATTCCCTACTTCCAGCAGGAGCAATTGCTTCTACAAAATTCAAGGAAGCCGACAACCGAGTGAAAGTGCAGTTTCCCCCCTCTTATAGTAGAGCCCTGTAGCAACCATCTAGGGTAATCAATTAAGGTAGCTTTTACTGATAACTAATTTACAGTTTCCAAACTTCAATTTCACCAGACGCCTCAGAGCAGTCACTAAGGGGCTTTCTCAGTAGGAGCTGTTTCAGGAAAACTGAATATCTAGAGTGTTTCCTCAAAAAAGCCCGAAAAACCTTCTTTCCAAAGTCATTCTGAGTGACTACAGAAAAAATCTGAAACTATTATTATATTTATATAATTTTTAATAAGTAATATATGCACATGGACCAAAAATATAAATGCATTTTTTAAATGCTAGTGAGATGTTTGTGCTACTCCTGCTCCCCACCCATCCAGATCCCTCCACCATAGGTAGTTCATTTTTATTTTTAATTTTTCTTCAAACGGGATCTCACTCTGTAGCCCAGGCTGGAGGGCGGTGGCATGATCACCAGTCACTGCAGCCTCAACCTCCTGGGCTCAAGCAATCCTCCCACCTCAGTCCCCCAAGGAGGCACACACCACTATGCCCAGCTAATTTTTTCATTTTTTGTAGACACGGGGTCTCACTGTGTTGCCCAGTCTCTAACTCCTGGACACAAGTGATCCTTCTGCCTCAGCCTCCCAAAGTGCTGAGATTACAGGTGTGAGCCACTGCACCCAGCCAACTTTCACTTTTATTAGAGAAAGTTCTTGTTTGTTTGTTTGTTTTTTTCTGAGATGGAGTCTCACTCTGTCACCCAGGCTACAGTGCAGCAACCTTCGCCTCCCAGGTTCAAGTGATTCTCATGCCTCAGCCTCCCAGGTAGCTAGGACTACCAGCAAACACCACCATACCCAGCTAATGGGGTCTCTAGAAATGGTCTCTGGGCATAAGGAAGAGATTGGTTCCAGAACCTCTCCCTGTTCCCCCTGACACTCTCCCCCTTACCAAAATCTGTGCATACTCGAGTTCTACAGTCGATCCTGGGAAACCCACATATACCAGCTAATGGTCTCTAGAAATGGGGTCTCGTTATGTTGCCCAGGCTGTTCTCCAACTCCTGGCTAATGTTTTGTATTTTCAGTAGAGATGAGTTTTTGCCATGTTGGCCAGGCTGGTCTCAAACTCCTGGCCTCAAGTGATCTACCCACCTCAGTCTCCCAAAGTGCTAGGATTATAGGTGCGAGCCACTGCACCTGGTCTAGAGAAAGTATTTATACAAGAACTTTGGTCATGCATGATATTTATAATCCATCCTTGCATAGAATGGTAGAGAAAGGACTCAGTCTTCCTTATTCTGTCTTTAGAGCCTGGATCTACATGCAGGCCCACCAGCCACTCACATTCTTATTACCATCCTTTCTTAGGGAAATCTCAGCACACAAGGAAGATTCATTTACCTAGGTATTCAAGGCATCCATAGATAACAGCAGTATTTCTTGCCCGTTTCTAGAGTTGAGTTCCACAAGGTAATGTTTAATTTCCCAACTGACAGTTTCTCCTTATATCAATCCAAAGTTAACAGTCAGAATTCAACAGGACTACCTCATAAGGTGGTGCGCTCTCTGTCACTGTAAGCATTCAAGCAGGAGCAGGGTTTCTACCTCCTATGCTACTATAGAAAGGATTCCAGATGGAATCATCTCAGGCCACTTCCACTCTATAGTTCTATCCTCATAGTCATGTTACCCTTTTGCAAAAATGGTAATGAGACTTAATTTGGGGTTACTGCAGCCTGGCTCAGTCCCTCATCCCCTCTCACTGGTAAAAACCTCATAGATGGTCTCCCCATCTCCTTTTCTTTGCTATTCATTCATCTCACTGTCATAGAACAAGCCATCCACAAGCACATGGGATGATCCCTTCCTCCGATGGATGCCTTTCTAAGGTCCCTTCTTCTATAGGCGTGTTCTCAGCCCTGGGTACTGCTCACGGCACCCTTCCTCAGGAACCCTGCCTCTCTCCACCCATTCACCACCACTCCCTGCTGCTTAGGTGGCTCACGGGAAATGTGCACAAACTGCAATCTCTCATGGATGTGCCTATGCCCAGAACAGCTCCTAGCCTCCCTCTTCCACTTTTTCCCTTAGCGATTTCCTATCTTCTTGCCTAACACTTTCCCCACTCCTCCCTCCTTCATGTTCTCAAAGTGCACCTTGCCCCTGGGATGAGAAACTCTTAAGGGCAAGGACTATGCTCTGACTCGTTCACCTTTGTGTCTCCAGTCCGCAGCACACACCTGACACATAAGAGGCGTACAGGAAACAACTGCTGAGCTGAACAGAGACAGCTCAGGAGCCCTTAGCTTCTCAGAAGAGCTGTGAATTTTGGGGATCATTTTAAACCCCCCTCTGAGCCTGCCTAGGTTTCAGTCTTCAATTAAATATGAAGCAATAGAAATTAGAAAAATATCCTATAACTCAGGAATCTATTTTATTTCCCAGGAACTTGCCCAAAGTCACACAGCTAGCAAGAGAAGGATCTAGAAATCAAAGGCAGGTCGGCTAATTCCAAAGCCTTTTCTTCACTGCCTTCTGGTTCCACAGCGCAAGCTGGGAAAGTCCATAATCTGGATGGTAGTCTTTCCTGCTAATTGTGTTTTTCATGGAGATTTTCAATGATGATATCATCAGACTCCCGACGTCTCTATTTCTAGGCTCTGACTTTTTAAATCAGATGCAGACATACTCTTTTCTTCTTTAAGAGGCTTTCTTTCCTTGACTCTTGGCTCTGCTGTAAAACCTTTCACCTGTCCCTTCATTCCTAAGTCTTTTTCTCTCTCGGTTTTCTTGGCCTCTATCATGAGATGGTGGGCTTTTTATATTGTAATTTTATGATCCTATAATTTATTTATCATGCATTATTGTGCCTCTAAACAATATGAGTGCCTTCGCAAGTGGGGGCACTTTATAAATAAATGATCATATTTATTGTTATTAATAAAAGAAGCAGCCCACAAAACTCCAGAAGCCCCAGCCCGCCTCCGTAAATTTGTGAATTGAATATCAGATCTTACCCGGCTCACCACCGCTGCCAATTCTCGCATCTCACTGTTCATGCCAATAAATGCACTCAGAGGTTTCAGCAGTCGTTCCTGGTGAGAGGAGCGGAAAGGCTCACATTACAATATTGCTTCATAATTTAGGAAGAAACCCCGGGCATGCACAGGTCTCGGTGAAACAAATGATGGCAGGTGGCTACGGCCTTTGACTTGATCTCAAGGTTTCACTGTACTCAAAATTATATTTCCAGAGTTCATCTGGATGTTGGCAGTTTGAAAGATGAATGTGTCACATCTTCGCCACTTACTGAGGGGTCTGGATTACGGTCGAAGGTGTTCAAGGCAAGTTCACTGGTTGTTCCCTTGTTGGCATCTGTGAGCAGCCCTCGGAAGTCAATGCTTTGGCCCTGAAAGGAAGGAATGGTTATTTATGCCATGAGAACATAAGAGAAGACTCTTCTTAATAACTCAGTTATTAAGAAGTATATAGGGCAAACTTCAAGTTAAGCTTTAAAAAGAACCAGCACTAGTATTAAACATGATGATTTCCTCAAGTTGGAGCACCTTAAAAAATTGTAAGTACATTTTCCAGAATGAAGTGGATTTGAATAAAAACTCATGAGTATTTCTCAGTTCCTGACACAGACCATCTGCTTCCTCCCTTATATGTTGACTACCCCTGTATGGTCTTATCCTTTTAAAATATTACAAAGAAAGAACTCATTGGCACACCAGTAATGAGAGTTCCTGTCTATGGATTGTGATACACGTTCATCACTCAATAGAGTGCTGGGTACAAAATAATTGTGCAAGGTTCTTTGTGAGAACTATTTCTTTTTTGTTATTTTTGTATATAATTTGTATAAATTTATTGGGTATAAGTGTAATTAATGTAATTTCCACCAACAATGTATGAGTTCCCTTTTCTCCATATCCTGTGAGGATTATTTCTAATCCTTTTTTTTCTTTTTTTTCTTTAAGAGACAGGCAGGATCTCACTCTGTCATGCAGTGGCATAATCTTAGCTCACCGCAGCCTTAAACTTCTGGGCTCAAGGGATCCTCCCACCTCAGCCTCCCAAAGAGCTGGGACTACAGGTGTGCGCCACTACTCTCGGCTAATTTAAAAAAATTTTTGTAGAAGTGGAGTCTTGTTATGTTGCTCAGGCTGGTCTCCCAACTCCTGACCTCAAGTTATCCTCCCACCTTAGCCTCCCAAAGGGCTGGGATTATAGGTGTGTGCCAGCATACCCAGCCTGCTTCTAATTCTTATAACACTTCTGTTAGTCAGGATTGACATCCTGGCTTCATAGATGTGGGAGTAAGTCCAGAGAGGTTAAGTAATTTGCCCAGGGCCACACAGCTAATAAATGGCTTAAGGCCAGAATTCAAACCCACTTAATCTCTCTCCCAACCCATGATCCTTCCAATGTCACCCTGTCCCCCTTAGAGGTAAGAAGGAAAAAGCAAGGATGCACACACACACACACACACACAAAATAATAGTTAACATTTATGGAGTGTTTATTATGTGCTAGGCACTGCACCAAGGCTCTCGTTTCATCATGAGGCTTAAAGTAGACACTATGATTATTTCCATTTTACAGATGAGAGAAATGAGGCTTGGAGAAATTATAAAACAACTTGCCCAAAGTTACATAGTGGGGGAGCATCTGAGCCAGGTTTTGAATCTAGACAGGTTGACTCTGAAGCCTATGCCCTCAAGAACAACATAACTACTAAATTTGCAGGGAGGGTGTCCTAAAGCTTGGATTCTGATGTAGTAAGGATGTGTGCCCCCTCCAAATCTCATATTGAAATGTGATCCCCAGTGTTGGAGGTGGGCCTGGTGGGAGGTGTTTGGGTCATTGGGGAGGAACTCTCATGAAAGGCTTGGTGCTCTCACCACTGTAACAAGTGAGTTCTCACTCTGTTAGTTCACGAGGGACCTGGTTGTTTATAAGAGCCAGTCATCTCCCTCCCTTCTTGTTCCCTCTCTTGCCATGTGACATGCCAGGTCCCCTTGCCTTCCACCATGAGTAAAAGCTTCCTGAGGCCCCACCAGAAGCTGAGCAGATCCCAGTGCCATATAGAACTATGAGTCAAATAAATCTCTTTTCTTTATAAACTACTCAGCCTCAGGTATCCCTTTATAGCAATGCAAAACAGACAAACACAGGTACTAACATAGAAATGACAGACCTGGGGTTTTCTGAGATTGGCCCCAGGCCATATACCCTCATAAAACCTATGGACATATGAAATGCTAGGGAGAAAGCCATCTACATTGTGCCCTTGAGGACATTTCTGCTGGTAAGAGGATTTATAGTCAGACTACTTCAAAGGTTAAGTGCTGGGTTAAATGGTCCCTTCCTTGTGACCCAATCAAAAACATCCATTCATTTCAATGTGAAGCATTCACAAGAGAAACTAATGCCACAAAATAGCTAGGCAAAGATGACTGAAAACACAATAGAAGCAGTGAAGGTGAACAAGGAGACATTTTTCCAAGGGAGGTGTTGATTCCCATAGTATCATCTTCAGCAATTACCACGTAAGTGAGGCCCTTAAAGGGAATCAGGTCAGGCCAGTGAGGTCACTGCTCTTGATTTTCAGGGATATGCTCCAGTCACCCCTCCAAATTCACACACACAGAGTTCAGTTTTTCTAAGAGCTGGCCAGAACTAAGTCAGCACTCCAGAGGTTTGAGCACTTGGCTGAAGAAAGAAAGGAGAAGCTTAAAGAACTACAACCTTGGAGAGTATGACCAAGAGCAATATGGTGCAGTTCATTTCCAAATTACATGTTTTAATCTACATTTTGACTACGTCCACCCAATCTGGGTCTTTTCTGCTTAAGATATTATTATTTAGAAATCTAGACATGAGATTCATTATGAAAAAGGTAGAAATATCTATCAAGGACAAAATCAACCCTATGTCAACTGAGGTTTCATGGTCCACATGAAATTCATTTAGACCAGGAGCCATCCCTCCAAGGAGAAAGGTGACACCATTAATCAAATGCTGCTGACAGGACAGAGCAGAATGAGTATGTGTTTCCAACTCACTAAATAACGCAGATGTCCTAGCACTTTGGGAAGCCCAGACAGGAGGATTGCTTGAGGCTAGAAGTTTGAAACCAGCCTGGGCAACATAGTGAGACCCCATCTCTAGAGAAATGAAAAAAATTAGCTGGATGTTGTGGTGCATGCCTGTAGTCCTAGCTACTTGGGAAGCTGAGGCAAGAGTATTCTTTGAGCCCAGGAGTTTGAGGCTGCAGTGAGCCATGATTGCACCGTTGTACTCCAGCCTGGGTGACAGAGCAAGACCCTGTCTCTTAAAAAAAAAAAAAACCCAAAAAATGATGAGAACGATGCAGGATGATCATGCCAATGTTTGTCATTGTTATTACAGAATTTTTAAGCTGATGGGAACACTAAAGACAATCTCTTCCAAGCCCCTCAATTTACAAATGTGGAAACTGAGTTCCTTAGAGATGGGGCAGTTTATGCCAGCCCATTCATTCAGAAAGGAGATTCCAAAGAAGAACCCATTTTCTGACCCTCTTCTCCATTTACCTCACAGCCAATCTTCAAAAATCACATCTTAACTTTCCTGTTTGACAAAAATAATGTTTTTTGTTTTCATGTTTAAAAGGACAAAGAAATTACCCCTTTCAGTGTTAGGTTCATGAGTTTCACTTACTCTTCGTGGGTGGGCATTTTCCTCTCCACTGTCTTTACGGATTCTTGATATATTTAGGCCGAAATTGGCACTCTCCAGGCGAGTGTTATCAACTACCTCCTGAAGAAAGAGAGACAAGGACACATCGGCTGTAAGCAGCCATGGAGAGATGCTGGCTGTACCTGCCTACTCTATCATGCAAAGTCCAATGCTGGACAGCAATTCTGTAAACGTGATGTGCACATACATGTAGCTCAGCCACTTTCGTGCAGACCCAGGAAGATGAGTTAGCTGTCTGCCTGCACTATGTGAAAAGAGTTGTCCCTGGAAGACTGAGAGGATGCCAGGCCATGGGCCCCAAGCAGCTTTTCCAATGGAGGAAACAGTTGTGCCTCAACCCATCCCCATTCACTGGCTCATCTTTTCTCCTGTGATCAGGGGTGTTTTTGGCCAGGAGTGGCTCAGTTTGGAGATATGGCAGAGTCAACTAGCCTCCCATGGGACTCATCCTGCCCCACCTTCACCTCTCTTCCACCTGAGTCAGGCTGCAGCGGCCAGAACCGTAGGACCTCCTTGAGGGGGAGAGAATCCTTTGGACCAATCGGATATTGTGATTATACCTTTCCATTATTTGACATTAATTTTTTTAATTCCTTTTTCTCAGTTTCCATTGGTCCTCTTTCCTTTGAAACCTGGGATATTTTGTCCTAACTAAGAAGGTTCTGGACATGAGTCTCCTGAGTCAGGAGCCATGGACTTCACTCACCTGCTGGGTTCTCTCCTTGCTGCCCTTCGTGGCCCCCAGGAAGTCCAGCGTGAAGGTCTGGGGTGAGGGCTGACCATGTGCAATTTGGAGAAGCCCAACAGGAGACCTTGAGACCCAGCCACACCTGAAGTGTAGTGTAGGCTATGCTTGGCCTACACTTAGGAACCTAGCAATGTGCTCTGGGACGGGAAGACCTGCCATCTTGGTTAGCTCAGTTACCTCAGGTAACAGTTACCTCAAGGGAGGATCAAGCTCCACAGCAACCAGGCCCTCCTGCTCTGACTGGGCCCTGGCCCCACCCTGGCCGATCACCCAGCACCCAGACCAAGGGAAAAACTTGGAGGAGAAAAAAGTCCTCCTACTCAAGTTAAGAAACATTAGGAAATCTAGAGATGTGTCCATGGTTTTAGTCCAGTGTACTGGAAGAAAACTTATAATTCAATTAGATCACACACCAATTTTAAAAGTGTAGGTCCTCAAAAAATAAATAAATGTGACCTTTTTCATAAGGCTATTTTTCAGCCAAGTGTGCTGTTCACAAAGTCAAGCCAAGCCATCCTGACCTGATTAGGATGCTCCTTATTGAGAGATTTGGTGTCCCCTGTCTTCCCCACTGTGGTTTTGGACTGGGGCCTCTGCTGATTGATCTTGGGAAGATTTTGACAACTGTCGTTCATCACCCTAAGGGAGGGAACAAATACCTTGGAAGAAATTATTCTAGCCACTTAATTTGAGGTAGTTAAACAACTATTCTTAAGAATAGCACATTTAAGAAAGCCATTGAAAGATATGCGGGTGGCCACTATATGTGATCCACCCACCAGGTTCATCCTGGACCTAACACCCTCCAGGCTACTCATTGGGTTCTTCTAAGATTGCCTCCTGGAGCCCCCCAACTCACCCTCTTCATTTCCCTTTCACACCACATAGCTTCGGCCCTTCTGCAAATAGCTTCAGTTCTTAAGAACACATTACTTGGGAATTGAACAATGAGAACTCATGGACACAGGAAGGGGAACATCACACTCCGGGGACTGTTGTGGGGTGGGGGGAGGGGGGGAGGGACAGCATTAGGAGATACATCTAATGCTAAATGACGAGTTAATGGGTGCAGGAAATCAACATGGCACATGGATACATATGTAACAAACCTGCACATTGTGCACATGTACCCTAAAACCCTGAAGTATAATATAATAAAAAAAATAAAATAAAATAAAAATAAAAAAAAATAAAAATAAAAAAAAAAGAACACATTACTTTACAAGCATTCTTCCATTGTTCCTTCCACCTTCCTTAAAAGGAGCGTTAGACCAGGAGAAAGGTATGTGAGAGAAGGAGTCCTCCCATTCAAACTAAGAAACAGTAGGAAATCCAGGGATAGGCCCATGGTTTTAATCTAGCGTCCTGGATGTACCCTGCCTACTTAAAATACCTCTCAGCATGTTATGAGTAATAAACATCAAAAGGGGATTGCGGAAGGAAAACAAACCTCCCCTTATCAATGTTGTCTCAGACCAATCATATTTGCCAAATAAATTTTCATCAACAATTATTTACTTCGGACAAAACAAACTGATGGGGCTGGAAGTCAGAAGAGTAGCTAACTCTGATGGAAATGGGGAGAATTTGACTGAGAAGGGGAAAAGGTAGCTTGCCAGTGGCTGTAACTGTTGTTACAAGAGTATATGCATTTACTGTATACATAGTTATATATGTGGTATGACTGTATATATGTGATATATCCATAGAAAGATCAAATCACTTTTTTCACTACATCCTCATAATTAAATATAAAATCCACTATTGGAATATCCATATTTTTCTGTAGAAGATGCCATCCAGAGAGAAACAGGACTAGCTTGTGGGGGCAGAACACGAACTCCCACATTGTTGCTTAGTTCTCTTAGCCCTTTTGTCCCTATATGTGAGATGCATTTGCAGAAGGTTCGTTAGAAGCAAGTCTCCCCATGTTCAGAGTGATCTCAGAGAGCTGCTATTTCAACTTGCTTTCTTTATGGGGATAATAAATGTTCATGTCTAATATAAATGCACAGCTATTTGGCCAGCAAGACCACCCATGTCAACAATACCACCAATGTCCACATGGTGACACATCTGTGAGTGTTGGTCTCACTGGGGAGAGCGTCATGAGAAGTGGACACTAACAGTTTTTGGGGTTTTTTTTTCTATCTTTAAACTAGGAATAAGAATGTCTTTCTCCACCCTTTTGCTGGCACAAAAATAAAATATCTATGAAATGAAAACCAAGCATTTTACAAATGCAAACTTAATAGTGTTGACTTAAGAGAAGTTATATATATGTGTGTGTGGAAGTGTATGTGTGTGTTTATGTGTTTGTGTGTGTGTGTCTATATTTAAACTTGCCTCACCATCCTTGTGGAGCTGTCAGGAAACAGGGATTCTATTTTCCCACTGTGATTTCCCATTGGATGCAACTGATCCCCAAGATCTGCTTTAACATGACCAAAATACAAGAACACTAATGTACAAAGCAACGCAATTCATTTTCAACTGGCTCTGAGGATTGTAAAATTCTTCTGAACATGGAACCAAATTCACTCTGCTTTGACTTTAACCATTAGTCCTAGGTGCACCCTGTGGAATTTGGCAGAAAAGGTCCAATCGCCCTTTAGAGGGTGAACTGAAACCTGTTCCTGCAATGTTCTAAGGAGCGCCCCTCCACCAACCATCTGTTCAAGCTCAACATCTGCAGTTGTTCTAGTCATTTCTAAAGTTACCTGGCTCCCAGATTCTTCCTCATACTGGTCACCTTCCAGAATATTGTGACCTCCTACTTTTTGGACACTGTATTTCTATTGATGGGGCTGGGACCACAGTAGCACTCATGTCACACTGTTGGCCCAGGTAAACTGAGATTTCCAGGTCTCTGATTTTGTAATGGAGGAGCTATTTGTTGTAACTCTTGTTAGAGCTTAAACTTTATTTTATTAAATTTCATCTTGTTACTTTGAACCCATCTCCGGAATTGCCAAGACCTTTTGGGATCCCAGTTCTGTCATCCATCACATTAGATAACCTTTCCTCCTTTGGTTCATCAGCAAATCTTTAAGTGGGGATTATAAATCTTTTCCAAGATTAGGAAAAGACACTTTGATTTGCTAATAGCCAGTCTCATGACATGTCTCATTTCAGTAACTATATTTGAGTATAAATTGTCCACAGAAACACCATTCATTACTTTCCTGTTATTCCTCCTGATTCTAACCATTTGCTATTCAACTTTTACACTTGCCACATACAAACGTCTACTCAGAGAAGAGCTGAGGACCCCCCACACTGTCAAATGTGCCACCGTGCTCCTTCCCTAAAGGGAACAAAGCACTCTGACACCATTCACTCACAGAGCATTTGCCAGGGAAGAATGCTGAGAAGTTTCCAGAAAAATAATCAGAATCCAAAAGCCTTCTGAAGCTGGCTGCAAATGCTCCTCACAATTTCTATGCACAAGCAGTTATCATTTATTACCCAGAGTCTGACTAGCTTTGTGGAAACTATAAATAAAAGAATAACACTTTTGTCAAAGCAATAAAACTCTTCCTGCAGAATAGCACAAAGCAAAGGTAGCCTGAGGCCGAGTATTATGACAAGTAGGATCGTGGAGCATGCGTGGGCTCCACAGCCATTTTTGCAAGCTGTGCCCACCAGCCCTGTAAAGTGTCCTAGGCCCTTCCTTCTGAGGCTGGAACAAGCGAACTGGAGTCGCAGGAGCAGGGAATGTAGCGGGGGCATAACAGAATCCATACCTCTTGAGGGCCTAATAAGTTGCATGTGATTACAATCTAACTTTTCTTTTTCCAAGAGCATTTTAAGATTTTAAACACTTTGTTGACTGCCTAGATGGCTGTGTCTTTCCATGAGGTTTAGGCTGTACTGTAATAGCAACAGCCCACATGTCGCGATGCCCCAGGGCTGGCCCTCACTGGCAGCCGGCAGCAGCACCCTTGTTCCCCTGGGTATTTCTGAATAGCTCTGACAGTGGAAGGGTCTGTGGGAGTGGGGCGAGAGGAATGGGAAGGACACTGGCAAGAGTAGGGGGCCTTGTGAGAGAATATGTGTACCCAGAAAGGTCCAGAGACAGAGGGGCTCCCATCAGAGGCTACAAGCCCCAAATGAGATTTGGACTTGAGAAGCTGGAGAAAGGAATGCAAGATGAGCTGTGAACAGAAGGGAAAAGCAAGAGAAGAATGTGTCACCGAAGGCCAGGACTGGTGAAGCCAGAAGCGTGAGCTCACACCTCCTGGTTCATTGTTGATCTTCAGACGGGTCAGGACATCTGATCTGGGAGTGCTTGAAATTAACTAAATGACGAAAAGAGGGAAAATAATATTTCTTGGGTGCTCACTGTGTGCCAGGAACTCACTATGTGTCCGAAACTTGCTCCATGCTTGTAAATAGAGCCAGGAGTTGAACCTGGGTCTTTTAACCTCTGAGGTTAAGACTTTTCATACCACATGGCCTGGAAAGACAGAGCATCACAGGATACACTTATTTACAGTAAAGCTAGGAGAGTAGACAGACATTGGCCCAAATCTGGGGCAGCTGTAATGAGAGAAGTCCTGGGTTGGGCCAGGTCACATGACTGCAGTCAGTATTGCTGGGAGACAGTCACAGAGCTGTGCTGGCAAAGCTTCTGGAAAGGGATCCTACAAGCTCCTCGAGCCGAGTTGATTAAGATGAATTACCATTCACTTTACCTTCTGGTCTTCCCTCCACTTCTTTGTGGTAAATTATTTTCTGCTGTGACAGAACAGACATTGGGAGGGAAAGAAAATAATTTTAAGAGTGACAAAGTGATTTTTTCAGGTATGTTTCCCCTTTTTGCATTGTTCTTAAAATTTGTGCCATAACCAATTGGAATCTAGAGACTTTAAGCTATTCTCATCTAGAGAGAACTGAAATTACCAGCGAAGAGAAAGAGGCCCAAGCTTCTCCAGTATCTCCTCACAGAGAAAGATTGCAAAGGGCTCAGATATTAAACATGTCAGAGACTGTGGACCTGGTGGCAACTCCAATATAGGCTAGCTTTACAGCTACCATTTCGTTACGCTTTCATGAACTTGACACCATTTTGCTGCATTACATGGGACACCAGGATGATTGCATGAATCTGGCAGGAACACTTAAGTCATACTCTCTAGTTAAAATAAAAACAATGTGTCCAACATCATAGGAGAATTTGGGTATCATGCTAGATGGGAACTAGCCATCTGGAAGTGAGCTCATCTCACTAACAGTGCTGATCACCCTGTGGTTAGGAGTCTGGGCTGTCTCTTCAAGGCCCACATCTAACCACCTGCCAAGGAAGTCAAGCTCTGAATGCTGCATTGGAAGGGAGCTCAGATAAAATACCTCTTCGACCTTTTCTAGCTCTGAGATCTGGCCTGGCTATTTTAAATTGATGTTCCTCTTGGTTTCCCGGTCCCTACATGAAATGTTGAAGTCTGTGGCTTAACAAGTGGCTTGTAAACAAGACAATGATCTCCCTTGGTTTATAATTACTTCCCCCACTTACAGACTTCTCAGTCAATGTTACTACAAAGCACAGGGCCCCCACTTTAGATCTTTCCTCCAGCCAGCCTCGTTGACTGCTAACGTATACTGGGTTTTTGTATTATATTGATCATTATCTGGATTGATGGCTTTCAAAAGCTTTTCATTATCTATGCATGAGCTATTAGCTTCCCCAATACTCATTTTTGTAGTTATTTTCAAGACAGATAATAGGTCTCCTAACAACAAAAAAAGTCTTCTGTCATTTATCCTCTTCCAACAGCTCTTTTCATCTCTAAAGAAATTAAAGTAATGTTAATCATCTGAAAAGTACCTATGATACACTGGGGTTTTGCTTTCATTGCCTGAAAACACATTTTCTCAAACAAATACCAAAGTCCCTAAAGGGATGTCAGTGTCCAGGTAATCATATTTCAGTTGTCTGTGCTGGATATGAGAATGGCTACACAGTCCTCCTGGCCTACTCTTTTGGTGCAGGGTGAGGGTCTCCATCTATCTGGGAATAAGATGAGAAAGAAACACTAATCTTACAGATGAGATAAAGCCTTATCTCTAGAAAATAGCCATGTACCTGTGTCTGATGACTTTTTGACAATTTTGGGGTATTTCTGAAATTTTACAAAATAATAACTCTCATATTCCATCAAAATAGTTTCAAGATCAATGTTGTCACAAACTTCAAAGCGTCGTAACCCCAGTTTAGTTTCTTGCTCCAAAGCATTTGCTGTATCCATATACCTGGCAGTTTCACAGAATAAAAAGAAGAAATTAACTGAGGTGAAAAGAATAATGGCTAACAGGCATTACAAGTCTAAAGGTATGCAATACAAAAAGTAAGCCTATATATAGCACATTAGATGAAAACTAGTATGTGCATAGGAGGTTTGCGTATAAAGAGCCCCATATTTGTTAAGTATATTTAACTATTATCTTTCAAAGTAGTTGCCTTTGAAAGTTACATACTTATTCTGGTGATGTCATCATGGTTAAGGATGTTTCTGGAAGTGCTTAAAAGTCAAATAAGTAAATCAACCAAGAAACATCTTGTGATTTGTCTTTACTCATTTGCAGCCTAAAATGGGTATCTGCCCAAACTTGGTTACCTCTTTATTCACAGGTATTCATTTTAGGTAACATTTGGCAAAATGATAAAACCCAAATTCAACCCAAATTTGCCATCATTGAAGTAATTCAAATGAACAAGTCTTGAGCACTGAAGGAAACTCCAAAGATATACCAATCAAGATCATCAAAGAACTTTCATATAAGATAACATCCACTTGGAATGTATTATTTGTTTCTGGTAATTTTTTAATCAGTCACACATTGCACTTCAGGGTGTTTCTGTATAAAAGTAGTACCTTGATCTTGGTTCCTTACTGTCATTTTTAACTTGTTCAGTTGTAAAACTGTCCAATATAAGTGGCCTTAGCTCTAGAAGCAAGGGCTTTGTCTCAAAATCCTCTGAAAGAAGAAAGACTCTCCAGGTCTTAAATTTTAGTTCTTAACTTGTTTTAAAACCAGCAATTTTCTCCTGAAAAGTGTGCACATGTGCAAATTAGCATATAATTTCAGGAGCTCATCCAAGGACCCCAGATTCAGATTTCTGCTGCAGGTTAGAGTTCTTTCTGTTTCATTTGAATCTAGATCCAGGAAAGTAGAAAGAGAAAACTTTCTTTTTTAGTAGCCCTCTTCTCTCTTTCTCTCTTTCTTTCTTTCAGACAAGGTCTCCTTGTGTTGCCCAGGCTGCTTTCGAACTCCTGGCCTCAAGTGAGTGATTCCCTTCTTGGCCTCCAAAGTGTTGGGATTACAGGTGTGAGCCACTATGCCTAGCCTGAACTTTCTTAAAAGAAGATGCCATGATTATTTTCAATGACCTTGAAATGTATGTATCTCTCCTAAGCTAATTTTAAAGAAGCTGCAAACCACAGTCAGTTGACTCTAGATCAATCAGCTTCTATACTTTTTCATGTCTCACCATGCTTCTATACTATGTCCTAATCCTCATTTTACAGAGAGAAAAACTAAATCAGTTTTTTATTAATAACTTTAGTATGGAATAATACATATTCACTTAAGAAAAAACTAGAAAATACTGGTAAATCAAAAGAAAATTCCGCCCCTCAGAGAAAATGACTGACATTTCCTCTGTTTTTACAAACTTTTTTTTAATCTTTTTTTTTTCTTTTTAGAGACAGGGCCTTGTTCTGTCACCTAAGCTGGAGTGCAGTGGCACAATCTTGGCTCACTGCAGCCTGGAACTCCTGGGCTCAAGCAGTCCTCCCACCTCAGCCTTTCAAGTAGCTTGGACTACAGGCGTGCACCACCATGCCCAGCTATTTATTTTATTTTATTTTTTGTAGAGACGGGGTCTTGCTGTGCTGCCCAGGCTGGTCCCGAACGTCTAGTCTCAAGTGAACTCAGCTTGAATGAGGTTTGAATTCGATATGGTTGGCAGGAGGAGCCGCTAGAGATTCTTAACCAACAGAGCGACAGGACGGGACTTTAGGAAGTAGTGTGCAATACTGGGCTGTAATAACAAGACACAAGAGAGAGACGTGGAGGCTACCAAAATTACCCAAGCCTGAGAAGATGGATATGGAGGACTATTAATAGAAAAACCAGCATCCATGACCCTCCACTGTCTGCTGTCACCAATTCTCACTCACATATTCAAACTCTGGTCTTCTTTTTTACTTAATTGTTCCACTTAGGCTGTGCCCCTTCTTCCTCTGTGCCTCTGCCAGGAATGGCCTTACATCACATCAGTCTATTCATATTCTATACATCTTTTAAGTCCAGCTCACGTCACCCTCTCTACAAAGTTTTCCGATTGTTTATTTTAATCCACAGTAATTTATCCTCTTTGCTGAATTTGTAGAACTTCATTAAGGCAGATCTCTTTTACTGACACTCATATGTCCTTAAAAGTACCTATAGTTCATTTTCGTTTTGACAGTCCACTCATTTGTCCCTTTCCCAGCAGGTTTCAGGAAAATGATCAATTCTAGTAGAACTTTCATTGATTCATGACTTTCATTGATTCACGATACAAAGAGCCACCTTGTGGCAGAAAGGAAAAATGCATGCTTTGCAAGCAGCAAACTACTTGGCCTTAACAACTACATCTGACTTTTATTTTTGTCTTTTTACAATTCTTCTTTCTGATACAATTTCTGAAACAAAAAATACATTGTAATAAAAAATCAGGGATAATTTGTGAAAATGGCTTTGTCTTGGTTTCTAATTATTCTACCCATCTACATTCTAGTAAGTTCCTCAATAGCTATGCAAATAACATTTACTGAGATTCTATTACAATGTTCACAGTGCTGGGACCTGGCATGGTGAGTTTAAGTTTTATAAGAGTCAACTTATCTAGGAAGACAGCATTCTCAAAGTTATCTGTGGAAAACTTGTCTCTAAAGATGGTCTGAGGAAAAAAAAAAGGAGTTCCTTAGGCCAGGCATGGTGGCTTACGCCAGTAATCTCAGCACTCTGGAAACCAAGGTGGGTGGATCGCTTGAGCCCAGGAGTTCCAGACCAGCCTGGGCAACATATAAATCTCATCTCTACGAAAAAACAAAACAAAACAAAACAACAAAACAAAAAATAGCCATGGTGGCACGCACCTGCAGTTGAGCTAATTGGGAGGCTGAGGTGGGAGGATTGCATGAGACCACAAGTTCAAGGCCAGCTATGTCTACATAGCAAGATTTCATCTTTACCAAAAATAAATGAATAAGTAAATAAATAGATAAACAAACTGAGTGTGGTGGCACACACCTGTAGTTTCAGCTACGCAGGAGGTTGAAGTGAGAGGATCACTTGAACCCAGGAATTTGAGGCTGCAGTGAGCCATGATTGGGCAACTGCACTCCAGCCTGGATGATAGGTGAGACCCTGTCTCCAAAACAACAACTACAATAACAAAACCCTAGAAAAGCCTTGGCCAAATTGGTTTGCAAAACCTTGAATACTGTGACTTTAGTATGATATTATCATTGCACATAGTAAATTAGATGGTCTGAGAAGTTCTGAAATGAGGGACCTTGTTTAGTTTAACCCAATATCTGCCAAGCTTACCTGACCACAAAACTCTTTAACACCTATTAACATTCTGTTTAACTACTGTTCCAAGTGTTGCACACACTTAGAAAAGCACCTTGAGGTATTTTAACTCAGGGTTCTTTGGATAGAGCTGAGATTCCATCAAAAGATGATGTAAAATGGGCCAAGCCCACATTCCAGTTTCTTTAAGCCCTTTGCTGAACCAAGTTGGGTATTAAGAGAATAAAACTCAAATCCTATCAATAATAAAAGTATAAATGTAATTGTCAGGCATGATTCTACGCATGTTACATATTTAATCCGCGTAATAATGGCATCTACCTGATACTTAGCTATACCCTATTACTCCATTCTACAGATGAGGGAACTGAAGCATAAAGAGAATAAGTAACTTGTCCAAGATCACAGATTAGCAAAGGGAAGAGCAGACATTTGAAAGAAAATAGTCTGGGCTGGGCGTGGTGGCTCACGCCTGCAATCCCAGCACTTTGGGAGGCCGAGGTGGGTGGATCAGGAGGTCAGGAGATCGAGACCACGGTGAAACCCCGTCTCTACTAAAAATACAAAACAATTAGCCTGGCTTGGTGGCAGGTGCCTGTAGTCCCAGCTACTCGGGAGGCTGAGGCAGGAGAATGGCCTGAACCCGGGAGGCGGAGCTTGCAATGAGCCAAGATCGTGCCACTGCACTCCAGCCTGGGCGACAGAGTGAGACTCTGTCTCAAAAAAAAAAAAAAAAAGAGTCTGGCTCCTAAGTCTATATGCATATCCTGGAAGCCATCCCTATGACAACAAGCCCCACAGCCCTGTCATAGATTGAACACTTGGCACTTTCTCATATGCTACCCTTGGGGTTACTTTACTTAAGTGCCTGGTGAATAGAGCAGAGCAGCCCACTACCTACATGCAGACTGTCTGGCTTGTTAATTTCAGGATGCTCTTATAGTCCAGATGGAGCAACAGAGGCACAGAAAGGACCAAAGTCAGCCCTGCCATGCTCCGGGGCTCAATTCCACCCCACTGCTATGTGGAGATACAGAGTTTGAGCCTAAGTTGAGAAGTGACCGATGGCCTGCTTGTCTGCCAACCATGGGATGGGGGCACTCATTTCTCTGGTCTGGGAGTGCGTGGTGGGGATGTGGGAAGAATGAGCTATTTTCTCAATAAAATTTATCTCCCTAACACCAGAAAGAGAAGTGTCTGATAAAATCATGTGTTTCAAGGTGAGTAAGAAATATTTTTGTTTTAAAGATGTTGCAATTCATTATATTTACCATAAGAAAAAAGTCATTCTCAAAATTCTGATATGGTGTTATGAGAAAGGTGTTATGAGAAAGTCTACTTTTTGCAATTAAGCAGCTTACATGGTCAGTCAAGGGGAGAAAATAAATCAGATTACTCAATAACAAAGTTTGTTCAAAGGTGCAGTGTTATAATTGACTACCAAATGCATATATCTGATTTTTTTTTGAAAAGCAACCATTTATTAGAACCAATACAAGAGTATGAAAAGAGGGAAAAGAGGAGGGTAGAAGAGGGGAAGAGAATGAGGTCTTCATCAGATGTCAGTTATGGAAACACATAAATGCTTACTTTTAAACATTTACATTTAAAAGGTGAACATATATATAGACGACTTTTACTTTTTTAAAAAAATCAAAAGCAGACATGTTTGGCTGAAATAAAACCAAGAAACACAACCAAAACTCCTCCCTAAACCTACAAGTCCATAGAGAATTCAATTTCTCATTTCCACTCAGGAATCTGGCTACAAAGTGATTTGTTTGCTACTCAGGATGGTACAGAGTACTGAAAGAAACTACAAAATGCATATATCCAAAATTTTGGGGAAAAAACCCCAAAAAACAAGAACCCCAGATCCTTTAATGACATAAATAATTTTTAAAATGCTTAAGTACAATTGCAGAGATTTAATTTTCTTTAAAAGACTTTAGGGGCATATGTTCTCAGGATCTTCCAAGGGCTGTGTCATGGAAATTAAAAAAAAAAAAAACTTTAAAAGATCATCATTCTAGGCCACATATGGTGGCTCACACCTGTAATCCCAGCACTTTAGGAGGCTGAGGCGGGCAGATCACCTGAGGTCAGGAGTTTGAGACCAGCCTGGCCAACATGGTGAAGCCACGTCTCTACTAAAAAAATTAGCCGGGTGAGGTGGCAGGCGCCTGTAATCCCAGCTACTTGGGAGGCTGAGGCAGGAGAATCATTTGAACTTGGGAGGCAGAGGTTGCAGTGAGCTGAGATCGTGCCACAGCACTTCGACCTGGGTAACAGAGTGAGACTCCACCTCAAAAAAGAAAAAAAAAAAAAAACATCATTCAAAACAAAACCTTAAAAAACACGGCCCACACACATTATGATTTTTCTGACGTGATCCTCAAGCAAAAGCAAATCTTCAACATTGGAGCAGAAAAATAAGGACCCTGGAAGGCTTTCGGGTCTGGACAGGACTGGAAAGCTCTCCCACTGAGACCCAGGTGACCTCTTGACACAATCTTTGACTCTTCTAAGCCTGAATTTCTTCAAGTATAAAACAGATACCCCAATATCTACTATAAAATGTAGAGAAAAATTCCTCAAAGTTTCTAAAATGATCATCCCTTCTAGGGGGCAATAGGTTTATTGAAAGCAGTGGTTGCTGGCATGGGTAAGAGAAACAATGGGAACTTTTAGTTCCTTGTCAACTGCCTCCTGCCCTCCTCACCTTTTTCCTTTGTACCTCTCCAGGACTAGGGTCACTGGAGTCTCAAAACTGACTTTTAGTTCCAGTAGCTCCCTTATTTAATGGAGGAAAAGATGCTTATCAGACTTTTTGGGAAAATATCAAAAATCGATTGGTTTTTCTTGCTCTAACTCCAGATTTCTCCATCTTGGCACTGTTGACATTCAAAGTCAGATAATTATTTGTTATGGGGGCTGTCCTGTGTGTCAGATGGCATTTGGCAGTATCCTTGGCTTCTACCCACTAGATGCCAGTGTGACAGCCAAAAAGACCTCTAAGCATTGCCAAATATCTCCCAAGGGACAAAATCACCCTGATTGAGAACCACTGCTCTAACTCAAAAGTTTTAAAGCCCTAATCTCAGTGACTGGGAGGTTGAGGCAGAAGGATCACTTGAAGCCAGTAGTTCAAGACCAGCCTGAGCAACAGCAAGATCCTGTCTCTAAAAACAATTTAAATATTAGCTGGACATGGTGGCATGTGCCTGTAGTCCCAGCTACTCAGGAGGCTGAGGTGAGAGAACCCCTTGAGCCCAGGAGTTAGAGGTTGCAGTGAACTATGATCATGCAGCCCAGGCAACAGAGTGAGACCCCCATCTGTTAAAAAAAAAAAAAAATGTTTGTAAGCTCTTAGTCTGAATCCTACATGTTTTCTTCCTGGCTGAAATTTGAAAAGAAAAGCAAATATAAAGTAGATAGTGCCCTTCAAACACTTTGTGGAGCAGCTCTCTTCCTCTTATACCATCCAGCACAGTCGCAGCAGTCCTTACTGTAATTGCTTGTGGGTTTTTAATGAGGTAGGTGGCCAAACCCAAAAGTTTTTAAATTTCCTCACCCTGCCAGTTATAGAATGGGTATTGCGAGGAAGAAGAGAGCTGGGCTTAGGTTGTCCAAGTAAATGCAATACCTTTATTTTGAGGAAAGAAAAACTGATTAAGAAAGTTATCTTGTGTACATAGCCAGCAGTGAGACTATAGAGAAACCTCATTTCTGTGCTATCTTCGAATGTGTAGAGGAAAGGAAAAGTGCTTTATGTACTGGATAGGTCTGTTGAAAAGTTTTCAGTATCTAATGTGAAAAATATCTAGGTAAATGAGGCAATAAAAGCATAAGTCTGAAGCCAGGTGCAGTGGCTCACACCTGTAATCCCAGAACTTTGGGAGGCTGAGGTGGGCTGATCATTTGAGCTCAGGAATTTGAGACCAGCATGGAAAACATGATGAGACCCTGTCTCTACAAAAAATACAAAAATTAGCCAGGCATGATGGTGCACATCAGCAGTCTCAGCTACTGGAGAGGCTGGGAGCAGGGGGATGTGGTTAGAGGCTGCAGTGAGCCATGATTACACTCCAGCCTTGACAAGAGAATGAGACACTGTCTCAAGTATATATGTCTGGGTTGTTGCGGCAGGAGGAGGAATTGGTGGCACACAGGGGATTTTTAGGGCAGCGAAACAATTCTGTATGGTACCATATTGGCAAATACATGGCCATTACGCATTTGTCAAAACTCACAGTACAATATAACACAAAGAGTATACCCTAATGTAAACTGCGGACTTCAGTTAATAATGTATTGGCTCATCAACGTTAGTAATAAACCACATCAATACAGATGTCACTGGGAGGGGAAACTGGAAAAGGGAAGGGGCGTACGGAACTCTGTACTTTCTGCTCGATTTTTCTGTAAATATAGAATTGCTCGAAACAAGAAAGTCTATTGTATTTAAAGGTAAGCATCTGGAAAAGTAGAGAGCAGAGAAAGAGGAATCATCTCTATAAATGTTTGTAATGTAACATACCCTTCTTGTGTTAAATAATGCGAAATCAAAATGAGAAGATTTTTTCGTCGTGCTTCTGTCCTCATCTCGCACTGTGAACAAAGAGGAAAATTTAGGTAGGATGACAATCAAAAATAACACTGCTCTTACAGCAATAAACCCTGGAAGGTAAAGGTAACCTGTCAAAACCAAGCAGCATGACTTAAAGGCTGGAAAGCAATTTGAAGTCTCTAAGGACATATAAAGTTGTTTTCCATTGTTATTTTCTTCTTACAGCTGCCTTCTCAATTGTAAACTTAAGGGACAATGACTTTAATTAGGATTGCTCTTTACCACTTGGACTTCTTCCTGCCGAGCCAGTCGGCCTTTTATTGCTTATAATCGTGAAGAAACAAATGCACATCTACTACTATTGGGACGAGGTTAAGGAAAGTGATTAGAAAAAGATAATCAGCTGTGAGCCAGAAATCATCTATGACAACACAGGCACTTATCTGTTACCATATCTGTAGTTCACTCAGAGCCCCACCCAGTCCTTGCTAAATGCAGAGGTGAGTTCCCACAAACCATTCAGGGGTGACTGCAAAGGCAAGCATTTAGAATAGCCACTGAGAATAGCAGAGGCCATAAAAGGACAACTCCTGTGTGATAAGGTCTTTGCTCAAACTGGATGAATCCGTGCATTTATTCACAGTGTTAATGTGCTACATTTAGGAATCTGGTATCTCAAATTGCCCCAAAATGTATTCATAAAATAGTCATGTTCAGTAATACTTCCCTTATTTGAAAATAACTTATCTATCTTTATCTAAGGAGAATACAGGTAAGAACTAGACAAAAGCCATAAAAGATCTTTGTGTGGCCTAAATTATATCACAAAATCTATGCACAAACACTTACATTCATGATACATAGAAACACTTTTCAGTGGCTGGGTGCGGTGGCTCATATCTGTAATCCCAGCAATCTGGGAGACCAGGGCGGACGGATGACTTGAGGTCAGGCGTTTGAGACCAGCCTGGACAACATGGTAAAACCCCATCTCTACAAAAACTACAAAAATTAGCCAGTGGTGGCAGGCACCTGTAATCCCAGCTACTCGAGGGGCTGAGGCATGAGAACCACTTGAACCTGGAAGGCAGAGGCTGCAGTGAGCCAAGATCTTGCCACTGCACTCCAAGCTGGGTGACAGAGTGAGGCTCTGTCTCAAAAAAAAAAAAAAGAAAAGAAAAACAAACAAACCAAAAGCCAAAAAACACTTTTCAGGCATTCATGCAGAGTTTTCTAAAAATTAATGTTATAATGAAATTAAAATATGCATATAAATATTTGAAAATCAAATTCTACTAAATTTTTTTCTAAGTTGCTTTTTTATTGTGGTAAAATATATGTAATATAAAATTTACCATTTTAACCATTTTTTTTCTTTTTTGATTTTTTTTGAGACAGGGTCTCACTCTGTGGCCCAGGCTGGAGCACAGTGGTGTGATCAGGGCTCATGGCAGCCCTGCCCTCCCCAGGCTCAGGTAATCCTTCTGCTTCAGTCTCCTCAGTAGCTGGGACTACAGGTGCACACTACTACCTAGATAAAACTAATCTGGCTGATTTCTATATTTTGTGTAGAGATGGGAGTCTCACAACGTTGGCCAAGCTGTTCTCAAACTCTTGGCCTCGAGCAATTTTCTTACTTTGGCCTTTCAAAGTGCTGGGATTACAGGCGTGAGCCACCACACCCGGCCCATTTTAAACTTTTTTTTTTTTTTTTTTTGAGAAGGAGTCTTGCTCTTCTTGCCCAGGTTGGAATGCAGTGGCGTGATCTCCGATCACTGCAAACTCTGCCTCCCAGGTTCAAGCAATTCTCCTGCCTCAGCCTCCTGAGTAGCTGGGATTATAGACGCCCGCTACCACACCCGGCTAATTTTTGTACTTTATTAGTAGAGACAGGGTTTCGCTGTGTTCGCCAGGCTGGTCTCGAACTCCTGACCTCAGATGATCCGCCTGCTTCGGCCTCCCAAAGTGCTGGGATTACAGGCATGAGCCACTGCACCTGGCCATTATTTTAACCATTTTTAAGTGTACAGTTCAGTGTCATTAAATACATTCACATTGTTGTACAACCATCACCACCATCCATCTCCAGAAAATTTTCATCTTCCCAAATTGAAACTTCATTCTCATTAAAGAGTAACTCCACATCTCCCCTGCCCCCAGCCCCTGGCAACCACCTCTCTACTTTTTTGTCTGTGGCCCAGGATAGCTTTGAATGTGGCCCAACGCAAATTTGTAAATTTTCTTAAAACATTACGAGATTTTTTTTTGCTTTATTTTTTTCTCATCAGCTATCATTAGTGTTAGTGTATTTTATGTGTGGCCCAAGGGAATTCTTCTTCCACTGTGGCCCAGGGAATGCAAAAGTTTGGATACCCTTGCCCTAGAGGGAACAACCTTAATTATTTTGTTCCTTCTGATATGTACTTCCATGTTTCTAAATAATATATCATTGTTTCATGATATGTGTGTCAGGCATTAACTATTCACTTCCTTTAAGACAGATGAGAACTAAGCTGTCTTACACCCTTTTCAAACTATCCTTCCCTACAGTTGGATCAATATTTGCTGATTACATTATTAGGAGCATGTAAAAGTTGTTCACTGTGGAGCCAAAAATAGCGTGGTTACTTTTCCATTTCTGTACATTTTTTTTTGAAATGAATAACCACCCCATTTTTATTAGGTTACTTTTCAACATACGTATTGTTAATAATCAAAACAGTAACACATCTCCTATCACTTCCTATGCCATCAAATACATAAGATTTTGTGTCCTTTCTACTCACTCACCTCTAGCTTCCCTCTTGGAGCCTCTATCCTCCCATTCTACTCTAGAGACTGACTCTAAGACCTGCAATAGATGCTTTTTCTGGGATTTCCCTTTGACATTTTCTTGCATTGGATCCCCTAGAAACTGAATCTTTCTCTTCTGGTCCCTCTCTTGTTTTAATAGCACACTTTCCACCATGCTTCCAGTACAGCCTGTGGAATCATGAGTCAATTAAACCTCTTTTCTTCATAAATTACCAAAGCAACAACAACAAAAAAATAGCACACATTCTCTTGAGTAAAGGTGTATGGGAGATAAATGTTGAGAATTTGTATGCCTGAAAGTGTCTTTATTCTACTTTAAGCTTGATAGCTTGAAAAGGTATAACATTACCATTCTTATTCCTGATCCTTTGAATGTAATGTAATTTTTCTTCCCAGGAAGCTTTAAGGATCTCATTTTTTTTTTTTTTTTTTTTTTTTTTGAGACGGAGTCTCACTCTGTCGCCCAGGCTGGAGTGCAGTGGCGCGATCTCGGCTCACTGCAAGCTCCGCTTCCCGGGTTCACGCCATTCACCTGCCTCAGCCTCCCGAGTAGCTGCGACTACAGACGCCCGCCACCACGCCCGGCTAATTTTTTGTATTTTTAGTAGAGATGGGGTTTCACCGTATTAGCTAGGATGGTCTCGATCTCCTGGCCTGAGGATCCGCCTGCCTCGGCCTCCCAAACTGGTGGGATTACAGGCGTGAGCCAACGCCCCCAGCCTAGGATCTCATTTTTAACCCTAGGGTTCTAAAATTACACAATTTCTTTGGTGTAGGTCATTTTTCATTCACTGCCTAGCCATTGTCAAACTAGAAATTCTCATGTTCTCATGTTTGGAAAACTTCTTTATTATTTCTTTGGTAAATTATTTCACTATATTTTCTCTGGTTTATTTTTATGAATACCTATTAATTGGATGGGGGATATCCTGAATTGATTTTTAAAGATTTTTTTCCCACAGTGTTCCATTCCTTTGTCTCTTTTATTCCATATTCTGAGCAATTTCCTTGGCCTTATTTTTTAGCAGAATTTATTTAGATAATAACATTTTTAATTTCCAGGAGCTTCTTCTTATTCTCTGATTCTTTCTTTTTTCATAGCATCTTATTCTTGTTTTTTAGAGTATTCTCTTATCTTATGATTAAAGTCATAATGAAGAGGTTCAGTTATGCTCAATATTTGCAATGTAAGTAGGCAGGTAAAACAGTAACTTATTTTATAAACGTATCCATCCAGAAGAATTCAGATAGAAAGTTTTATTGCTTAAGATGATAAGCCTTTATTCAGCGTGCTGGCAAACACAACAAATAAGGCAACCTGTGTTTCAAAATGTTTGTGAAGGGAGCATAGTAAGTACTACTTGTTTGATTGATTTTGCTCTCTGCCATTCAAAAGCTAGTTGTTGCTTTGAATTTAGTCTAAAACAAATAAAAGTCAGGGCTCCCAGAAGTCCAAAAGAAAAAGAGATTTAAAAATATAATCCTTGAACCTATAAAATAGATGACATAAAAAGTAGTGATTCAGAATGAGAGAAATAGTTGCAAAGGACGTATCTGATAAAGGACTGGTATCCAAAATATACAAACACAGAGAAACCCTCTTAAAATTCAACACTAAAAAAAAAAATCCACTTAAAAATGGGCAAAACACATGAACTGACACTTCACAAAAGAAGATATACAGATGGTAACCAAGCATATGAAAAGACAACATCACATCATCAAGGAATGGAAAGTTAAAACAACAGTGAAGTACCACTGCACACTTAGTGGGATGGTGAAAATCCAAAATACCAAATGCTGGCGAGGATGTAGAGCAACAGAAACTCACTGATTGCTGGTGGGATGCAAAACAGTACAAACACTTTGAAAGGCACTTTGGCAGGTTTTTTTAAAGTAAAGACTAACCATACTCTTACTCAGCAATTACTCTGATCCAACAATTGCACCCCTTGGTATTTACCCAAATGAATTGAAAACTTATGTTCACAGAGAAACTGGCACAGGGATGTTTAGAGCAGCTTTATTCATAATTGCCAAAACTTAGAAACAACCAAGATGTCGTTCAGTAGGTGAATGGATAAATAAATTGTGGTATACTCAGACAATGGAATATTATTCAGAGCTAAAAGAAATGAGCTATGAAGCCATGAAAGAACATGAAGGAAATTTAGATGCATATCACTAAGTAGAAAAAGCCAATTGAAAAGCCTATATACTGTATGATTCCAAATATATAACATTCTGGAAAAGGCAAAACTATAGAGACAGTAAAAGAATAAGTGATTGCCAGGGGTTGGGGGGAGGAAGGGATGAATAGGTAGAGTACAAGATTTCTAGGGCAGTGAAACCATTCTATATGATAGATTGTAGTAACCGATATGCATCATTATACATTTGTCCAAACCCACAGAATATACAACAGCAAGCATGAACCCTCATGTAAAATGGACTTTGGTTGATAATCATGCCAGTGTAGATTCATCGATTTAACAACATACCACTGTATTTTGGGATGTTGACAGTCGGGGAAGGTGAACATGTGGAGAGGTACGTGGGAATTCTCTATACTTTGTTCAATTTGGCTGTGAATCTAAAACTGTGCTAAAAAATAAATTCTACTTTTTAAAAAGCAATGACTAATTTGTCAGGCCTACTGCTTTTAAATGGATGTTTATGGTTTCAGATTAGTTCCTTGGCAGATCATGTTCTTATTCCATTGTTCAAAAAACTTCTGAAATTCTTATTATAAAATTGTATTCAATATAGATTAATGACCACAGTCTTCCCCCAAGCTGCATTTACAAAAATAATCGTGGTAGAAAACCGGTACAATGCATAAAACCACGAGAAAAAAACACATTTTGGTCACATTCTTTTTTAAAATTTAATTTTATTTGTTTAGAGACAGGGATCTCACCATGTTACCAGGCTGGCTTTGAACACCCAGGCTGAAGTGAACCTCCCACCTCAGCCTCCCAAGTAGCTGGGACTACAAGTGTGCACCATTCCACCCAGCCTATACTTTTTAAGTCTTCTTACAAAGTAGTACTCTCATGTGAGTTGATAATTTGTTTTTAGAAATAATATTTTATAAATATTTTTCCAAGGCATTAAATGTTTTTATAATACTTTATTTTTAATGTATGCAGAGAATGTATCATAACTTAATAAATCTTCTATTGTTATGTAAATGTATGCTTATTCCAATTTACAAATACTATTGGGAGATGTGGCTATTTCTAAAATCCAAATTAATCCTCAATGACAGATCTGATAACATTAAGGAGAGCTTTAAAAGCATACAACAGTCCACTTGGAAACAATGTCACTGGGAACCTTCCTACCTCTGTCCTTGAAGACAGCAGTGATGGGGGGAGTGGTTAACAAACCCAAAAACAAATTACCAAGAGAGAAATAATCAAGAAGGCAATTGCGGTAGTCTTGCTTGCTATATTTTATGTTATTGTGAAATATATATATATAATTTATATGAAAGAGTGTATAACACATCCATTCATTTTTAATAATAAACAAACACCCCCCAGATTATGACCCAGAGCACCTTCAATATCTTAGAAGCTCCCTTGGGTGTTCCCCACAGATGGTTCGCCTCCCTCTCTCCTGAGGTAATGACCATCCTGAATTTTGCGCTTATCAGTCCCTTTTCCTTTCTGATTTTTACCATCTATGTATGTATTCTTAAAAAATATATTTGTTTAGTTTTCTCATTTTTGAACTTTATATGAATGAAATACATGTCTATTTTTGGTGACTACTTTTGTCCAACAGTATGTAATTTTCCCCATATCAAAGTAAAGATTTAGAAATTGTCCACCTATTCCATGAAATTTTCATTATTTCATAATTATCTGCTTCTATGGTTTTCTGGTCTATCTGAGCACAATTTCAAAATGTCTTACAGGATCTTCTCTAATGTCTCTTAAAGTAACTTCTTTTTCGCAGAAAACAGAAATATCATTAAATACTTCCAGTTGCCCACACCACCTAGTATGGTGCCAAATGCCAAGTAGAGACTATTTCTTTATTTTTCCTATTTAATGTTGATTTAATTTTCTTCTCATTCTATTTTCTTCCCTCCCCCTCAGCTTTATTAAGGTATAATTGATTAATAAAAATTGTATTTATTCACATACGATTTTGTGGTAAGAAGATTGATATTCCTTGATAGGTTTACTAGATCACTTCTTTTTCAAACTATAGGTCATAAATTCAACTTAATTGGTTATGAGAAGCATAGTTGAATAAATTAGAATGATTGCAGAATTCATAACAGGTAAGAAGCCTTAGTATTTTGTCATGAAACTTTTGTTGTATTTGTGTGTAGGTATGTGTGTGGGAGGGAGAGAATTCTGAATTTCAATCTAAGACGTCTTACAGTTGGTCACAATAAAAAAAAGTTTGAAAGCCACTATACAAAATGATACTATTTTGATATTAAAGATATCTGACATTTGTAGTTTCCACTCATCTTTCTGAAGACGTTGACAGGACAACTCTTGGTGAAGACTGAACCCTTTCTAATTTGCCAAAATTAACATTGGCCATCAAAGTTTTTCCTTCCTTTTTTTTTGAAATTAAATTTGCCTCACCTATAGTGCCATCTAGTATATTGTGGGGGGCCCTTCATGAAACTTAGGTCATTCCAAAGTGACCATTGTTTGTAGAATAAAAATGATAATAATCATAGAATTCAGTCCAGATCAAGTTTGCAAAATACAATTACAACTGCATATTAAATAGGCAGAAATAGGATTGATGGGTTATGTTTCTAAACGTATATGGTCTCAAACCTATGTTTGGAGTTTTGGTCCAGAATTTTAAGTCTAAAAGGTACCTGGAAATTACTGAATCTCAGGGGGCCCTGGAGATCATTTGAATCTCAGGAACCTGAGATCTACAAGAATTAAGGAATTTGCTGAAAAGCCCAAATAGTTGAAAGCAGAATCTTGGCTTCTGGGCCAATGCTCCTCCCTTCATCAACTCCTCCTCATCATTCTCCCACCAATTTATATTCACTCCAGACCAGAGATAATCTCCTACTTTATATTATTTCATAAAATCCATACCCTACACAACCACTATTTTAATTTACCAAAACCTGCGTGCCAAACTTGCCAGAAACAAATAACTATGGTTACCAGCCAGTCTTTCCTAGTTGACCTAACACAGTAACAAATGAATGACGTCTTTTACAATTTCTCAAACTTAATTTCCCGCAATATTAGTGACCATTCCAAAGCTGTTACTGGCTAGACCTCCTCCAAAAGGTTAGTCACACTGCTGCACCAGGAGTAGTATATCTTATAAGAGATTATGTCTTTTAATTGCTGAATAGTTGCAGACCTGCTGTAAATGAAGCTAATCCATTTCATATGCATGTAAAAGTCTTTGAGAAAGCAAAGATGGGAATTGGCTTAAAGAGCCATGAAAGTGATCTACATTTTTCCAGAGACTATATTGGACACTGACTGGTCCCATTTCTAACAATGTCCATATCCCTCCATATTAGAGGTTCTAACGCAGTGTCCTGTACATCACATGAAATAAAGCCTGGAAAGTGCTTTGAAAACTGTGGGGGTGCTATGCCAATATTAGGGATAGTAATTGGTGGGTGCCCAATAGCTGTTAGTTGCTTCGTTCATGTATTTCAGAGTCTCTCTATCCTTTACTCTAGAAGCATTTGCTCCTTCCTAATTGAAACATTTACTTGTGCAAATGTTCTCTATGACTAGGTCACTGAGAAAAAGTAGCTAGTGTTCTCTGTGTGCTCCTCAGTACTGGATCCACTGCACTGGGTTTGGCTGAATTTCTTAAAGATGAGGAGGGTCAATTACACTATATTATAGAAATACTCCATGTGTGCACAGACATGCATATACCCAGAGGAAGACCCTCATTAGTGGGATGAAAAACTCATTAGGGAAAACTCATTAGATTTATTAGAGGAACAGAAAAAAAAGATCCCCGGAAGAGACCTTTAAAAGCGGGGAGGGGAGGGCTGGGGAGGATGGGAGAACTGCAGGGGGCAGGGGGTGGAGGGGATGGCAGGTAAAGGGTACAGAATTTCTCTTTGGGCTAATGAAAATGTTCTAAAATTGATCAAGGCAATGGAAGTATATCTCTGTGAATATCTTGAAAGCCATGGAATTGTACATTTTAAATGGTGAGTTGTAAGGTATATGAATAAAGATATTTTAAAATGCAAATGGTAGGAGAGGGGCAGAGAAAAGAAGGCTTAAATAAATGTAAATAATTTAAGTAAAATTGTGGCTTGATAAATAAATAGTCTAACTGAAAATATAAATTATTATATGCAATATTTTGAAACTATTCAAGATGGAAATGATGGGGGTAAAAGAACTGGTTATCACACATAGCACCATGAGGGCCTGCTTTTTCAGCCCCCAGACAGAGCCAGTTTCTGCTTTGGTGTGTAGCAATGACACTTTATTACTACCCAACCTTGCTGTATCAGTGTGACTACAGGAGTAGACTTACTGAACAGAAGAGTAATACAGGCATTTCTGTGTTCAGAATCTTCACATGTTCATTTACAGCAGACATTTCTCTTTACAGTTTTTCTTGTGGGTTTTATAATAATTTCAACGTATATACAATTTGAAGAAACCACCTTAACTATTGTCTATACTTCTTCAGTTTATTGGTACAAAAATAAGCTTCTTTCAATAAGAATCTCAAATTTTTTAAAGTGAAGCTATTTTTTACATTTTTACATCCAGATTTGGTAAGGTATTGAAAGAATATTGTATTTCAGATACAACCGTATCTGAAATGTAAGTTGGTACAACCCTTTTGCAGAGCAAATTGACAAAATCTATCAAAGAGAAAATGCACATACCTGTTGACCCAGCGATACCACTCAGCAATTTATACTCTAGAGGATCAATTAAACTATATTATAGAAGTACTCCATGTGTGCCCATACATGCACATACACAGAGGCAGAAAATACAGTTTATTTTCTACTACCCACAGGTAGGATAGTGAGTTTCATAGCAACCCTAATAAAAGCGAGTTGGAACATTTGTCAGAATTATTTCCTTCAAACTCCTTTTTAGAACCCCTGGAGAGTCATTTAAACAGTGAACCACTGACCTAATTAACACAGTTGATCAGGATAAATAAGAAAGCAAAAGCTCTAATTCTTAAGACAGAGGTCTAATTCTTAATCCTAAACAAATCTGAGCAATGTTGATCATACTTTTGAAAGAATAGCCTAAAAGACAGGCTTACTCAGGGTTTTGATTACATTTCTGCAAAATGGTAGCTACTTCAACTCCAATCAAAAGAATTTCCACTTTTTTTTTTATTAGAATCACAGTTTGCAAAAGAGTCGATCTCTACAACGGGCATTGGCTGAGTTCTTTAGAACTCTGTCTGGTAAAGAGGCTGCATCAAAAATGGCTTTTCATGGTCGGGCACCGTGACTCACTCCTGTAATCCCAGCAATTTGGGAGGCCAAAGTGGGAGAATCACTTGAACTCAGGAGTTTGAGAGCAGCCTGGGCAACATAGGGAGACTCCCATCTCTAACAACAACAACAAAAAAATGGCTTTCCTACTATGTGGACAGTGAAGCAGCTTTTACTTGTGGTGACCAGGTCTTAAAATAATAATGTGATGTTTATTTTGTGGTAAGAGTGATAAAAATTCAGAATTCAGTAAGAGTAAAGCAGGAAAAGAGAGTTTTAAAAACACTATTCAAAATGTAGTGTTAAATATTTAAGGTGGGCTTCTGTTACTGAAAACACAGAATGCAGTCTTACAAATTTCTTAATTAAAGGTATAAAGTTCACCAGATCTACATCTTTCTGCCCAGGTCATTCAAATTAAGATAGAAAATTATCTTCTGAATTAAAAAAAAAACTAAGAATGAGCCATTCCCCCCAAAAAGGGTCCATTTAAACTGTAAGAGATGGTGTGCCCCTGAAATGTACACAATTACATGCTCATTAATTTCTGTGTACAAAGAAGGGAGGCCCAGAAGTGAACATCTAATCTAGGTGTCTCATTTGCATGTTTCAATAATCTGGCTGTTTTTGTCTTCTTTCATTTCCTTTGTGGTCTATTGTGCCACAAATATACCTCCATTATCAAATTCAAAATTGAATCCTATGATACCATAGCCTGAGGAAAAGGAAGCATTGAATATCATTCCCAGTTTTAGACCCAGAAGATATTTAGGAAATGTTACTGTATATACACCACATGCAACATTAGTGCTTTTAATTTCCTTTTTACGGGTGCAATTGAGATTAATTTGCACGAGCTCGTTTCAATTTCAGTAATAAGATTCAAATTTTGCATTAAGCTTTCCATCTCAAAAACAAACAGTTAAAAAGCATACATCTCTTCTTTGAAATGTTTTTACTATACTTCTAGTTTACAGTCCCTGCATCTAATATTCGCCTAAAAGCTTGAATATATACACTTGTAGGTTCTAATTTGTTTTTTGTTTGTTTCCTGATTATCTCCTGGCTCTGCCAGGAAACTTCCTAAATTTCAAATGCTGTACAACCCAAAAAAATGCTAGAAATATCAAAAGAAGTGTCTACAGATCCAGAAAAGACATTTATTGAATTTAATACAATGTCAGAATTGGTCAACTATGCTCAGAAACATAGGACCAAGTGTTCCCTAATTTGAGAGGGCAAATAAGTAACAACAGAAATAAGAGAAAAAACCATGGATATTTCAAAAGATCCTGTTTTAATAATTGTCACTGAAAAATTAAAGTCCGATCCAGATACCAAATCTGTTTCAACAATAATAGCAAGAGACAAGAGTAAAAATTTCTTTAAAGTTTTAAAACAGGTGGAAGAAGCTCCAGAAATATTTATTCCAAGATTTGTAAGAGGGGATAAAACACGGCTACACTGGATAGTCCTGAAGAAAGAGCACAAAACAATGGCTACCAAAATGTGGCAGCACTCCAAAGACAGAGAGGACCAGTCAAGAGAAGAGGTCCTGGCAACAGTTTTGGGGAATGCTCAAAAGATGTGACTAAAACACTTTTTGAAGGGCCAAACCAAGATCAAATATGCTTACTAACAGTTTTTGAGAAAACTAGCCAAAGAATGAGCAGAAAAACCATTATCAGAGGGTTCTACCTAATCATGAAAAAGTTCTTGCTGTTGCATTTCACTCAACAAAGGGCAGTTTGGCAAGAGTTTCAAAGGGAAATCATGAGGTGTCCACCTTGCAGTCATGATGTGGAACCTGCTGACTTCTATTTCTTTCCTCGTATTAAAAATTCTGCAAACGGCAACCAGTTTTCTTCAGTTAATAATGGAAAAAAAGATTTCATGGAAATAGTTAAATTCCCAGAACCATCAGGGCTTGAGGGACAAGGCAGGGGCAAAACAGTGCTTGAACTGCTGTCTTGAAATTGATGGAGCAGATGTTAAGAAAATCTACCGGTTTTATTTTTGTCTTTTAATCCCTGTTTTGACAAATTTGGAAAGTCCACTCACACAACATGAGTCTTAGGCAAAGAGTTGTTATCCTGTATTGATTCTTCTTTCTATGATTTTGTCTTGCTGTGTTATTTTCTGTTTTACTCCCAAGAAGATTCAGTCTGTGATTTTTGGAATCCACAGATGTGGAACCTGGGAACACGGAGGGCCAACGGTAGAACTCAGTGGGGTGTGCCCAGGGTGCAATTAACAGAATCAACCTGTGGGGCACAGCAGTCCACCTGGCGTGGACCGCCCCGACTGGCTGCCTTGGGCCGACGGAATGAATTCGTATTGGGGCGGGGCAGCCCAGGAGCTAACAGGGTCAGGGCTAGAGCCGTGAGTGTGGGCCTGGGATGGGCTATATAAGACCCAGCTCTGGCACCAGAGCTTCATTCTGTGTTGGACAGCAAACCGCGGAGGTCACTGCAGGCTGCGGCTCCACATCCCGAGGAACAGAAGCGGGCCTGCTCAGCTGTCTGCAAGGACCGGCGTTCCACACCGAGTGGCCCGCTGCTCCGAGGACCCAGCTCGCTCCAGGCTGCGACTCCACATCCCGACGTCGCTGCCTGGCGACCGGGCAGCGAGGACCGGCCACCCCAGACTTCGTGTGTCCCGCCGCCCCGAGGACAGAGCCGCGACCGCCAGGGCAGCGACGCCTGCACAGCTC